>NW_006767437.1:1906989-2005427 GCF_000264995.1 Punctularia strigosozonata HHB-11173 SS5 | reverse complement strand
ATCCAAATATTTTCTTTCAAAATCAAACATTTTAGTTTTTTGTCTGATTAATCATGGCATTTACTGAGCATATGATGACTACCAAATTGCCATAGTGTCTGTAGTGCCCATAGCATTGGCTCTGTGCTATTTAGTCATGGCAGTGTGATCTATAGCACCCATAGCACTTTATAGCACTGGCAGGTACCTCTATAGCAACTGCAGGCAGCTCCATAGCAACCATACAAATTGACATTGCTATGGAACTATGGATGCTATATTGGACTATGTAGTGCTGTATAGTCATGGGATTTTTCTCAGATGTTGGTGAAGAAGAAGATTATGGACAACCAGCCTGAGCTGCACGAACCCTTTCCTGACTGCACATTTTCTGCGATTACCTTCAACCTTGGCAGCTCAGTCGTCACCAAGGACCACCGTGACTCAGCAAACTATGCTGCTGGCCAGTGTGCCGTTCACAGCCTTGGTGACTATGATCATGAGGTCAGCGGTCATATGTGCTTATGGGAACTTGGCCTCTTGGTCGAATTTCCTCCAGGGGGTACCATCTTCTTCCCCAGCGCTGTGGTTCGCCACTGCAACACTATTATCCCTCAAGGTTCAATCCGGCGATCCTAACAATGTATACTGCAGGCTCCCTTTTTAGATGGCACGACTACCAGTTCCAGGATGCCAAGTCCCTGGCAACCTACAATCCAGAGCTGAAGCGTGTTTTAGATACACAGCAGACACATGCATGGGAGGATTGGCTGGCGATATATTCCTTTGCTGGCGATGAGCTCCTCCAGGAGCTTTTGGCCCCCTCCTCTGATATGGTTTAGTTTACTCCCCATGTTATAGACATACATGGACATCTTCAACAGGTATCCCATAGAATGATAACTCGTGTTTGCATATTATACTCAGACAAGAGCAATGTGAGCGTTGAAGCATCTTGATTCATTTTTAGGTCTGTTGAAGACCTTGTACATCAAATGGTATATAGAGTAGGGTAAGTGTAACTAATCGTCCAATGAGACACTCATTGCACTAAGATGACCTGAAGATGAGGCTACGCCCGCACCGCAATGAATAGTCTTGATAGGAAGGATAGGCAGTTTATAGTATGAGCAGTACCTGTTGCATCGATGCTTTTGGGTGAAGCAGAGAAATCCTGATGGGACGTTTCCATCTCCAAAAACATCACCCATAGACCTAGCAAAGATGCATGGTCAGGTTTAGGATGGTGGATTTACTTCACGCCTTACGGATGTGTCATGATCTGTGGATCAGTTAAGAGGTCTCGACCACCTGGATGCACCCATTAGTGTCTGAGCAAGATGCACGCCGATGGACATACCTTGTAGATCCGAGACAAATACTTTCTGACCACTCTTAACCCATTGAACGTGCTGCGAAAACGACAAAAACTCGGCGCGCGTATTCAAGTCCTCGTCAGCAAAGGTGTCAGGAATAGGAACATTGTTGTTAATGTACTTGTAGAAGCCATCTTCAATCGGGATCCACTGTTTGATAAGGAAAATCTTCTCCTGTGGGCCTTGACAAATGGCAAGCATAGCCTCGACGAACTGCATCTTTGGACAGTCCCAGGGCAGAGGGCCAAGATTCTGTTCCTCACGGGCCATAAAGGCATAAACATCGTGAAGAAGGGCAGAACCCCATGCAAGGTTGTTGAGTTCGCCATAGCACTCGCGCAATTCTTTCATCCCATCTAAACGATGTCTCTGCTTCTTATCCAAGACCACATAAACCTGCTTGGCACAGACAGTGCCATGAAGCAACTGGGGAAGAGATCCAGTCCTCACAGACACCTCGGCTTTGTGTGCAGTCTTGAAGGACCCATCGCCGATCTGATTGGCAATGTCGACGACCAAGGTACCCTCGAGCTCCTTGCAGTATTGAAGGAGCATGGAATTGCCTGTGATAGGTACATGATCTTGATGGGAGAGAAGTTGGCTGAGCAAGAGCTTGGGAAGATGATAAAAGCTGACAGATGGATAGAACTTCCTGCCCACTAAGAGAGGACTTAATTCGATTAGAGAAATAGCAGCTGAGAAATCACATACATATGTCACGAAGCTGAACAGGGTCCAGACGCATCTGAGCGCTCAATGCAGCATCAAGTCTGTCCTTATAACGACTCGGGGAGGTGAACAATTCTGCAGTCATCAGCCGCTTGGATGGAGGAGGTGTAGCTGGAGGTGAACCAGGAGGCGAACGAGTGGTGGTCAGTGTTCTTTCAGTCTAGAGGAGTACGCTCAGCATAGACAATAGTATCAAGAATCTGACTCTTACTGATTTCGCCCGCGAGCTGTCTGTGAGAGACTGAATTGGCTCCTGGGAGGGACTCATGTATGTCAAAGTTGGTGATATTCGGCCAGACATTTTGTGTCTTTCTGTTTGGGCCTGATCATCCTAAGGAGCGAGGTAAGTTCTTGGAAGAGAAATGCAATGTAAGAGTGACTCACATAGCTGGCCTCAGAAGTAGACTGTGTCTGTGAGATATGACCTATAATACGATCATACATCTCTTCTTCAACGACGAGCCAGAGAGGAAGCTCAGTATCTGGCTGAAAGCTTTCAACAGCATTCTTGCCCCCTCCTTTCTTCACCAAGAATCGCCAGACAATATTAATATCTGGAGACATTGGGAGGAGGGGCGTAATCTGCTTCTTGTAGTGAACGTTTATAGCATCAAGTTCTAGAGGATAGTTTTCCGACCACTTGTTGTACCGAGGAGCAAGAGCGTGAAAGAGGCATTGCTTGAGCTCTGCTAATCCAATACGTGCAGGGATTGCTGGGACACCGATGCCAATATCCTATGGGAGACGTGATTCATCAAAGTTAGATAAGTCTTATAGAAATGTTGCTGGCATACTCCAATGTTCTCAAGCTTCTGGCTGCTCCCACTACAGACAATTCGACCCATCAAGACAGACGCGTTGAATGTTTCAGACAAGCCGCTAGCATGAGACTGGTATATAGCAAGCTGAGAGCCAAGCTGACCATGCGCTGGGGTGTAGCCAATAGGTGTGCCTGTCACCTGTGCTACCCGAGGGACAGCAGGAAGGACAGCACTGACAGGGTGCAGTGAGTGGATACTCCGTCGGCCTACTTGTGGAGGGATCAAAGAAACTTGGGGCCCAGAAAGTCCATGCGCCGTGCCAATTAGCTGAATAGGAGCTGTTCCTGAGAAGAGTCAACTGGTATAGGGCTGGGAGGTAGCTTTAGAACATACCTTGCCCTCGCTGAGCTGCAGAGACATCTTGATGAATAGCCTCGCTATAGAGTGGAGCACTTGTATGCAACGATGACCACGAGGAAGCTGAAGACAATGTTGTGTGTATAACACGGATGCCTGTCACAATGTGGACTCACTTGCAGCAGCCTTCATTCTATAATACTCTGTACAGGCCACACAGCATATTCTGAACGCTTCGCCAGAACGCGATGAACGAGAGCTGAGCACAGTAGTAAAGGTTGTTTTGCCAGGCTGAAACCGTACAAAGCAACACTGGCAGACCTGGCCACCACAGGTGAAAGTAGCCTGGACTTCCTCAGCTGGATGGTGTCCTGGTGGATCAGGCATGTCGGTGTGTTTGTCGCACAGAATGGTAGAGCAAAACAGGGTGCACGTTCTGATATCGACATACATGGTAAGCCTTATATTAGGTAATGGACCCACTAGACCAATGTGCCACATAATTAATTGTTGCCAAAGATATCCAAAAATTCTGTTGGCGACTCCTTGGTGCAGCGCTTTGCTCAACCTGGTGTCCATGGTCCATGCAGCTATGTCAGCCAGATCAGCCCGGCATCAGCTTCGGCATCAGCTTCGGCACATGCCGGCACGTGGTTATCTGAGCGCGACCATATCGGTCTTCATATGTTTGTATCTTCTTGCTCACAATGAACGCGGATCACCGTGTAGAAGTGATATCAGCGGGCAAGGGAAGGTTTCTCGTAGGATTTTTAAGGTCTCCCATACGTTTATCCCTCTTACATGCACTGGCTCATGATCAGCGACTGGACGCTCAGCAGCTCTCGGCTTGTTCTAGGCGGAGTGTTCAGCCGATATCTCGATTCCGCTCGATCCCACAGCTGGATGTAGAGTACATTCCGGTATTTCACACACGAACTCGCCGGTAAGACGAAGAACACAAGATGAAAACATGACCCATCTAGGATTGGAAGCCAGCGACGATACCGTCGTACGCGGGCTTGCGCACGAAATTCTATCATCAACCTCAGCATCCGTCAAACGTAGCGAACCGCACCAAGGAATACGCACCTCGTCCCAAGGGCAAGCCGCGCCCTGGCCCGAAAACGTCGAAGGCACCCAGGAGTACTTGTCCGTGTAATCCCATATCGTGACGCCGATGCACCCCTCGACGGCGTTGCACGCGCCGATGACGGTCTGGTAGTCCTGCTTCTGCTGCTCGAGCAGCGCGTCCGTCGCGGGCAGCGTCATGCGGATATCGAGCTCGGTGATCGCGAGCTCGATCCCGAGCGCGGTGAACGCCTCGATGTTCGTCTGCAGCGTGCTCGGGAGCTCGCCGACGATGAAGTGGCATTGGAACCCGACGCCGTCGATCGGCACCCCCTGCGACTGCAGCGACTTGATGAGGTTCAGCATCGCGGTTGCCTTGGCGCCGCTGCCCTCGATGTTGTAGTCATTGATGTACAGCTTCGCGTTCGGGTCCGCAGCGCGGGCAGCTTGGAGCGCGAGAGGGACGTAGTCGGTACCGAGGGTGTTGTAGAAGACGTCGGAGCGCCAGGTGCCGTCGTCGTTGAAGGGCTCGTTGATGACATCCCACGAGTCTGATCCAGATGGTTAGGATACGGTCGTATGGATATGACAAACGCTTGCTCACAAATATCGCCTGCCCAGTGACTGACGATGGTGCTGCAGTGCGTCTGCACGATGGAGGTCAGCTCGGCTGCTGTGAAGCTACCGCCGGAGACCTATGCAAGACCAGCAGTGAGCGCCAACTCCAATGGAAAACCCGCAAAATTTCCGCACCCAAGACGGGAGTTGGTTGTACCAGACGCAATTGTGTCCGCGGACGAGTTGGCCATTGGCCTTCGCGAGGTTGACAACTTGGTCTCCGCCGCTGAAGTCGAAGACGCCTTGTTCAGGCTCGGTAGCATCCTATATCCGGAACACGTTCAAATCCGAGCAACATCGTGTGAATGCCAACTCACCCATTTCATACTGTTTCCAGGCGTCAGCTGCATGAATTCGGAAGTTTGGTTCAGGATGGTGACGTAGGCTGTGTCGGTCAACTCTGGATTGTCGGTAGCAGAGCCGAAGTAGGTTTTGCCGGCGGCTTTGGCAGCGACCGCGAGGCCGACAGTCGCCGTTGAAGAAGGTGCGCTGGCAGCGCTGGTGGTTGATGATCCGCCGCTGGGAGCAGTGGTCGCGGTCTGGCGAAATGAGGTCAGTGATGGGTATCGAGAGATAAGTCACGCAGCGATGGCTTACACCGGGGAGGCATTGGCTGTAATAAGAGTTGAGTTCGGTGCACTGTAGGCCCGCGTCGGTTGAGAACGTGCCGCTCCGTCAACGTAAAATCTTACCACTGTGCCGGAAACACATGTTGTTGCACCAGTCCATCCGATACCTCCACCTGCCGTATCGTGAGCTTCGGGCAGGACTGAATGCTGTAGGATGGACATACATTGACCCCACTCTGCGGACTGGGCAGCAGCGTACGACACAAACGCGAAGAGCACCGAGAACGACGCAGAGAACCTCATCCTGAGCGAAGCCGTATGACCGGGTGGGACCTTAGCAGCAGAGCACCTTGCAACATCGCCTTATAACGCGCCCGTGGTTGTAGGAACGACGCGCCAACGGAGGAATGTCGCAAAAACGCCCGACATGTGCGTGCTCCCGTGTACCTAAATGAAGAAGAACCAAGCTGGGGAGCTCGACGGACCGCTGTCAGCGGTGGTCACCATGGCCATGCCCCTTCTCCGGAAGAAGTCCGCGTCACGAGGAAGTAATGGGAGAAGCGCCGGCTTGTGCTCTGTGTTCGGCTCCGACCGCTGGTCCCCCACGTTTCTATTTCCGAAACGAATTCAAAGTATAGACACCGAGGTGCATGTTCAAGTTGAGCTCGAGGCCTCAGCCCTGGATACTTAGTACAAAAAGCGGCGATAGTCTCTACCTGCGCTGGTCCAAGCAATAACCACCCGGCGTGTGCTAGTCACTGCGAGAGGTTGGTGAGATAAGGCGGAGCCAGTCAATGGCTTGAATGTACCCACGAAGTTCGGCAGGGCCGTCAACAAACATGCATACCATGATTTGAGTGAGTGAATATTCTCCATTTTCTTTTCTCCAGCATGACAAGAAATATCTGAATTTAATTTGGTATGTTACACGGCCTCACGAATCGTTTTGCTGCGCATTAGCAAGCAAGTGAAGTTCAGGACTGGAATCCCGCCACGATGCCATCATATGCGGGCTTGCGAAGGAGATTCTACGCGGTAATACCGAAGTCAGCTCTTTCATGGTCCAACAGAGCGATATTGTGTGAACATACTGCGTCCCAAGGGCATGCGGCGCCTTGGCCGGAGAACGTCGACGGCACCCAGCTGTACTTGTCAGTGTAATCCCAGATAGTGACCCCAATGCATCCCGTGACGGCTTTGCAGGCGGAGATGACGGTCTGATAATCTTTCTTCTGTTGAGCAAGGAGGGCATCCGTAGCGGGGAGGGTCATGCGGATATCGAGCTCGGTGATGGCCACCTCGATGCCGAGAGCAGTGAACGCTTCCAGATTTGCCTGAATCGTCGACGGAAGGGCACCGACGATGAAGTGACCCTGAAACCTGAGAGAGGGTCACGATCAGCTTTAGAGGGTGGAAAGTGAGGTCCAACTCCAGGCTAACCCGACGCCATCAATCGGTACACCATCGGCCTGAAGCTGCTTGACGAGGTTCAGCATGGCTGTGGCCTTAGCGCCGCTTCCTTCAATGTTGTAGTCATTGATGTACAGTTTAGCGGCAGGATCAGCAGCGCGAGCGGCTTTGAGGGCGATAGAAACGTAGGTCGTGTTCAAGGTGTTGTAGAAGACGTCCGTGCGCCAGGTACCGTCATCGTTGAAGGGCTCGTTGATCACGTCCCACGAATCTAGTGAAGTGTAACTTAGAGAGATCATGCAGGACTAGATCTGAGAACAGCACGCACAGCTACAAACGAATGTTCAGCGCGACGTCTATGGGAGCGAATGTGTGATACTGACATTTGCCCTTTCCAGTGGCTGACAATCGTGCTGCAATGGGTTTCGACGATGGACGCCAATGCAGTCGCATTGAAATTACCAGAGCTGACCCAAGAGGGCAGCTGATTATGCCAGACACAGTTGTGCCCTGTGTTGATGGTCAGAGCGTTACTGATGGAAACCGGGACAAGATACTGACCTCTGACCAGCTGGCCATTCGCCTTGGCAAGGTTGACGACAGTATCTCCGCCGGCGAAGGAGAACGTGCCTTGGGAGGGCTCCGTAGCATCCTGAGAGTACGTTAGCTTGAAGTTTGTCAATATGAAAACTTGCGGCCGCCAACCCATTTCATGCTGTTTCCTGGCGTGATCTGGCCGAATTCCGTGCTATCGCTCAGGATAGCCACATAGGCTGTGTCGGTGAGTTCTGCAAGTAAAACCAGCGTGTCAGACAACGTAACATAGGCGTAATGAGTGCGTTTACCGGGATTATCGGTGGCCGAGCCCAAGTAAAGTTTCCCGGCAGCTTTGGCGGCAACATTAAGGCCGATATTCGCTGTCGATGCCGGAGCACTACTGGTTGATGTAGTCGCAACCGTAGAAGTAGTACCGCTGGTCGTCGACGTCCCAACCGAAGTCGCGGAAGCAGTCTAGAGGAGAGATTAGCCTCCATGTTCCATCCAGAAGGAGCATGTGGAGGTTTACACTTGGAAGGCATTGGCTATAATAATCGTTCTGGTAGGTGCACTGTACGAAGCGATACCCTTAGTTTAGAGGTTCTGGCGGCATTCGCGAGATGCTCACCACACTTCCGGAAACGCAGGTAGTAGCGCCGGTCCAACCTGACATCACATTCAATTAGTGCCAGTCCCGAACGAAGAGCTGCGCCGAACCTATCCCCCCGCCTGTGAAATATCGGTTATCAACAACAATCATCATGCACAAAGGTAACTAGATCTACACACATTGGCCCCACACAGCGGACTGGGCCGCGGCGAATGACACGAACGCCAGAAGCACGCCGAAGGAGGTAGCAAGTTGCAGCATGACTAAATTGAACTGAATTGAGGGACCCTCGCGATGCCGATCTCTATGCGCCGATCGCTCTTTAAAGCGACTCTAGTAAGTCGACGTGGCGGTCTTCCGGGGTATAGTCGCGAAAGGGCCTACGCATGTGAGTTGCAGGTGCCGAGCTTCCGAGCGGGCGAAGGTGCAATTCCGTAATCATGATACCCCACCCATACTACCGGAAGAAGCTCGCATCATAAGAAGATGCGGATCCACGGAATATTGCGAAAGACCTATGGATACAACTAGTCAGTTTTAGCGCGATCGAGAATCCCATTTTGCTACCTACTTTAGACCAGGGCATGAGCAGTGACGTGTTGGATGTAACACCATGTACTCATAGCATTCTGCGATTGAAGAGGGGAACATGATTCATGCAACGGGGATGAGATCGGCAGATTATCGGAGTCGTCCTGGAAGGGAAATGTTCGGGTCATAGAGTCGATGTCGCGCTCTATTCGCCTTGTCGAGGTAGCTATGACCATGAGTTCCGGTCTTATGACCGTAGGCGTCTAGTGATCTACCTCGGACTTCACGGTAAGAATTTTTGTGGTGGGAATGACTATCCAGGGCGGTACGGTCTGTGATGAGGGTATGTGACGTTTGCACAGATTTGCCTGGACCGAAGAAAGCATGTCTCAGGACAGTTTCTTGAGTGACCACGAATGGATCGTATCGTTCTATCGAAGTACAAGCATGTGGATATAGGTTCGCTGAAGAGACATACGGCAAAATAGATGTAGGTTCCACCTCGTCCCAACCTAGATCCTCCCAGCATCTCTCGACGAATCATGAGCATCAGCTGAAGCGATGCCTCCCAGTCGATGAATGCCGGTCAAACGAACCTAACCCGAGACAAGAAGGAGATCCAGCGCATGATTGCACCTTGGGTCAGTCTAGGGGACGGGAACGCGGACAAGGAAACGGAAAGCTTGCACCGAGCCCGAACTTTTGTGTCCCCATGATTGTTCGAAGGAAAGCGTAAAGGGAGCAATTGCAATTTTATGGGGACCGCGCGGCCTTCTCACGATCACACGACCGTGTCAAGCCTCCAACGCGCGCCTTGCCTCCAACCGTCGCAGACTCCGAGGGTCAACGCAGTGGACTCCAACTTCATAAAACGACTGTCAGGAACACTCTCCGGGCGGTTCAGGCGCATTCAGTAGAATACTACGGACACGCGTCCTCTGGACCTTACGTTGATTGAGCACTATCGCTTAGCCGAAGCATTCAAAGCATTCGTGCATGCTTGCTTTGCGGCAATGCTCGAACGCGAAAGAAGATTCATATGGCGGCTGAAGTACAGGTACTAATAGTATCAAACGCTCCGCTCATGCTGTCTCTTCCAAAGCCGCCGACAGTAGTTCCTCGCAACCCTCCATCGGCTATGTTTGCGATGCTGCATGTTCGTAAGCAGTCAAATGCTGTAACAAAATCGTAGGATCGCTTACCTTATGCGCAGCAGCAGCCGCCTTTCCCGATGCAAGGGCACGGGTCAATCAAGCACTTCGGCACAGGCGCAGGCTTAGGCTCGGGAGCTGCGAAGGCGATTGTGGCGAGCGTGGCAAGGGCGACGACGACGACCGTGAAACGCATGGTGTGTGTATGATCGTGCTTTGCGGGTGAGCAAGGTGAGTGCGATGGGCCTGCTATCTCCCTTGCCTTGCAGCTCGCATTTATACGCGTGCTTCCTTTCACGAACCAGTGCTGCTTGTCATCCTTGCCGCGATAAGCGCGAGTACCATTTGACGAAAGTACCTGAGCGCTCGTAGATCGCGCATCAGTGATGGCGGCACCGCTTCCAATACGGGTGCGTCACTTTCCATGGGCGTCCCACGAGCGTACCTGGCTCCGGATTGTTCGTGATGCCTATCTGAACGGCGTATTTTATAGGCGGTTGCGATTCTCCGTTGCACATGGAGCGGGAGCGAATTTGATGCGAAATGAATATCGCATCTGCATGACGTCGCATGATTCGAATTGCCCGTTCACATGCGGAGTGTAGCCTGGTAGAGCGGCGCTGCCAATTGATACACCTCTGACGCCAGCGAGCGCAACGGATTCAAGGAATTGACGTGGCAAGCAAACATAAATTCTCGAAGTGAGGCCACCGAAAGTAACCTTGAGTCACTGACCGTCAGTGTCTGTCGTCTTTTCAGAGAGTTTTGGGACTCAACACGCTTCACTCTGCTCTGAGCTATGCTGAATGCGATAACTGCGAGCCCATCGTGTGCGAATACACAAGCATTATACTCGCAATTGCGTAGACACGCCTACTAACCCTCAATTACTCTATTCACTGTTGATCCGGTATGTGCACGACGTTCGGCGTGACCCTCGGTAGCATTAACCACGCTGCACATTGTCATCATCTCGACGCTATTCCTGAGGACAGGAAGCTGACCTTTTCAGTCACAACAGCAAGCTGGTTGCCCAGCACAGACGCAAGGGAAGATGTCGCAGTGTGCTTCTGGCTCTGCCTCGGGCTCGGGCTCGGGGGCAGCGTGCGTAATGCCCAGGACAGCAGCGAGGAATACGACAGCACCGACGAAGTTAGTCAAGCGCATAGTAAGTTGTTTGGCTCCTGATGAGGTTGAAATGTTCAGAACTGCGTCGTTATATAGTCTTCCAAACTCCCCCGACGGTGACGGAGCCGCAGTTAGTCTCAAGGTCGCCTACGGAGGTGATACTATCCTGAGACTAACTGTACTCTTCTGATGGATTCTGGTGAGTGCCGCTTAAAGCAGCCACGGAGAACCACTGAGAGATTGCACCTGCACCCCTTGTGATGTCTTGACTGGGCCGCCAGCAGTCAGTATACAATCGATCCGGTTCTGCATAACGCGAGCTGACGACCCGAAGGGATACTGCTGGCCTATCCTATCCACTTGGAACGGAGTATCATGCGTCCACGGCACGACTTTTCTCCATGAGTCAATCGCATCAAGTGACCCGGATGACATAGTGCTATGGACCAGCTGAGACGGACCGTCAGTCCGTAGTTTAGGTGAAGATTTTTGATTGTTCAAGGTTGTTGACCCGGGAGATGGAGAGACCATAGAGTCCGGCGTGGCGTAGTAGATACCATCATAATCAAATCATGCGTGAATATGCCTGGATTGAGCTTGCTGCGATCACCTGCAAGCGACACCACAATAAGCCCTGCGGTAGTCGTTATCAGGTGTACACGAGAGCACAGATTGCCGAAGACTCCACATGATCCGGTTTCCATTCAGGAGCGCCGATGCCTCGCTTGTCGCCGGTGTATGGTGGGCTGGCCGATTATAGAGCGGAATTGGATCGGTGTCCCGAAAGCCGTTACTGTCGGCGGCAAAATTGAGGGCCTCAGATAGAGCTCAACTTAACAGCAGGTCGCAGTTACAGCATCCAGGATCAGGCCGAAGGAGTACCAACGAGCGAGTCATCGTCGGATGTTCTGTAAACGACAGCCAGTACTGGTCAAACATGAGACGGCGTGTCAAGAGGAAGACATGGTATTTCTAACCACGTCGCTGGCCGCAACTTGAACGTAAGAAGCGAGCAGAGGGGACGTTGTCATCGAGGAATGCTGCTGGGGAGACGCCCTCGTCAAGGCGCGGGCTGGCATCTTATACGAAGATTCATACGGTGGTGAGCAAATTCTGCACGGAATTGCGTCAGCCCACTGCATCGCCGGGTCGCATTCCACCGGCACATTCGCGAACTCAGAAAATCTTGACATAGTCGGTTCATATAGTTCCATTGCATGCAGTGCTTCGTGGGCTGGTCACCGGAAGTTTTGGGAGCTGTATAGTAATCGTGACCGTCTGGTACATCCATCCGCATTCCCCCCAGGCACCAAGACAGTCCTCCCAAGACACCCTTTTCTTCGCCGCACGAGCAAATGGCCACGTTAACAACGAGCGTCGTGTCGGTCAAATGCATGAAAAAGGCAGTGCAGTATACACATACCTCAGGCGCAGCAGCAGCTGGGCTCACCAATGCAAGTGCACGGGAAGATAGCGCATATTGGTTTTGCAACCGGCTCGGGTGCTGCGTAGGCAGCAGCGACGAGAGCGGCGACGGCGACGAAGATGGTAGTGAAGCGCATGGTGTTGAGGATGTCGGCGGGTTGCAAACGGTGTAGATGACAGGAGCGCAAATGGCATTATATATATACTTAGGACAAGTCCATGTGAACCTTCCCCGACGGACGCGCAAGGGCTCCTTGGGCCGTCAAAGTCGCAATGATCGCAGCGTCGTTGGCTTCAAGCGGTACTGATGCCGATCCTTTTCGGTCTCTGATACGCCGAGCGGCTCGGTGATTGTTGAGCCAATATGTAATGACAAAAGAAAAAAAAGAGGACGTGGGTCTGTTCCGGTGTTCCTGCAGGATGCATGCGTGCTGCGTGCACGGGCCGATTCAACTAGAGATTGTGTTTGCTTCCGGATGCAGCACCCGACCAACATCCCCGATAAGAGCATCCATCTAGAAGAACAGGGACAGGACCGTAGCAACTGAGTTTATCGGGGGACCAGCGGCGAAGCTGCGATTTGCAAGCTTTGTACGCCCGCAAGGGAGTGGATGATGACAGACGTTGTCACAATCTGACGTCCTGCAGATTGCTGTACGAAGGGTCCCCGAGTCTGGCCATTTTCTGAGCGACGCGGTGCACAGGCCTAAGGTAGGATGAAAGCTCGAGAGACCAGGTAAACGCAGTCAAGAAACAAGCGCTGGGGCAGGTGAGTGTAAGTTAACACTAATGCCAATACATAACGCCATATCTTACTCGTAGTTCGCACGGCTAATGGACGGACAGGTTTCACAACTCCGTTCACTGAACAATCAGGGGATCTATCATTTCTGAAACTACTCTCTGTCTTTTTCAAACTTGACAGAGGTCCTAGCATGGCCAGAATACCAGAGCCTGATTCAGTGCAGCCGGGGTCGCCGGAAATCACGCGCTTCGGCGCTTGCTACTTACGACCCTGTAGCGCGGTAACAACCTTCATACGGTCTCGTCCCCACCCTCTGACTTGTTCTCTCAAAAAGAAACACCCGATTTCGGGATCATCGTGCTGTACCAACTTCACGTCATGCCTCGCACGTCAAAGGCGATCAATCCATCGAATCTGAGCGACTCGGTACTAGGCTGCTTTGCGATAGTGCCGCCTTCAGAGACACTGGATCATCTGGTTCGGTATTTGAGTACATGGAGCGGTAGCGAGTGAGTGCTTCTCCGAAACAATCCCTGCTTGCTTCATCTGACCGGCAGTAAAGTAAACTATTCATGGTGCGCCCTCTGCCAGTCCCGCGAACGTCAGAGCTGAGGCGAGGGTCAACTCCAGGTCATCCAATACGCGGTCAAGCTTTTGGTGCCCCTGCTTGAGATACGTGCCAGATTCCAACATCGCGTCGGATTGCGGAAGGCGCCGCAGAGCGCTCACGCGCCTGGCTTGAACAAGCTTGCAAGCATCATCGGAGATGCAAGGACGCTGTGGAGAATCTGGGGTATGAAAGCTTCGCACTTATTCTCTTGGATCCGAATTGAAGTCGGTTTCCAGGCCTCCTTCCTATCTTCCAATGGCTGATATCTCTCGAACGAAACCCACCCCCGACTCGCAAGCTCCTCACCATCGAGCGCTTACAAGGGTGGAGTATGCTCGCTTATTATCCTCTGGAGCACATATCCTATCTCGCCTCTCACTCCATCATTCCTACCACTATACCTGCGCTGTCTTCTATTCTCCCGCTCTGGCTGCTGAGGTCGAAGTCCGCCAGACGCACAATGAAGCTGGACGTGAACAGGTTGAGCCTATGGTCGTGTCGTTTCTGGGCGTTGTACGTGATGCTCCAATTCGCCCATTTGAGGGAGGACAGGCAACTTTTGTTGGCGAAGGAGCGTACTCTGGGCAAGGCGAAGGGAAAGGCGGGAATGGGGGCAGCCGAACGCACCGAGGTACGACAACGGTGGGATGCGTACTGGAATGAGCTAGTGGTGAACCTTGGGTACCTTCCTCTGACGATTCATTGGTGCGTTATGCTCTCTCTTCCTCCTGGATGGCATAGCTTACCACCGTAATTGTGTCTAGGTCTCTCGAGGGAGGCCTATATCAGAATGAGGTACGCTGCTGGAGCCCAGTCGCTCGCCAATTCGTGCTGACAAGCTGCGTTACCATAGACGTGGTCGGCTGTGTTCGGTCTCATCGCTGCCGTGGCATCATTCCGTAGCGGCTGGAAAGCCACGGCCTTACACCAACTTCCGCCAGCGGAGGAGCCGCTGGTAGAGCCACTTGCTGCGGTGAACGAGACTGTGCTTCCGTCAATGGCTTCGCCGGGATCCCTGCTCGATGTGCCGGGAACACCGGAGGATAGTAGTACTTAGCGACGAGGAGGGTAGCAGCGACCCAGGATTATCACTCCTGTTTTCACCGTTATGTCTGCGGACGGCGCTTTCCGCGTACTGTACTACAGTACTACTCATATATCCAGCTTACCAGGCCTATTGAGTGACCACAAGTCGGGGCGTGAGAATGTCATGTTTTCGACTGTGAGGGCTTCGAGTCCGCATCTAATCTCGGTCCTCTTGACTCACCTTTATCCCGCGCATGACTCCTCGACTCTTTGGCAGCGTGACGCCTTGTATATAGCGGTCGCTGCAACCGTTCCGAATCGAGCTTTGTACATACCTACGCCTCAGTCAGTAACACCGCCAAACCTGGAAACATGGTGAGTGTTTCGTGCAATGATCGAGTACCGTCAGCCTGAACATCCGAAGGGAACAACTGTCTGTGCCGAGTGTGGAGGCTCGGTCATCGAGTATGACGCAGCAGCAGGCAACGGGTTCTGCGTCGCGTGTGGAACGGTCGTTGAGGAGAACACGATAGTCTCCGAAGTTACGTTTGGGGAGACTTCATCGGGTGCAGCGATGGTCCAGGGCTCATATGTCGCTCAAGGAGCAAGTGAGGAAAGATTTGTTCCGCCATGGTGCATCACTAACTTATTCTCTAATAGCGCGCGCTAGGATGGGCGGGTTTTTCGGGAACCGAGGCGGAGATGGGGAGTCTAGGGAACAAACCATAGCAAATGGTGAGTAGACCGCACTCCAAATGGGCTCTTGTATCTCATTGTGGGGCGCAGCCAGCAGGAAAATTCAAAGCGTTGCTGGTATCTTACGTTTGTCCGAGTCCATCTGCCATGCGGCGACGCGTCTCTACACCCTTGCGGTGGAACACAAGTTCACAAAGGGCCGAAAAAGCATGAACGTGGTGGCTGTCTGTCTATATGTCGCGTGCAGACAGAAGGAGACTCGGAACTACATGCTTATCGACTTTTCGGACCTACTTCAGGCAAGCGTGCCCCTTGTTTGCACATCCTTTCCTTACATCGTTACTCTCGCAGGTCAATGTCTTCGAACTCGGACACACGTACCTTCAGCTTGTCCAGACCCTCAACTTGCGCCTCCCGCTGGTCGACCCTTCTCACTACATCTCGCGTTTCGCGGCGTTGTTGGAGTTCGGTGAGGAGACGCATCAAGTTGCGACAGACGCCGTCCGCCTCGTGCAACGATTTGACCGCGATTGGATGACGCGGGGACGACGGCCTGCCGGGATCTGTGGCGCAGCGCTGCTGCTCGCCGCGCGCATGAACAATTTCCGGAGAAGCATCGAAGAGATTGTCCAGGTCGTCAAGATTGCGGACGTCACCCTGAGGAAGCGGATGGAGGAATTTAGGAAGACGCCAAGTGGCGAATTGACGTTGGCGGATTTCCGGACCGTATGGCTAGAGGAGGAGGTTGATCCGCCGGCCTACACAAAGGGACGCGAGAAGGAGAAGAAAGAACGGGACGAAAGGGAACGAGAAGAATGCGGAGAGCTCGCGGAAGGGCAGGAAAAAACGGCAAAGGCAACGAAGCGGAAGAAGAAGCGGAAGCGCGGAGAAGACGAGGAGCAGGGCCAGCCTGCGGGGAACGACGGGCGGGAAGGCGAGCAAGAACTCAGTTCCGAACCCGCACAGCCAGTGATTGATCCCTCGTTATTGAACGAGGGCATCCTTGCCGGGACTCATGAACCCCCGCGTGAGCAACCATTGTTCATACCAGATGAAACAGAGGCAACTGCACAGGATTCCATCGATGCGGACGATGTCACAGGCAACAGCATCGATCCTGCACTTCTCGACCCCGATGCGACCTTGGTACCGAATCCCATTCCTACCAGTACAGCGGAGTCGCCGACTCCGACCTTGCCGGTCGATATCGCGATTGCCAGTACCGAGAAAGACCCTCTAGAGGAACAGCTGGACGAAGCCCTCGCAGAAGAGCTCAACTCTTTCCTTGGGAACGCCCAAAGCACGTCTTTGGCTGAAGCCTTGAGCGAAGCCGAGCAAAGACGACGAGCTCAGCTCACCGTCGTAGATGAGCTTCAAGGTTTAGACGAGGAGGAACTCGATCAATTCATCATGACAGAGGAAGAGGTGAAGATCAGAGAGCGGGTGTGGGTGGAGTTGAACAAGGATTATCTCGAGGCCATCGCAGGTACGTATTCGATAGTTTCGCCCGCCGCGCCCAAATTTGCAGTGGCTGAGTGGCATGTCGGTGTAGCAAAAGGCCTCCTAAATGATTCTGGACGGGATGCAGCCAAGAGTCGCAAGGTTCGTACCACGCTCGAAGCATCTTTTTCGCCTTTTTCCGTCGTTTTCGTGTTTCGTCCTTTCATTGCATTGCTGCATTCCGACTTATCACGTATCGCCCAACAGCGCCGCAAGGCAAACAACAAGCCTCGAGATGCGTCCACACCTCACGGAAGTACCGCGGCGGAGTCCGCCAGGAACCTCGTGAAGAAAAATCCCAAATTCAGCAAGCGTATCAATTACGATGCTCTCAAAGACTTGTTCATAGACGAGGATAACAAACTCGACATAGCCTTCGCAGAAGGCAGAGAGAACGATAACCTTTATACCATGCCGGGCGAGGAAGACGCGGAGGGGATGGAGGTCGTGGAGGAGGAAGGCGGTGGAGTGGGTATGGCTCAGGTTGGGAAGAGTAAGCGTGCTCCGGGACGGCTAGAAGAGGGTAATCCGTCAACGACTCTCGGCACTGACGGTGGTGCTGCTGGCGATTACGATGCAGAGGGCGACGAAACTGAAGGACTCGCGGAGGGGGTGTGGGAAGATGCATACGAACAAGAAGTGTAATATCTCCTATGTTTCGTGTTGTCGTTTGCTTCGTGTAACAGGATTGTTGTCTGTATCGGCCGTATATGGGTGCAGCTATTAAATGAGCTGTAAGCTACCCGTATAGAATCAAATCGGGACGAGCGGAAAGGCCGCGTCGATCATCGTGCTGGCGTGCGCACCGCTAAGTATCATAATACACCTGTTTCTACGCCATATACGAATTTGCTCTTCGGGACAGGTTTTCATACTCGGAGGAGGGATCACTAAGGTGAAGGAGGACGAGCCAGGATTGCATGCTTACTCGATGAAATCGACGCTTCAGCAAGAGCTCTCACGGCCCGTCTACCGAAGCACGGCAATTTCCATTCTCCCCCTCCCTCGCGTACCATGTCGACCGTCCCTGCAACGCCGCGTTCGCGGACCACGGCAACACCAGCAACACCAACCGCGCGTTTAAATGCATCTACGATACACCAGTCCTCACCGCATTATACCACTACACGTCGACATTCTTTGTACGGCACCGAGGACCGTGTCGTGATTGACCCTGGTTCGAGGATATGGAAGATTGGATTCAGCGGGGAAGGGCGCCCAAGGGATGTATTCTACGCTTGCGATGAAGCGGAGAGGGATACGAGGAGCACTGGGACGCTGTGGACGCTAGATAGGGCTGCAGACATGGAGGAGAGGGAGGAAGAGGAGAGGACGCTAGAAGCGAAGCTGCAGGAGCGACTCAGGAGCGTCTTCCACGAGTGAGCAGACCAGACAAAGAGGCCAAAGGATTGAAAGCTGAATGGAACAGGACAGTTCGCTCATGACAGAACCGAAATCGCGCAAGATCATCGTAGTCGAGCACCCCTTGCTTCCGCTCTACATTAAGGAGATGCTTGCGCGCGTCTTGTTCAAGAACCTTCAGGTACGTGCATGGTAGCTTTGGTAGGCGACTCCTCTCATGAAACTTACAGGTTCCTTCGATATCGTTCGCCCCAAGTTCGCTATTAGCGCTCTTAGCCGCAGGCCGTATTACAGGACTCGTTCTTGACTCCGGTCACCTCGAGTCGACCGTTCTACCCGTGAGTTTTGTTAATCTATTGAGCACGTTTCTTGCTCACCCACGTCCGATCAAGATATTCGCCGCACGTCCCCTTTTCCCTCACCTTCGTACCACGCCTCTTGCTGGCTCTCGACTGTCCTCCCACCTCCGTGCGCTTCTCCTCTTGTTTGGGACCTACCTTCCTCCTCCAACCTCATTATCCGCTGCCGCCAATATACCCGCCGCCAGTCGCTCCACTCGAGTGCCCGAAGAAGTACTGTCTGGCCATGTCATCGAGGAGATCAAAACCCGAGCCTGCTTGGTAGCGTCTCCAATTCCCAAAGAAAGAGACACGCCGGGTGGAGACACGAGAGTTACCTCTCCCGGGAGCGAGTCGATGGATCTGGACGCTCCGCCCAGCAGCGACATTACGCCGTCCGAGTCTGGCTACTCGCTGTCGCAATCGCAGTCCCGGGCGCAATCACGAGCCTCGACATCGATGGGCATGTACTCCCAAGACGCCTATTCGTCCGTTGTTGCACATCCCACCGGTGTGACCACCCGTCCACGGCCGGCCGAAAACCACCTTCAAGCACTGTCCTCCCTCTATACCCGCTACTCCACCGCCACTGATCTTCGCATACCCGTAAACCCGCCTTCGTCTCAGAGTACTGGCACAGGCCGCGGGACGCTCGTGGTACCAGGGTGGATCAGGGAGCGGGCTGCGGAGGTACTTTTCGACGGCGGGGACGTGGACGAGGGCAGCGTGGCGGAAATCATATTAGATTCTTTGCTCAAGGCATGTTTTGTATGTGCTCACATACAACCCGTCCAACTTAACGAGCCGCCCACAGGTTCCTGTCGACCTCCGCAAAACGATGGCCTCTTCCATCCTCGTCGTGGGGGGTACTCCCATGCTTCCCGGATTCATACCTCGGCTCCACGCAGAACTCGTCCGAGCCGTCTCCGATCACGCTTCTGAACCGCCGACGCATCAGAATCGTCGCGGTCGGCCCGCTCTGCCTACATACGACCGATACGCGCCCCTTCGCCCGCTCCTGCCCTACTTTGCCATCCTTAACAACCCCAGCCCCCCCGCGCCGTCCGAAGGCAGCGCGACCGTGAACGCGGGGAAGGCGCCCGCGTTTGCGCCGGCAACCATGGCCTGGGTCGGCGGCTCGCTGGCCGGTTCGCTCAAGACGGGCGGGATGGAGGTCCCGCGTGAGCGGTGGGATGAGTCCGACCCGTCGCTGGACCGGGGTCTAATGTCGATGGAGGAGGACGGGACCGTCGCGGTGGTGGGCAAGAGCGTGATCCCGGACTGGACAAGGACCAGTTTGCCAGCCGGGGCGCCGAGTGCGAGGGCACCGCATCCTAGTTTGGAGATACAAAGCCCGTCACCGCCTGGAATAACAGTGGTGGGGGCCTAGTCGTGATGCGGAATCACAGTGAAGCTATCTCTTGTTGTGCCTGCGATTGTGATGCCAGCAATGTAAATCATCAACGCTTTCAAGCTATGTTACCGTGCGTGAAATATAAAGGCGGATCGCAGCGATAGGATGAACATCAAGGTCACTAGAACAAGCCTCGTCATGGCAGATGCTGCATATGCTACACATTATAGATACACTACAGGCGCATGGTACAATCATACAATCAGTGCTGGTCCGAAAGGAGATCAAATACTGCCGTTAATGTGAGGTTAGCATCGACAGCAATAAGCATCGACATAAATCAGATTACGATGTAGCTTCTTTTTAAACATGGGACGGGACACCGCGCCCACGACCCCTGAACGCACCGCGAGGGGGTCCGCCCCCGCGGCCGCGTTCGAAGTTAGGATTGAATCCTCCTCTACCGCGGAAGTTGGGGTTGAACCCACCGCGGGGAGGGAAGCTACCCCTTCCGTTGACCTGCTGTTGCGCTGCAGGGCCGCCCCGCCCGGAAGGGTGAGGGGGAGATGGCCGTGCACCGTTGGTCGCTGGTCCCGACGGCTGCTGGCCACTCGCTTGAGCCGGCAATCCGTTTGACGCCCCCGGAGGTTGTTGCTGAGATAGGGCTGCGCTTGCTCCGTTCGCACCGTTGGCGGGTGCCCGGGCAGGCGCCGCGCCTCTACCGTTAGTCCAACCACCCCGTCCGCGGTTAGGGTTGGACATAATGTGCACTGGTGCGCCTTGATGGCTGGACATAGGTGAGATCAGGTATTGTCGGCACATGAAGGTGCAAAATGACATACCGTACGACGGTTGGTGCGGCTCGGAAACCTGACGCTGCTTGTTGCCCGTTCGCAGGTTGTATGGTAGGATGGGGACCAAAGCGCGGCTTGAATGCGGAGTTCGTGTTGGGCGCCGTCGGCACTTGCGGGTTGGTGGACGCGATATACTGCGGCTCCGTCAAGTTGAGGCACGAGTTGAACTCGACGGTTGCTCCACGGTAGGGTGCGCAACTGTGACATCGTGTAAGCGAGATATATATAACGCTGAAAGAACAATACACGTACCGATCACCTAGAGTTGTCCCTGCCATGAAAGGCACATCCCAAACAACGTCCATGCTCTTGGGGTTGAGGCCAATCACGACGCCTTTGACCGACAACGGCACTCCACCTGAATCTCTCACCATCGTCACGCGGTCTCCAAGACCGAAACGTTGATTTTGGAGACGGTAGACTGCGTGTGATGGCTTGATGACCGCCTGACGCGGGATACCCTTCACAATCGCCTTCTTGATGGTAGCTGGGGTCCTGTTCTCGGTGAAGGAGTCGGCAAGCTTCTGTATTTCGGCGACAGCCGCCTACGGAGGCCACGTTGGTAAACAATGAAACCAATTAGGAAAAGAAAGTACCTTGTCGAGCTGATCGCAAAAGAGAGAGACTGGTTCGAAATCTCGAACACCTCTCTTCGAGAGCCATGCTTTCACCTCTTTAACCTTCGCATCGGCTTCTGCGTTCGATCCGGGGAACACGTCCGTGGCACGCGCCATATCTGATGCCCAAGTCAACCACTAGATCTGTTGATGTCCGCCTGTACATACCATTTCCGCCATGATCCAATTGTCGGAATACTTCTGGGAATGCGGCCTGGCGAGCGAATATCAGTTAAATCAATCTGATGGCGCAAACCATCCTTAGCTTACTTTGTACTCCTTGATAAGGTCGATTGCCTGCTCAGTGAACTCCCAGTACCGGTTCTCCTTCCGCGAATACCCGATGACTTTCAATGCCTTGGCCTCGAACTTAAGGCTGAGACCAAGGTTGACCTTCTGGTTGTCGGATGTGAGAACCATGAAGCTTGAGGTGATCTTGGAGAGGGCACGTCCTGAAAGCCCGACCATGTCGCCAACGCGAAATGAAGGGATGAACCGATTGGAGACCCTGTTTTTCACTACTTCCTTGAACTTCTCGTTCTCGGATTTGTCCGATGGGAAGAACTAGTAATCATGAAGGCGTGAGCAGATGTATTAGAGACGAGGCGACCTTCACTAACAGCTAGAATGACTGAAAGGGTCTTCTCAGACGTGGAAGAGACTTGAGCAGCTACACCATAAGCATGTTCTCCTAGGAAAAAAACCTTGCTCCCTTCTGGGAACTCCTCGGAAAGCGGCGGTGCCGCCCTCTCTAGGAAGCGGGGATCTTCGGAGCTGATCTCGGATAGGGCCATCTGCAGCGCTTGCTCCTTTTCCTTGTCTTGACCCTCATAGTCCTTAACGAATGCGCCATCTTCCATACGTTTGAGACCTACGTCCGGACGAGGCATGTTAGCATGAATCGTGGAACGGTTATAAGAACCCACCTCGCAACGGCCTGACATGTACTAAGACCTCGATTTCCCCTGTGATGACTCCACAACGCTTTGAATAATGGTTCTCGATGGAATCCGACTTCATCTTCCAGAAACCAAGGGCCTGGTGCGAGTGTGGATTCTTGATGACTTTCGTCGGCGTTCCAGCGATGATCGCAGCCTTCTCGTACTTGAATAACGGGTCCGAGATGGCAACCACCAATCCCTCCTGGAGAAAAGGCCATTGGATATATGCCTTCTTGCCAATCATCTCCTCCGCGATGTCCTCGAGCCTCTTGCCCTCGTGCGGGTTTGATATATGAACTATCATTGACTTGTTGCGACTCTCCGAGCCATGCACGTTGACGCCGTGGAAACCGAGCGACGCGGTGTGAGGGAGCGTCTTCAATGAAGGGAAACCCGCAAGAGCATGTGCACCGAGAAGGACGCCATCGCACAGGCCCTCCACGAGATGCAGGCCGTCGATGAGTGGCAAATCGAACGGTTCCATACGGCACATGCAACGGTATAGGGGAGGGAAGAATCCTGGCAAGGATGACGGATACTCGAAGGGATGTTCAGGGCTGTAGATGAATTTGAGGCTGGTGCCGTAGTCATTCCGCCGGCGCTCCTCGTCGCTCAGGCGATGTTCACGCGCTGATCACAATTGTTCAGAATGGGGGAAGGGCGGCGACTATATGGACTTACAGGACATAGCTGCAAGAAGCCTCTTCTCGTCGATGAAAGGAATCTTGACGACGGCCTCCCAATCCTGCTTCTTGCCGTTGAGGTCTTGTTCGAACTCTTGGGGATAGAAGTCCAAAATAGGGGAGTTCGGATCATACATAAGGTCCTGAGCGTTTGCCCGTGAGTTGCGTTCTGCGAATCAGCCAAAGAAAAAAGATGGAATGTACCTTGTACGCGTTCGGTATAAGGTCCTTGCTAGCCTCCGGCAGAACGCCCATCAACTGCTCGAATGGCCTGAAGGGTTTGCCGAGTTCGAAGTTGAAGGTGAACTTGTCAACGTTCCGTAAGTCTGAAAGTTATCGGTCACAAGCGCCAAATCTATGGTGCGGATAATCTTACCAGATATCCGAGGAGCATAGTGATAGCGGTAGAACCAGCCCCAGGAAGCGACTCCGCTGTAGTAATAGTGCATGATCCATTGCAGACCCTCCACGTAGCAGTAGATCAGGTCATGCATGGCAACCGGGTCATCATAGGATATTTCCAATTTGCCCTGTCAAGCACGAGCATCAGCATCTCATACCTTGGAATGCGCATGAGGAGTGCACGTACTCCGTAATATACTCTCTTCCATTCGTCCATCTTATCCCTGATGGATAACTCGTATCTCGCATCGAAGTCTCCCTCGGCGTCGGGTTTCACCACCTTAGCCTTCTCATACTTCTTCAAGACTCGATCTACCGCCTCAGAGGCTTCTGCGTCCTCGCCACTATCCTCATCCTCATCATCCTCGTCTACGTCTTCCCACTGTTCCTCCTCACCGTCCACCTTGTCAACCTCGTCCGGTATCGGCTCATCGGATGCGCCGGGAAGCCTCCATGTGAGGAGGTTCTGGTCATCCTCGTCGTACTCGTCCCAAGTGACGACGAGCCTAAGGTCCGCAGCAAGGTCGTTGATGAATTTTCGGTCCTTCGCGGGGAAGTTATTGGGCATGGTGAGACGGGCATCGGAAATGACGGCAGGCGAGGCGCTTCGGTATTGTAAGACGAACGCCTTCACCTGGTCGAAGATGACCCGTTGCGGTTTCGTCAGGACTTCGGTAGGTCAGCGCAATATGCGGTGAATAGCAACTGGTACGACGTACCTAGTTGAGCTTTCTTCCGTGCATGTTCCATCTCCTTCAAGTGTTTCACCTGCTTTCCCTTGTACCAGTTCAGGTCGGCATACTCCTTCTCGAAGATCTCCTGCTCCCATTGCGCCATCTCGTCAAGGACGACCTGTAGCCGCTTGAGGTTGATGGTCCCACTCTCGTTGATGTAGCCATCTTGGTCGATCGGTTAGACGAATGCCGGTGAAAGGGGTGCGTTCACTTACCTTGCGAAGGAAGGATCTTCTTATACACCTCGAACAGACGTTCAAGGCCATTCTCGTGAATGTGCAAATCGGGCAAATTAGGCAAGAAATCGTTTCCGACGAATACCGCCAGAAGAACGAAGTCGTCTATCACCCGCTCCAGACTGTAGTCAAAAGGTAATACGTGCTCGATGTCCCGGAACTCAAGATCAAGGTATTCCCTCATGAGAGTCAGATGCAATAGGTAGAAGTTGATGGATTCCGGGGTTCTATGATGCCACGGCTTCTCAGTCGAGATATCCCCAGAACCAAAACATAGGAACGTACTTCGCGCTCTTCGACTTTCGGGAAGGACCAAACTTGACCTCCTCACGGAGAAGGCAGAAATGGGGATCGTGACTGAGCAGCGAAAGCATGATCAGATCGGCATCCAACCCGTATAAACAGTGTCGGGTATTGGGGTTGTAGTCCGGCTGCGCCTTGCAGTGTCGGATGTATTCCATGACTTTGTGCTCTCCCTCGCCAGGAACGTCGTGACCCGAGAGAATGACTTGCACCTCTCGCCAGTCGGCATCTTCTGTAATCTTCTTGTTCACGAAATATTGCAGTTGCTTTGTGAGTTTCGCCATGAACACCGTCCCTGTGCCCTGTCAGTGAGCTTTACATCATGCATGGCACGCGGACGCGTACGTACCAGGTGTGATACAATTACTGTCGAACGCCTTCTCGTCCGGAAGCTTCTCTCCTCGACTTTCTGCCTTCTCTCGTACATCCTTCGCCTCCTTCGCTGTCCTGAATCGTCGACTCCGTTGCTGGTTCATCTTCGCTCGCGGAGCCACGCCGTCGACCGCCATGAAGAACACCTTCTTTGGCTTGATCTTCCCGAACAGTTGGTCGACATAGCTGAATATGGCGGTGAATATCTGCTCCTCGGTCAACCGGAAGTGGGCATCCTCGTCGTTCGGGTGCGAACCTGGTGGATCGGTGAGAAGCATGGTAATACCCACATTTCAGGACCTACAGTTGTGGATGATGCCGTTGAAGTCGAGATAGAAGTTGTCTGACAGACAAACATGAGCTATCCACAGAACATATACCAGAGGTGGTGGCGCACCAAACTCCGGGATCTTATTCTCCTGGATGAGCTGGGACGTCAACGGGTAACGCTCTCTGTCGCAATGTAAGCCTTCAATCTCTTGGGAGCGATAGCACGCACGATATATATCGGAAAAACTGGGTACAAGGTCCAATGAGCGAGCGTCAATGTGGTGCATATGGGAGCGCCGTACCTTCGGAATGCCTGTTCGATGAACGCCGCGCCATGAACGTCAACATCCGGATATATAAGCCGACCACGTACCCATAACGTATAACCTCGGGCTGGTAGTGGATGTGGTAGGTAACAAAGGGGTCGGGTGTTTCGACTTTGACGCACGCGCGGCTCACATGTTTGCTCAGGCTGCTGACGACGACCTTCATCTGCATACTTGGCTTGAATTTGTCTTTCAGATGCGTGCGTCCTCACTTGCGAAAGCTACAGTCATTAGTCGAATATGCCTCGAACACCTGCGGAATATCGGGGCACGATTTAGGCACGATTCGGCGCTGATGCGGGATTCAGACAACGAACGAGGCATCGTCAAACACCCATGCGGTCAAGGGCGATATCAACCTTCTATTGGGCGAATGGAGGTCCTATCACAGTATGCCTCAGGTTCGAGACTCGTTATGAACCATGATGCATGATGGTTGCATTCTATACTGCGCTGTCGCTGCTTTTTCGACGTCGGCCGCTTTGTTCTTCTTGCAAGGGGGTCCCTCGCCATCGAAACCCGCGTCCAGCCAGTCCTAGTCAGTTCTGCATCTTCAATGACCCGAGGATAGTTTTGCTATGGTGATTAACGAATGGCGCCGTTCCTGGTCGTGACAACTTGTCGTGCACATGTTATTTGGTCTGCAGCCTACCCCAACTCTGGAGATCAACGGATGTCATGTCCCCACCATTGGAGCACCTTGGCTCAGTACCTTTGCCTATAGAACCAAGGTTTTCGCTCCAGACGGAAACATTTACAGGTCGAGGGGCTATAGTTTCTTCGTACCGGGCCATCGAGGCCCTTGGTTCTTACTCATAATCGCGCTTTTACTGCAGACAAGGCGACCACGCGATTATGCCATCGACTCGTAATGCCGCAATCCCGCTCTGGTGGCGATAACGACTTCACACTCTCCTGCGCTCAAGTGAACATTTTGCCATTCTGCTACGCCCTCACGTGACGATTCGCCATCCCACCTTCTCTTTGCGCGAGCTTGTGCGCATCCCTGCGGAGTCGTCATGCTTTGTCCGAAATCGCATATAAGAACTGACTATCGCGCGGCAGATGCTTTTCTAGTCGCAGCTGGACAACACCTGTAACTGAAGCGTCATGGCACCGGTAGCTATCAACGAGACTTCCCCCGCGCAAAAGGTGGCCGAGCAGAAGATCTTCAATCCATTCTACTCCCCAGCAATCGCGGACGACGGCGATACCGGATACAAGTACGCACAGTACAAGGTGCGTCCTGCCTTCATGGGAGATGAGTCTTCAGGGTACACTAACACATCCCTCCAGCCAACGTTCCCCGATGTCAAGTGGGAACCGTTGGGCGACATAGTGGTTGATGACCCGGCCAAGAGGGCAGATCCTGAGAAGAAGGCTTTGCTTTCTGCGGCGACTAAGGTCAAGACATTGACGCCGGTCATCGGCACGGAGATCGAAGGGATCGACCTCCGCCAACTTACTCCTACGCAAAAGGATGAGCTGTACGTGATATCTCGCAGTGAAGGCGAAAGACACTGACGCCTCTTTTAGCGCATTGCTCGTTGCTGAGCGCGGCGTCGTTTGTGAGTACAGCGACATAATCCACCTTGTCCTAAGCTGATATCCATTCAGTCCTGCGCGACCAAGAAATCAGCATCCGCGAGCAGCTTGACTTGGCGCGGCATTTCGGCCCGTTACACAAGCACGCGACGACGCCCATCCCCAAGGAGCCAGGCCTTGAGGAGGTTCACGGTAAGAGTTAAGACGGACTTTTGCACATCGTTTGCTCACTTGCGTTATCAGTCGTCTACAACGACGCTTCCCGTCGGCCCGACCCATCCGCCTTCTCGAAGATCGAACTCTGGCACTCCGACGTGTCCTACGAACTTCAACCCCCTGCTCAGACGTCGCTGAAGGTCATCACCGGTCCTGAGTACGGCGGAGATACGTTGTGGTCCTCAGGGTTTGTCCTTGGTCTTCCTCGGTTTGATCGTCTAGCGTCTTGACGCGGGATCCGCAGATACGCTCTTTACTCTTCCCTGAGTCCCGGCTTCCAGAAGTACCTCGAAGGCTTGACCGCGGTGCACAGTGCCGTCGCCCAGGCAGACGGCGCACGCGCAGCCGGCCTCCCCGTCCGTCGCGAACCCATCGAGTCAGTGCACCCGGTCGTCCGCGTCCACCCCGCCACGGGCTGGAAGAGCGTCTACGTCAACCCAGGTGTGGAATGCTTCCTTTTCCCGCTTCCATACCACCTCCGCCCTTCTCAACGTCACGACAGGCTTCACGCGTCGAATCGTCGGCCTTCCCAAGGCGGAGTCGGACGCCGTCCTCCAATTCCTCTTCCACCAGCTGGCCGAGAACCCCGACTTCCAAGTCCGCTTCCACTGGGAACCCAACTCGATCGCGGTGAGTACGGCGCGGCGCGCAGCTTCTGCGCCCCAGATTACCTCCGCCGCCGAACGCAATCTGACCCGATACACGCACATTCAGATCTGGGACAACCGCGTCGTGACCCACAGCGCTACGTTCGGTAGGTGCCTTTCCTCCTTGTGCCACTCTTTCACCGCCTTCTATTGCCTCTATCCGTCCTCTCTCCCTTCCTTCTTCCCGCGGTGCTAAACATTGCTAACGTCCTATCGCGTCGCTCGCAGACTTCTGGCCCGCGACGCGCCATGCCCTCCGCGCCACACCTCACGGCGAGAAACCGACGTCCGTCGCCGAGTACGAGCGGGACGGCAAGGTGGCGAAGGATCGCCAGATTGAGATCTGGAAGCAGCAGGGGATCGAGGTGCCGGGCCTGCCAGCGACCGCCAACGGCCGTCCGCGCGGGTACAACGACTGAGACGCTCAGATCCGATGAGATCCCGCGCGCTGTCACCCTGTCTGTATCACGTCAGCCAGCTGCTTCGCAGTTCAAAACGCTTTCAAACTCTGTATGTATGTAGGGAATATAGGAAGAAAGGACGCTGTACATCTTCGGACCGACCCTCTCCGCGTGGCGTCCGATGTCTCATTGTACTCTGTTCGCCGTGTGGTGGACAATGAACAGAAGCAGGTACATACACGAGCACTCAAGCTCACCTCTTCCAAACAAGCAATCGCGATCCCATACGGCGTCCCAATGACCCCCGCACGCCCAATCTTCAGGAGGATCGCGTCCCGATTTAGCTTCTGATTACGGCGCGAGATCTCAGCAATGCGGCTCAAAGAAGCGCATCCGCCCCCTCCATCTACCCAAGGTTCCGGATCCGCCACGTACCGATCCCATCTCCCAAGCATCTTCCGAAGAGATCGGAATCGCAAATTAGGCCTGCATACGGACGATTGAGGCACTGAAGCGTGCCATGACCCCCTCGTTAACTCGTTAATTAGTTCCAAGATCCGGTACAGCCCCAGATCCGGCTCTCGAGCACAAACGCGTCGATGATCATTAGAGGCACCTAATCTAACCCGGATCGTATACAGATTAAGTTACTATTAACGAAAACGAAGCGAAGCGAAAGGCGAGAAAAGAAAGTCCAGGATACAAGCACAGAAAAGGAGGACGAGATAAAGATGGAATATCATGGAAACACGCATAATGATATACCCCATACCATAAACAACCGTTTTGCTTTCCTCTTTTCGTCTCCTTCAGCGCGGCGGCGAGCGCCCCCCAGACCCGCCGGCGTCCAGAAGCCGAGCGCGCCACCCATCACCACCACCGCCGTAGCCCGACTCGCCCTCGCGCGAGTCGCCCAAAGATCCGTAGCTTCCCCGGCCATGCGGCGGCCCGCCGCCAGCCGAGTGACTCGCCCACGGCGGGGGCGGCGGGTTGCCCGGCTGCAGTGGCATCTGCGGCGGAGGCGCCCCACCGCTCGCTTGTCCATGTTGTCCATGCCCCTGATGCTGATGCTGATGATGTCCGGGGACGTGGCTAGGTCCCCGGTGCGAATTCGAAGAAGACGGAGGTGGAGGCGGCGGCATCGACTGATACTGCGCAGGGGGCGGTTGCTGGAGCGAATGATACGTCCCGGACATCGGCCCGGCGTAGTAGCCGGCCGCGGAAGCGGAGGCGGATGACGGAGGCGACATCTTCGATGATGACGGCCCTGAGCTAGAGTACGCCGTAGACGGATGCTGTTGTTGATGGCTCGGTACCTGACCCTGACCTTGACCGTGGCTCAGGCCCTGATGATCTTGGCCAGCGTACGCGGGCGATGACGATCGCCTCGGCGACGCGTCCGTGTCGAGGTCCTCATCCCTGTTCCCCGAGCCACTCGCGCCCCCGTTCTCTGCCGCACGCGCCGCCGTCGACGCGCGCAACATCGCAAGGTCGACCGGCGGCGTCTGCCCTTCTGCGATCAGCTTGTCGCGCTTCCTCACCAATTTGGCGTAATCTACAGCATTCGGCTCGTTAGACGCGACAAGCGAAATGGAGAGAAAGTTGATGACTCACGCAGTCCACAGGCGTTGCACAGCGTCCGCGCGCCGTCCGGCCCGCGCCTCCATTCGGGGGTCTCGCGCGAGTTGCACGAATGGCACTTGCCCGGCGGACTCGCCCTCTGCAGTAAGAATACCGGAACAAACCACAAACCGTTTAGCATTCGTTCGGTAGTAAAGAGGCGACCGGAGACCACTCACGCTCCGCTTCCGGTACTTGCTCTTCGGCTGCCCCGAACTCGCCGCCGTCGAGGCGCGCTTGGACCGGATGATCTCCATATCCTGCTCGGCCGTCGTCGCCCCCTGCCCCGTTCCTGGCCTGCTGCCCGCCCCCTCCCTCTGCCCGGGTCCCATGCCCTCCCTTTGACCCACAGTCTCCCCCGGACTGTCAACCTCCTCCCATGGCCTCTTGGGCGGACGATACGGATCCTCTCCCGCGCCGCCACTACCACCTACAGCCGGCGCCCGCGTGTTCTCCTTGGCCGCCTCCGTCTCAGCGTCGACCATGCGCTTGAGCGTCTCGAGGAGGCGTACGACCTCGGCCGCTTTCCGGCTCATCTCCGCCAACTCGTGCGCGCTCGGCTGCGGACGATTCGACTGCACCGAGTTCTGATAGTGCGCTAGAATAACCGATTGATAGCGTGTCAGCGCAAACGGCAGTTGCACGCGTTAATTACGCAAAACCGAATAAATAGAAAAGAAGAAAAGCAGCAAAGACAAAAACCTACCCCACTTGTCAGCGAAACCGTACAACGCCGTACAAAGTTTGATGATCTATAGACGTGCCGAGAGCGAGACATCAGCCACCCATTCCCGTTTCTGATAGCCGGTAAAACCGAGAAAGGAAAGGTGCGTCGAACAGCGGAAGAAAGCCAGAAGGCTAGAGACAGCACAGAGAGAAAACAGAAACAGAAGTAACACGATAAGGACGCGAAAAGAACAGCAGGTCTCGTACCTCAGACACGGTCCGCTGCCGCGCGGAAACCTTATCCAGATCGTGTGCGGGTCCTGACCCTGATGTTTCACCCGTCGCAGCAGCACCCAAAGCCGAACTCGGGGCACTACCGCTAGCACCAATGCTGCTCTGGCGTGGGAGCTGCAGCGTTGGAGGCGGTGGTGGCGGAGGCAAGCCGCGCAGGTGCGCGTGCTGCCAGGACGCGTGATCAGAGGGCGGGGGCGGAGGCGGGAAGGCGATCATCTGCGTCGGCGGCGGCAGCGGAAGCGGTGGCGCCTCGCGCGGGCGCATGTGAGGCGGGTGCGGTGGCTGGCGCGGGTAGGGCGCTGCCGCCGGCGGACCGCTCGGAGGCGACTGCTGCTGCTGGCTCTGGGTCGGCGTCTGAGGCGCCGGGGCCGGGGCGGGGTAGGCCGACGCGTGATATGGCGGCGGGTGGGAGTGATACCCCGCCGGTGGGGGACCCTGGTGGAAGGGATTGTTCACGCTTGCCCCGGGGGGAGGGTACATCGCGTACTGCTGCTGTAGACAGTTTTGAGGTACTGCGCGCGCGATCGGGATCAGGAGAGCGAACGTACTGCATGTTGAGGCGGGCGCTCCGACGCGGTGCTACCCGACGAAGCCCGTCGGGATAGCGGCCCCGGCACGCTCTCCTCCCGCGAGCTGGCGGGAGGCGGCGGGGGCCCGATGGAACTGCTCGATGACGCTGGCGTTGGCGGCGCGTGCGGGTGCGGTGGAGGTTGCGGCTGGGCATAGTACGGGTTCACGTTCCGCGGCGGCGGGGGTGGCAGATGCTCGCCCTGATGGCCCGGTGCCTGGCCCTGCCGCGACTCAGCGTATCCGGCGGCAGGCGCGTTCGAGCTCGAGTGGGGCGGGGGAGGTGGTCCCCGCGACCAGTCGCCGATGGGGCCCGGCGGGGGCGCGTCGAGCGGGGGCGGCGGCGGCTGGTACTGGAAGTTGAGGTCCTTGAGCGACGGCAGGCGGAACTCGCCGCCGCCGTGCATGATGGACGCAGGGGGGTGGGCACCGGCGGAGGGCGGCGGCGGGTGGTTCTGGTGGTGGGAGCTCATGGGCAAGGGGTGCCGCGGGTTTTTGTGGCTGAGGCGGACGAGTCGCTTGCCGTCTCCGTCGGGTCGCGGCTACGGTGACAGTGCTTGCTGTGGAGGGCGCGCACAGTCCGGGTGGCCGGGTCAGTGCGCGACACTGATGGGTATGGAGTGCGATCAGTGCCCGGCGGTGTCTCCGGATGGCCGGCGCAGGCTGCGGGGAGCACGGTCGTGGCTCTGTCGTCGGGCTCGGTGGCGACGGCGGGGGCGCTGGATGGCGTCGGGGTGGAGAGTGGATGGATTGGAAGAGCGACGTGGATGCGAGGCCCGGGCGAAGCTGCCCAGAACGATGCGAGCAAGCCGCCGCGTTCGCACGGCCCAAGCCCCGATCGCGCGAACCGGCCCACCGGACCCGCACTAACGCACCAACCCCGTCGCTTTCGCTCTCCATCTTCCCCCCCTCCCGCTCATGCCCTCCCCTTTTTTCCGCCAGGCACTCGACGCGCTCATGCCCGCCGCTCTTCACAGACCCTGCCAGAGTTTTTACGTATTTTTCCACCACGCCTACGACAGGCGGAACGCCAATGGGGGTCCAATCTGACCAATCTCCCCGCTAATCTTACGAAGATCCACTCGCGGGAGATCTCAGGACGGGGGACGTAAACGACCAGATCACGATGGGCACAGCGCTTTCCGTACAGGGCCCGGCTATCCCTCGCACCGCATTGGCCGAGTCCTATCGCGGCCACGGACCTGCCACGGACCCTACCTTCCCTTGCAATTGCCCTCGTGCTCCCTCCACCCTACTCTTCTCTTCTGCCGCTGCCCCCCAGCGCGCAGGGTGTGACTGTTGGGAATCCTTAGCGTGGGAACCGGCGAACGGGCCAAAGCGCGCGGGACGGATGGTGCCTGGATCGTGATTAGGGTGTGCCCCCACGAGATCTCGACCACGTCATCCCGACGCCTGCGATACCGCCAAGATTCGGCGCGCGCGCGACCCAGATTCTTCCGGTCCCGCCGCTCTCGCCGCAGCAGCGCACTCGACTGACAATCATACGCCGATGCGACGATGTCGGACGTCGTGACACGGGTGCGCGACAGCCAACGCGATCGCCGGACGGGAGCGATTCCTATCCCCGAAACAAACGACAAAAAAAGAAGAGAATATAAATGATACCCAGTTCACAAGGCCCGCACCTAACCCCGCGCTTCTCAGAGCTTAACTTCAAATGGCAATGCGCAGGAGACCCATCGGGCGCCAGTGTCTCGCAGGGCAGTCAAACCGCCCAAATCATCGAGTGCTTCGTGGATTGATGCCCGTCGCGCGCCGCCGAAGTGAGTGGATAGCGGGACCATGGGAATACATGAGATGGGGCGTTCGTATCGAGACATCGGTGGCGTGCTCCCCATGCCATGGTCTGCGGCGTCGTCAATCAGGCAAGGCAGATCGATCTCACGCATGCGGCACCGTGTGCGTGGCGCGCACCTGCTTCCTCGACCTAGGTCGCTGACAACCAGTGCGGCGGCGGCGCAAATGATGGTAATCCAGATTCCAGGATGACTGGTGGACGGCGGGGGCGCCTCTTCGAGCGCGGAAAGCGCCAATTTGGCATTACTGGCAATTCCCCGGTTTCCCGGAGATTAACGTCAACTTGGCTTTCGTACCCAGGCCAACAACGCGGGACGAGTTTGAAAACCTGAAACGCTTCGGCAAGAGGACGCATCTCGCGACGTCGCACACATCCATTCCAAATCGACGTCAACAACGCGCTTCGTCATTTTGCAAGTCCTTGGAGGCAACTCTGCATCTTCGATTGAGACGCAGGAAGACGTTGGGCTGCCACGGCACGGCACTGCTTTGTAACATAGCAGAAATCAGCATCATCCGGTCATGAGAACCGCATCTTTGAATTGCACCCTTCGACGCGCCCTTCGAATGGCAGGGCAGGCGTACTCGATCCCACCCTGAAATCGCCTAACCTGATGCGGTATATGCCCGCGTCGGATGCGCCCGGTAGCACCGTAACGACGGCGTCGCGTATAAATGTCCAATATATGGCGCCCATGAATGATACGTCCGTATTTCATATCTCCTGCGCAACGCTGCAGGGAAGCATGTGAGCGATTGCCGTACACGTTACAAAATACGCATCGCATCTCAACAAGGTAGCTTCCGGCCTTTGCGCGAAGAGCACACTGCGGTCGCGGAAGACCCGCGTTTGCTTCCGAATTCTTGGTAACGCGCCCGGATCGCAAGCGCGGTGCTGAAGTGAGAGAAACCCGTCTCGGAGTCTCGACTCGGGGCAGTCACTGTGCCCGTCCGTATGCTCCACGCGGCAGGCCGATGCTCCTTCTGCAAATTGGCTGTCGTGATGCTGCGTAACTGCCTTGGCAACACGGATAGGCTTCACTGGGCATGCTGTACCAGGTAGTCAAAATTGGACAATGCGGTAGGTAAAGAAAGCAAAAACTCGCGTGTTTGCTACATCAGGAAAAACCGGATTTGCTAAAAGCCTCCTAAAACGTACTAAAACCTGCTCATTTAGTAGTTTTAGAGGGTTTCGGTAACCAATAAGCGACTCTTTCGATAGTCCGATTTTTCCTGATGTATGCGAGTCACCTGCAACCTTGTACATCAGGAAAAACCGGATTTGCTCAAAACCTTCTAAAACGTACTAAAACGTGCTAATTTAGTAGCTTTAGAGGGTTTCGGTACCCAATAAGCGACTCTTTCGATAGTCCGATTTTTCCTGATGTACTGCTGACGTTCATGTGATACCGTAACAATTGTAGAAGGCAGTGAATTCGAGTAGCGTTGATCAGGCATGTGAATGCCTCCATCTGAGGACGCGGCGTCCCGGCATACGAGCGCACGAGGACATGGCGTAACGCGGCGTAGATGCTGCACCGGGGATACAGAGCAGTACGCGCCGGTGGAAGTATTTGACCGGTTTCAGAGATTCAACATGCTGATGCGTAGATCATTGCGCCCCAGGGGTTTTGGCGGTTTTGGTACCCGTAGAGTGCAGTGGCAACTCGGAGCGCACGTTTATGGAACGTCCTGTTGCATTGCGTCAGCTCTCTATGCATTGCTACACGCCGGGTACTCCGTGCATGCTCACGTGTGCTGCGGGTGATATATGAGGAATTTAGTTTCTATTGCCCAGCTTGAGCACATCGTCGTGCACCTGCAAATACCCCAGGGACTTTTCAGCGAATTGCATAACAGAGGCGAGATGTGCTGGAACTGTACTCTTTGTGACGGGAGAACGCCGATTAGGAAGGGGGCCGTCCGACTCCGATCAGGTGCCCAAGTTGTCACTGGCCAATGCATCTCCGCATGGGAGGTGTGCTGATCACTGTGCTGCGATGGCTCGAGCTTGGCGCTTATCCATCCATCGGAGGCGAGAGCACTGTCCTTCAAGTACTGGCCCGTACAGCTGTAAACGATGGGACTCATGTTGAGAGATGAATTTACATACTCCCGACAGTAACAGCCGTACCGTATCTTCCTCCGAGTCCGCGCAGGTGCTCGAAATCTGATAAACACCCGAAATTGAAGTCAGTCGCAGATATCGTGGATTGCAGAACATCATGCACTATGTGGCTGCTGATCATCAGGAAAAATCGGACTATCGAAAGAGTCGCTTATTGGGTACCGAAACCCTCTAAAACTACTAAATGAGCACGTTTTAGTGCGTTTTAGGAGACTTTTAGCAAATCCGGTTTTTCCTGATGATGAACTTCTTGATGGGCAAGTGAGTCGAGCTATACGGTTGAGCAGCACATCGCGGCCACTACTGCATCGTCCTTATCGGAGAAGACTCCGCCCGTGAATGGCATTCTTCGGCTGCGATCATCCTCATCGCCGCTATCCAGGATGAGCAGCATGAGTGGTCGCACAGAGACTGAGCTACGAGGCGTACTCTGGGTTTCTGGTAATGCCAACGTGATTGCTACCTAGTTATTCACGCGTAGTGAGATCTCTCTTTCCTCACAGTCCTGATCACGGAAGAGCGAGCCATGGGAGGAACTATATGCACGGCTTGTCGATAGTTCATCATCCGCACGAGAAGGTCTGTAAATCGCCGCATTCTTCAGCCGGTGCCAAAGCTGCAGCATCGCGAGCGCTCCAATTGCTGAGTTATCTTGGCGACCCACATGCCGGCGCCACGAGATTATTAGAGCCAAAAATTCAGGTAACACAGGTCCCGGGTCGCCTAGATTGCCGGACTGCTGTGGAAAAGCACTTCGACCTTCGCTGTGATTCAGAGAGGCGCTCGGTGTCTGTGGATGAAGCTGACATGATCACTGAATCCGAGGCCCTCTATACCAGGAAGATGGAATTGTCACCTGCCAAGTGGCAATGATAGGGCCAGTAGGATAACGCGAGCACGCACGGAGGTTCACGTCTGCTGTCAGCAACTCCGCCCATCCACGCTCAGGGTCTTACGCTCTCACCTGGTAGCGTACTAGATTTCGGCCGATGAAGGATTGTAAGGGTCATGCTTTGAGTTCTTACCACCGTCTCCTCATGGTCTCAGGTTTTGACAGGATGACGTACTTTTTGCCATAACAACAGCCGTCTCGATGTGAAGTTGGACGTGGAGCCGTTGAATGCCTACTTCTGTCCTACTCAAGTAAACAAACACACAATCTGAAAGTGGAAACGCTCGCCATCAAGATAAATTTGGCTTCTGTTTATATCGGCGGGGAACCCGTCCTAGGCCTGTTTTCAGTACTTGGAATCGCAACTCGTGCCTGTTGCAATAGAGACGTTTTATTCCAATAATTTCCCACCGCAAACTTCCCTACCTCTGACCAGGATCTCAAAACCGGATCTCAATAAGTAATGGAAAACGAAACATCTCTGATGTTGTGGTATATTCTTGAACGATCAGTTCGACCCTGCGAGTCGGCTGTGCGACGTTATGTACCACGTACGTACGACGCGATGCTCCAGTAGATATCACTCCCTCGGGATATTTCCGCTTTTCGAGATATGTTTGGCTCTCAGGCTCACAGTTGCGCGGGATTCCTGGCGGCAAACTGACGTGATCGAGAACAGTTGAATGGCCATCAAGCGCTGGAAAGGGACAGGGCGGCTTCGGATAATTGTCTTTGACTCCGAAGAATTTCTGGAAGGGTGGGGCAATGGCGGAGGGTCTGGAGTCAGGTCGTCGACATTTCCCTCCCGGTTCCGCAGACGCGAATAATCAGTGATGACACCGTGCAAGACCGTGCATGGCCCATCCAGCCACCGACGGAGTCGGAGGATGGAATCTGATGAAATGCGGTTAGATCCTTCTCGCAGGCAAGCGACGGCAAGAACTTGTGACATTCCCATCAGGAATGGTTGATGCAAGGTCGCTAGTCAGTCGGATTTGAGGATAACAAAGGACAAGAAAAGGATGCATATCGGGACGGACTACTCTGGCCAACTGCGGAGCATGTAGATAGCGAAAGTTTTATCTCATCTGTTGTCTGGTAAGGCCAACGTCAGCAGTAACCGAGGCAAGGGTAAGAGTCACCCCGACCCGATGTGCTTTGACGTCAGACACCTTGAGATTTCGTCCTAGAAGCTGAGAGATGGCCCGAGATTATGCACAGTTACCAATATCGCCCCGCGTCAGATCGAATCATGACAGCAAAATATGGGCGTCGAAAGAGTACGTACCCGCTATCGTTCGACACGGGTGCGTTGGACCCTTGAACCTGTGTTTGTCGTCGGTAGTATTCGCTGCGATGACAACCGCGTGAAAACATATCTGATTATGCTCACCTCTGTACATAATTCGAGGATTCAGATACCAGAACTGCTCGATCGGTCTCCATCAAAGATCCGTCCCAGCTGATTGCACGGTGACCTGCGGAGATCCAAGGCAAATGCAATCGCCCCCGATGGGTACAATTGCACAATGAAACCAGGGGTCGTGCATGGTTCGCTCCGAAGGGAGCGACGATGCACACATACGAAGTCATAGAGGATATACGTGGGTCGATAAGTCGAGGTGCGCAGCAACGCCAATAAAGCAGGTATCCCTGCTCAGCGCGCGTACGACGGATTGTTCATGGGCGAACGTCCATCTAGATGCACCGAAACGCCGAAATCAGGAGACTGGAGTTCCTTTACGACATCCGAACGCCCTGCGTGCCGAAGTAGCATGGGTGGGTACACGACGGCGAGGGATGCACGAACAAGTGGCAGTAGCAAGATTGCACATAGATCCATTTCCGTGCCCGAGGAAGCTGATGGGAAACTTGTAGATGAATTGCCGTCCAAGGCTCGTGCGCCCATCATGAACATGGCATGTTTCACCGAGAGCGCCACATAACTGTAGGTGGCGATAGCGATCCTGCAGTTCGGTGAAACGCCGTCTGGTATGGTTTGAAGTGGACCAATAAGCCGCCGCAGTACTTGTCTATAGCAAAGAGGTTCCATTGATCGGCGAACATCCTGCTCCCCGGGAGCTCCAGCCGTCGAGCCTTTGTTTCCGATTTGAGGCGAAGTATGTACCTAGAATCTATGTTTGTTTTGTTCCGTCCGAGCATGATTGATCCCTGTTATGCAGGGAAAGTGGTCCCATCCAGAGAGCGGTGATAAAGCTTGACGGATCTTCGCCGCCATCGTCCGAGCACGGATCAGATGCAACATCGCGGCGCACTCAATGGCGTTTCTCGGCATCAGCTTCTACTGCAAGCTGGTTCTCGCGCGGTCGGGTGACTAGACCTGCTTTGGCGATAGCACGAATCACTGCATGCAGGGTCCACGTCTGCGACTTGGCTGCGACCAAACCTTGAGATCGACAGCAAACATATCCGGGTTGAAAGCGTGAAATAGACGTTGCGGATATATATCGCTTCGATCTGGGCTTTCGAGCTACAGGAACCGAAATAACATATATATGTCAGTTATGCGCACGCGCATATACGCACTGTATCTGTTCTTACCCAAGTTGCGGCTTCGTGCTCAGGCTCCTGTTCCATATTTCAACAAGAAAGGCGGACACGACAAGTTGTTATCGCCGCGAGAGCCGAGTGACTGCACACCGAGCTGCTTGGCACGCTGTCGACTGCACGAGTGGCGTACGTGCAGCGCAGCAACCGGCTGTTCCGCTACCGGGACCTCGTCGGCAATATACCTACCTACCTACCTACCATCGAGTTCAAATTTCAAAGATGCGGAAAGCATCGACTAAGAGTGATAGCAGAGATCCACCAGCCCACGGATCACTGAAACTTCACGTGATCGTCTCACAGGGCGCGTCCTTAGCGCGCCGCAGATGAGACGGTGACGGCTCCGTTGATTTGAACCTTCTGGTTGTGGAGGCATGGCTTTCGCTTCCAAGTGAGCACACCCCATGTCGTGCCAGCCTACCTCTCTGACTCTGCTTATTTAGCTCAGCTTTCTCTGGGTTTGGTGCCAAACCAGCACCTGCCACGAACATTTTCGGCAGTACAACACAACAGCAACCGCAACAACCAGCATTCGGTTCATTTGGAGCCCCACAGCAAGGGCAAGCGGCTGCCCCTTCTCTATTTGGGACACAGAACACGAGCCAGGGAACAGGCGGGGGGTTGTTTGGAGGACAGCAGTCAGGCACGGGCCTCTTCGGTCAAACTACTCAGCAATCGAGCACCCCCAGTGGCGGATTGTTTGGTCAGCCTACGCAACAATCAAACGCCCCTAGCGGTGGGCTGTTCGGTCAATCCACGCAACCGGCGAACGCCCCTAGTAGCGGACTATTCGGTCAAAGCACAACTCAGCAGTCAAATGCTCCTACAGGAGGTCTCTTCGGTCAAAGCACGGCTCAGCAGTCGGGTGCTCCCTCAGGCGGATTATTTGGTCAGAACAACCAGCAATCGTCGACCAACGCCGGTGGCCTCTTTGGTCAGCAACAGCAGCAACAGCCTCAGCAGCAAAATGCTTTCGGATCTGGCTCATTGTTTGGATCAAAGCCTAATACAACTCAGCCATCTACTAGCCTCTTTGGTCAGCCGCAACAGCAGACGGGCGGGCTGTTCGGAAACACGAATAGCCAAGCGAACCAGCCTGGGCAGGCCGCTTTCGGTGGATTCAGTTCGACCAATAACACTTCTGGATTGAGCTTATTTGGTCAGAAACCGCAAACTCAACAAACGTGAGTTGTTAATCACGCTTTTCGTACCCCTCGACGATTCACGACTGACGCTCGAATAGATTGGGGTGAGGTCGCACGTTCGTCGTCCAGATATCGTTTCACGTCATGCCTCGCAGGGTCTCTGCTCTTGGTCAACCTCAGGCGTCGCAACAAGCCGGTGCACCACCATTCCTCAAAAACACCAAATTTAACGACCTGCCAGATAACGTTAAGAAAATCTTTGAGGGTGTCGAGTGAGATTATGTCCGAACTGTTTGTTTCCTCTTGTCGTTCTGACCAGCTTTCGCAATGTAGGTCGCATATACAGGGTCGCGTCCAAATCAGTAAGGAGCTCAAAGAGCGTAAAGTGGGAGATGAGGCGACGAAAGGCCAGGAGCTGATGTGGAATACCCACCAGGTGATGACCCATCAGCGTTCAGTCATTTGCTTGCTAATACGCCATCGGTCCTTAGGAGCTCCTTCAGGCGACTGCGACTTTGCATCAAGATACTCACTTCACTCGTGACCTGAAAGCTAAGGTTGAACAAGCCGTACAAGATACCATCGTCGCAACGCACATCGTCGATGCCTTCCGCTCCGTGAGCCAACCACAGAGCGCCGGGTACCTCAAGGTGCACGCTGGCTTCCCACTCGAGTATGTGCGACTGGCGTATCATCAGGCCGAACAATGACCGTTTTCCCGTTTCAGGCTGTTTACGAGGGTCACAGAGCAAATGCGAGAACGATTAAGGTGGTACAAAGCCACGATAGAGGTGCGCAGCGAAAGTCTCCATGACCCTCCGCGACTAATTTCGGATTCATCGCAGCAAATTGAGCGCAAAATCTCCGCAGCCGCGACGAATGAGTCACAGTATACGCCGCAAGGTACCTTCTTCCAGTATCTATTCTCCAAGCGAGCTGTTGTTCACCGCTCCTCCAGCCATATCGACAACACTTCAAACTCAGCATGCTACTTTCATTGCACTCGCGAACAAAACGGCCATCCTTGACGCCGAACTACAGCGATTGAAGCAGGCATATACACAACTCTGGCGCGCGAGGACAGGCAGTATGCGAGATCCCTTCGCCGATGGCTTCGGGCGGGATGATGTTGGGATCGATACGCTTGGATCCGTGCCAGGCAGGTGAAATTGCCGGGTTACGTTGCGGGTCAACAAAGACATGCCAAGCACAGACCCAGTCGCGAAACGCGAAGTGGTCCGTCTGATTGTTCATAATGGTGCTCGTTGACTCGCCTAAATACAGTATGTACTGCCCGCTTAGTTTTACTTCTCGCGCACAGCGAACTGCTTCAGAGGATGTTTTAAAATGTAGGATAGTCTCCATCACGACTGTACGTGAAAACCCAGTAGGCCGTATCTGTAAGTGCTTACGTTTCGTTCACAGACGAGCGTGACAGCTCGTCCCGCGCCATCCGGCAACCGTTCGGGAGAAGCCTGGAGAAGAGAAATTTCACGCACCCGGTACTACTGTCTGTCATACACCCACTATCACCCGACCTTCGACAAGGCAGGATCCAACCTTGGCAATGTCTTTCACAGCGAGTGGAACTCTCAGAGCGGGCTCACAGATTTATGTGGAAAGACGAATAAGGAACGCATCTTGGCATGCTTTGCTTTGAGCTCATTAGCGCAAAGGATTTCTCAAGTATTGTTGTCAGAAGAGCCCATCCATCTTCGGACGGGGAGAAAAATCTTGGCCGCTAAGGCGACAAGAGACGCCTTGAACCTGCATATAAAGACTGCCACTCTGATCCACCTCTCTGGACGACAGCAGTCATAATCCTGCATGACGTTGACGCGGACGACGAAGAGGCGCGACGTGCATGGCTGCTGGACACGGATACGGAGATTGCCCGCTGTCGACTTTAGCTCATCTCACATATCGATGACGAACCGAATTCCGGGTTTTTTCTAGTGCAGTACGAACTCGCGGAGCGATTGCTGGCTCGGTATCAGGAACCAGGCGGCGAGGACGGCCTTGAGGAGTCAATAACACTGCACCGTGAAGTGCTGGCAAACTCCAGGATCACGCCAGAAGTACGAGCAGCGGCCCAGGAGAGCCTTGCTCGAGCGTTGGCCGCGGGAAGAGACTGTGGTCGGAGCGTCGATATGGTGGAGGTCATGGCGTTGTGCTACTCTGCGCTGGAGCTCAGTAATGAAATAGGTGCAAGTCGGACGCCAGCAGCAATAATGACTCTCGCACTCATCTTCACCAGGCGTTGCTTCCAGCCCATCACGGAAAGTACCCCGGTTGGAGAGATGGATGCGTGCATCTGTTTGCTCCGTGATATCATCTTCGCGAGCAAATCCCGACCGGATGACAGAATAGGAGAGTGTATGCTGGTACTCTCCAATTGCCTCATCACTCGGTGCTTCGTCCATGTGCCATGCGACCCCATCATGATGGACGAAGCCGTTTCATTCGCTCGTCAAGCCATGCAGTTTGCATACGACCGTCCCGTCGCCACCCATCGGAATTTCAACATGCTGGGATACGTCCTACATCGTCGCTTCCAGGAGTTTCACACCTCTCTCGATGACCTGAACGAGGGAATCGCATGTTACCGACGCTCCGTCACGATCTCGCAGGAGATCAGGCCACCCTCCTCTACCCGTTCTATGTTTGCACTCACGCTCACCACACGATTCGAACAACGCGGGCGGATGGCTGATCTCGACGAGTCCATTGCAGTACTCAGAGACATGATCAGCGATCTTGCTGAGGTCGATCCTACGAGACTTTTCGCCCAGGGACGCCTGGTAACAGCCCTCTCGCATCAATATGAACGCATGGGCGATTCGAACGACTTGCAGGAGGCCCTCCAAATCAGTCGCCGATGTAATCAAATCACAGATCGGACGAGGCTCGACCTCCTGGCAGTTAGTTCGGTCGCACTCGTTCAAGCCCTCAGCCTCCAACTGGAAGATACAGTGCCCGATCAGTCACTTGTACAGTACCAGTCACTTGTACACCTGCCTTGATCTGGCTCCCCTCGCTCAGAATTAGCTACTTCCTCTTTGAACTACAGTACCATATAGTTGATATATATGCTGGCTACAATATTTGATACTGCATGGGGTGCGATTAATCGACTCGATTAATTGTAAGACTGTCTAGAATGTGTGAAGTCCCATTCTGACCAAATTTCTACTCCTTGCACGTTGTATGTAGAGCTACGATTGCGGAGTCTACTGACAACCGCAGCTCCTCGTATCAACCAAGTGTACCCAAGGCATATTTTCCGTACTCTTATGTGGGCACCAATGCGGAACTACGTCCACCAGGGTGCAAACCATGTGCAAAACAGCCGAAACGACGGGGAAAGTGTGACAGATTTGAGTCGCACAGCCATCCTGGCTCCCAAATATGGTATCCGTGACAGCCGTTTTGGCAGAGGCCGGCGTGACATAGCCGGTGTGCAAATGAATAGTTTTCGTCTTAAGCGCGTGACAACCAGTAATCGGTGTCCACACAGCTCCTCAACGCATTGCAAACCATAAAAATATGCTGAGGTTGTGCAGAAGCACAATGTGCATCATATAAGATAGTTTTTACAGGGTATGAATGGGAGGACATGGAGTAATGGTCAAATCACATTTTTGGTGTACAAAGGACTGGTCGGGTACTGTAGACGTCGCCATGCTCGAACATACGATTTATCGATTTTGGATGAAGGCCTCGCAGCGAACAGAGAACAGCTGGAGTTATGCCCTCCTGAATCCCCAGATCAGGATAGAAGCAGCCTCAACAGGCAATTCGAATACAGACCTCTCCCATGCCTACGCGGAGGGCCTATTGCTTATTCCACGTCTCGCCTACTGGGGGATGGACACGAGATCGCGCCTTCGTGCCTTAAAACAAGCTCCGGGATTCGCGCTCAGAGCAGCCGAACATGCTATTTCCGTTGGTGATTCCCGCGGTGCCCTGGAGCACCTTGAGCAGGGTCGCGCCATATTCTGGAACGGCATCCTGCAGATGAGGACGCCCTTCGACGGCCTTCCATCCTAGTTTTCGGAACCCCTTCTCAAGATATCGAGGCAGCTGGAGGAAGGCAGTTACCAGGACGCTGCCGGCGTCACAGAGCAAGAAGTCTCGAGACGACGTCAAGCAGTTGACGAGTTTGAAGCGCTGCTCTCAGAAGCACGCCGTTCACCGGGGTTCGAACGTCTCCTCTCATCACGGCCATTCGAGGAAATTCGGCTCTCGGCCGTAAAAGGCCCCGTGTTTTTACTGCTTGCCGGGTCGCGCAATGATCAAGGTTCCCCGAAGAAATGCTATGAAGAGCGCATGCTATGCCGTGCTTGCGGAAGTGCGTAGACTCATGAAGACGAAAAAGAGAGACCTCGACTTTGGTGGTGCCCTACGGGACCCTTCTTCCTTCCCGTTCATGCCGCGGGGATCTACAGGTCCATGGAGGCCCACGATTTGAAGCTACCAGAAGAATGACTGTCCTGCACTTCGGACTTCGCTGTGTCGTCGTACACCCCGACTTTGAGTGCGTTGATCGATGGTCGCCGTGAGTTGCAACCGACTCCTACCAAGAGCTTGGATGTTCTGCTTCTGGGTCAGCCCGGCGCCGGCCCCTGGAATGGCGCCACTACCAATGACCGTCGAGGAGATAACCCAGCTCTGGGCGATACTCCCCTCTCAGCGGATGATGCAGCTCGCCGACCAAGGAAGTGTCGTCGAGGCCAACCTTGGCGACCACGTTACCATTAGGAACGTCGCCGCAAAACTCCCCGATGCGGCGATCGTGCACTTCGCGTGCCACGCGACGTAGAAGAAGACCGATCCGCTTGGAAGTGGCTTCTACCTGCACGACGGCGTTCTGACGGTGGAGAATATCATGCGCATCAAGCCAAAGAACGCGTTGTTTGCGTTCCTCTCCGCGTGCGAGTCCGCCGCCGGTGATGAAGAGTTGCCGGACGAGATGGTGCACCTTTCCTCAGCAATGCTTTTCACCGGTTTCCGGTCCGTCATCGGCACGATGTGGTGAGTGCTAGGATGGTGGTCATCCGTATGCATCTCGATGATGTCGCTTCATATGGAGAAATGTACGACGCTGACGGGCCGCACGCATCGGAAGGCGTCTACGAGGCTATCTTCTCCGAAGATGTTGTGGAGCCGGATGTTGTACCTCGTGCATTGCACCGAGCAGTCGCGGAGCTGCGCAAGCAGGGCATGCCTCCAGAGAGATGGGCAACCTATGTGCATATGGGGATTTGAATAGTGCACTTTACGTATATAGATCGATCCACTGTAATAAAGCTCCTTACTTTTTACATTGTAACGAATAATATACAGACACTTGCGTTCTACTAGTCTACGTAATGCGTCTTCTCAACCTTCCAGCGGACCGACGAACTGCGCGAAGAGTGCAAAGTGTAGAAGCGGGGGTGCAAGTGAAGAAAGGAATGTCCGCCAAGTTGATCATCTACAGGGAGAGACAGAAGGAGGCGTATCATGCAAGCAAACGGCTTGCGCTTCTAGAGGTGACTTCCAGCCCTTTTGAATTGATTATGAGTCCGAAGAACGCCGTAATAAGGTATGTCATAGCCACAGGGCAATTGGCTCGAGCGCGGTTCAGTTCGAAGGCGATATCGCGAGGTTGTCCATAGCAAGGTCCAGCGGGTCGGTCGTGACGGCTGCCGCGCGCGTCTGCACGTTGCTATCGTTCTGGTTCGGGCCTCCCAGACCGAACACGACTGCAAAGAAACCGATGAGCAAAATGGGCTTGCACATAACGGCGACATCAAGGGAGGCGCTTATTCACCTTCGGGGCTTGTGCATGCAGCCACGGCGCGGCGCATGTTCGTGGTCAAGAATGACAATCCGACTTGATATGCAGCGTTCATCCAGCCGAAGCCTTCTCGGGGCACCATCTTGAAGTCGATGCCCTGGTTCCCGTACTCGGCGTCCACCAAGTGGGAGAGCTTTACCGCATCGAACTGTCAAGGCTCAGATAAGGGATATGGACTCTTCAATGCCAGGAATGAAAGGACTGACCTTCTCCGGCACGACACCGTTGAAGTCGACGAAGGCGGTGGTCATCCTAGCATAATCAGGTGAGCACGATAACGGTGGGGTAGACGAGGGCACATTCACATGTACAAGAAGCGGTACGCCAAACGTTGCGCATCTTCAAGATATCCGTACCGCTCAAGACCAACCCACGCCATGATCTGATGCGGAGGCCTGCGAACATGCATACGTCAGCGTCCCGCCTCGTTTCGTATGTGCCGCCCAATAGAAAGGCAAGCCGCCGTGCGAAGAGCGTAAGAAGCGCGTGGCTCACCATGCATACCTGCAAGAAGAGGACGAAAGAAGGTTAGGATCGGAGATCGCGGGAAGCTTGGACGTCCGACCACTCACGGATAGTCCCACTGCCGATTCGGTCGGTCGAGCGAAATCTTCCCGCGCGACTCTTCCGTACCTGAGACCAACCCGCCGAGCACCTCAAACTTCTTCAGAGACTGGTTCCTGTTCGTCGCGCGATTGTCAGCACCGCACTTTATCACGCGACGAAATATAGGAGCACTTACACCAGCTTGAGCGCCTGCTCCTCGCTCGCGCACCCGGCCCACAGCGCCCAAAACGCCGTCACCGACTCGTACAAGCTCTGCTTCTCCTGAACCGTGTCGTAATCAAAGTACAGCCCCTTGCTCTCGTTCCACAGATACTTGTCGATCACTTCCTGCCGCCACGCCGCGCGCTCGAACCACTCCGCGCTGCGCTGCGTCCGGCTCGTGCTCTTCTCCCTCCGCGGGCTCTTATACCTCTCCTCCGTCACGGGCCACGGCGCGAGGTCAAACTCCTCCTCGACCTCGAACTCGTCGTCGAACACCTCCCTGATCGCGGTCCCGATATCGACCTCGTACTTGTAGAGCAGCGCCTGGAGGTCGATCGTGCCCAGGTTCGCGCACCGCTTCTCGAACCTGTACGTGGTGTCGTGCCCGGACTCGCGCACGGCGCGGTCGTGCAAAAAGTACTCGTCCAGCTCCGGCTCGGAGATGGCGCCCTCGTTATATTTCTCGCTGAACTCGTTCACGCTCAGCCCGCGCTTGGCCGCGAACGGCTCGAGGACGTGCGTAAAGTGCGTCGCTTCCGTCTCGGGCGGGATGCCGAGCCCGCCCGGGCGGTAGCGCGAGAGCCCCGTCTTGGGGTCGAGCCGGGGCTCCGCCATCCACACGGTATGGTACTCCTTGATCGCTGCCTGGATCGCGCGCTTGAGCCATTGCCGGTTCGCCTCGAGGTCGGAGCGGTCGAGCTGGTTGTAGATTTGGAGGGCCATGTCGGTCAGGAAGGGCGGCTGGGATCGACAGAGGTAGTAGGAGCGCGAGCCGTTGAGGATCTTGCCGTAGTGCTTGATCTCGAAGATAAAGTGTTCGACCATGCCTTTGGCCATGTTGACCTGGCCATCGACGAGCAGGCCGAGGGAGATGAAGTACGAGTCCCAGTTGTACAGCTGCGCTCGGTGGCGTGAGTGTTACATGCGCGGGGAGGGGGAAGGCGAGACTGATCCCGCACCTCGTTGAAACGTGCGCCTGGGACGACGAAGGGGATACCCTTGAGCGTCTTGCCGCCCTTGCCGTCGTCGACCTCGTTCATCGCAAGCGCGAGCAAGCCGGGCTTGCCGTTCAGGCTCTTCACGAACACCGGGTCATCGCACTTGGGCGGGAGGACCTGGACGTCGAGGTTGAGGTGCGGGCGTTCGCGGGCGACGCGGCGGTAGTAGTCGGCCATGGCGGGTTCGCCGGCGGGGACGTAGATGCGGGGGTTGACGCGCCCCGTCCGGTTCTTGGGGTCGGCGCAGATGATCTCGAGGCCGTCGCCGTCGATGCGGCGGGTGAGCGAGTGCCAGAAGGAGTGCCGGATCATGCGCGAGAGGCGGTCGACCGGGTTCTCGGTCAGGCGGGACTCGTCGAGCACGATCCGTTTTCGGCCGTGATCGCGGGCGAGGGCGAGTTCTTGAAGAAGGTTGGAGAGCATGTACGTGCCCTGAGCGAGCGCGGGCTGCGTCAGGAATCGCTGGACCTGGACACGGTGTAGCAGAAACGCACCCGGATGTCGAAACTCTTGTAGCCATTGCTGGTCGCCGTGCCGAGCGCCATGAGCTTGGGCCCGGCATCGGTGATGGAGATCTGGAAGTCGCCGTCGGTATCTTCCTGCTCGAGCACGACGCGGATCGTCTCCTCGACGTCGATCAGGAAACGGCGCGGGGCCGACCCCTTCTCGTCGTGCGACATGCGGCGCGAGCGGACATGCGTGTCCGCCTGGAACAGCGGCGGGCGCTTCGGGTGGTCCGAGCCGATGTGGGACTGTGCATCGTTCCGGTCAGCGAACGGTAGAGAAGCAGTGAGGCAGGGCTGCGGTATGCAGTGAGACACGTACGTGACTGAACGCACGGGTGCGCGAGGCGGCGGCGGTTTCCGCGGGGGTCGCGGGGGGCGCAGGCGCGGCGGTGGGCTCGCCTTCGCCATCGGGATGTTGGACAGAGCGGCCGAGGGGGTCTGCGGCAGACTGAGCTTGCGGCATGGTTCAGAGTTGGAGAGGGACGGAGGGGAAAGAGGGACGGCGAGGGCGGGAGGCGGGCTTTATGTGATCGGCAATCGAGTCTCGCGGGGATGTGTTGTGTGACAGATGCAGCGGTGATTCGTTGGGGTTGTCGTGTTCGTGTTCGTCGACGGGGGACGAGTTCCTGGCGGTCGCGGGTATATCGAGAGCGCAGATCAAATGGAAAAGAAAATTGGTGCAAGGTAGTAGCGGGCGAGGATATCGGGCAAGACACGAGTATGACGTCGATCGATGCAGCGTAAGCCGAGCAAGCCGTCTCCGTCGTCGCGCAAGCTTGGTTCAGCCCAGCAACGACCCTCGAAAATTCACGAACGCACGACCGGAGCAGGCGGGGGCCGCACTTTAGACGGCCCCTTGGACGTCGGACGTCCCGCGCATTTATAGACACGCCGACGCACGCTCCCTTCCCAGCCGCGCTCACCCTGCGCCGTGCCGACATCCGGAAGGTCGCTCGGGCCACACGTTGCCCGCGACGCACGACCCGGCTGGGGCGGGCTTGCGACATTTCCGTCCCCATCCTCCTCACCACGCGTTCTGCCGCGCCTTCGACGCTTCGGGCTCGCTCCAGCTTATCAGCAACGATGCACCGACGTCATCATCCAATAGAACTGGTCCATCTCCCGACTCGACGAACCGTTGTACTCGACAGAGCGCCATCTTTACCAGGAGACCCTAGGACTGCATATAACCGGCCATCATCTCTCAAGAAACCCAGTGTTTCTTCTCAGGACTACCCCACGGGGTCAACGCGCTGCGACGGATCTCGGGCCCGGCCGCAGAGCTCGCTGCTGCTACCATAGCGTAAAACGCCTGACGGCCGTCCACTTGCTGTCGTCTTTGATGGGCTCAAAGTTGGGTAGGGTCGCAAAAGTATTCGACTTTCAGTCTTGGTGTTACAGCATATGCATACGCATGTACGACCAAACGCATTCGTTGTTCGGAGGACTTGTCTCAGGCACTCGCAACGCCGGGACTGGGGATGTCGAATGATCCGCGTTCACGTTCGGTCTACGTTCTCTCTCGTGACCACGGTACACGCATTTCATCCGCTTGCTTGCAAAGCTTCGTGCCCACTGGCCCATAATGGGTACGCCAACCAGCTCCGGATGCTATCAGATCACACAGAGATCACACATGCTTTGTCAACAGTAACAGAAGCGATGGAGTACAGCAAACAACACCGCATTTGTTTTGCCCCCATGGGCAGTCACAGCACGAAGGAAACGCCCTACACGCAATTCACCAGTCTTCCCCCTGTATCTTGCCCGTACGCTCGTGCCCGCGTTCCAGCATCGCATCCAGGAGCGTTGAACGGCCTCGGCCTCGGCTGCGGCCCGGGCGCATATGCCGTGACGACCTCCACATTACGGGAAAAGAGTGGAGTGTCAGCTTCGTCCACGCAAACGAAACCTGGTGCGGCGGGCGCGAAGATCGCGACCGAGTACTAGGGCGGCGAAAGGGTCAGCATCAGCCTTGATTGGGCCCGCTCGGACGGACGCGCGGGACTGACCTGGAGGAAGAATATCGGGAGCGCGCAAGTCGGCTTGAGGTCCCTGGCCAGGGCAATCTCACCATTGAAACGGCGGGTGTACAAGGCAACGCCGTCGTCGCGTTCGTCGTCGGCGACCCGGAGCGCGGCCGACGCGACGAAGTGGTGCGCAAGCTAGGAGGCAAGCATGATTCAAATTTACCCCGGGATCGGTGCCCTGATCTTCGCTCACCGTCACCGGGATTTCCGACAACTGTTCTCCGAGCGTGAACTCGGCGATGGCTGGCGAACCATGCGCTCGTGCGCTCCCTCCCGGTCGTGAATCGTACCATACGTGGCGGATAAGCCGGACTGCTCTGCCGAGCACGTCAGCGTTCAAGAGATCGAGCGCGGCGCGGTCAGAGCAGCTTATGGACACGACCAGAGGGATGGCCGTCCCACGGGTGTAAGCGAGCTGGAAGTTGGTTAGCGTGCGGATCACAAACGGGGTGGAGGGGGGCGCTCACAGGCTTTGCGAGGTATATCTATTCGGATGAAAACTCGTCAGGAACCCAAGACCACCATGGAGGATCGCACCGACCCCACCTCGCACATAACCTCTACGTCGCGGTCGTGGAACACCCGGGTTTTGATACTTGCCGGCTTCAAGACCTCGAAACCCTCCGGATCGCCAAGCCAGCCTATGAGAGCCGGGAGCTGCGCCCTATACGCCAAAGCGCGGAGCGGTGGGAGCGGTGGCGGTCGGACGAGGGGCATGTAGCAGAACATCGTCCCGATCCTGCGCCACCACAAAGCTTCAGGAAAATCGCTACAGTCGAGTGGATTTCTACGATCACCCACTTTGCATTCGCGCGGAACCTAGCCCGCCGGACCTTAACATAGACGTCGTACTGGACGCTCACGCGCACGCCCAATCGCTCCCCGAACGATGGTGGGAGCTGGTAGACCTTGTTGTCCCCGTCACTCCCAAGCAGTACTTTCCCCGGCAACGTCAGCGAAAACGTCCAGGAGCACGCTCCCGTGAGCCTGCCACCATCGAGCAATGCGCTTTCGCTTTCCGGGGAAGATAGTGGGCTGTTGGTGCTCAACGGCGATCGTGGCGACGCCATCGGCCAGATGACCTCTCTCGTTTCGACAAACGTGGTTGCGTCCATCGATGAGCTCCCTACTTGTCCTTTTACCTGTACAGGGCAAATGATGCTTCATGAGGACACAAGGGGCCACGGTGCTCGGACACTGATTACGTACAACCACCGCGATTTCTCGGATACCGTTCGTGCCCTCCGCGTCCAGCTCCACCCGTCCCGCAATCTCGTCGCCCTCGATATACGAAGGCAGAAAACTTGGCTGTTGTGCGCGGCTGCGCAGCTTCAGCGTCAACCACGGTTTTCCCTTCCTGTTTGCGAGGGTGTACGTGTGCTCCGTCTTCTCGCTCACGCGACCGGTTGTGTCGATGGCTACAGGCAGCTTCGGTAGCCGTCTCGCCACGCGATAGGCCGGCGGGTGCCCAGCCGCAGCGTCAATAGCGAGAGTAGCCGGCGCAGGCGCGTCGTACCGGAGACCGTCCATGTGGTGCTGAGGAGAGACCTCGCTGGGGCTGCACGATTCCTTCACAGCATGGATAGCACAATCTATATCCGCCAGTCCCATTCACGATCGTGATGACAGCATCAAGCTCGAAGCACCTGTGGCAATACGTGCGCTGTCCATCAGCCAAATGCGAGATCTGCACTGCCAGCGCAGCCACGATGAGGGACAGGGATGCCGAGCGAAGGTTTGGAGAGCGGTGCCCTAAAGTTGGATGATCTTACATACATGGTTCATTCTTGGCTTTCGAACCGATGATCGCCCAGCGCGCATTGAACCCTACACCACCGCCTGCCATGGAAGCCTCGCGGTTTTCTCCATTCTGTGCGCGGTTGGGACTGGGATGCCATGTCACAGCAGGTCTTACCGCGAGTTACCTCGCAGCTCTCTTCCCTCCATGAAACTGTGTTCAGCATAGGTTTGGCTACTAGTACTCCGCTCGGCTCTGCACTCCAGACGGAAATCAGGCATGTCTTCGACCTCGAAGTCCGTATGACATCATTTCTCCTCCAATTCGACCGTTCGGTATCGTCTCGGTGGAAAGGATGCTCACGCGCAATGCGGCGGTCTCCTCCTCCGATTACGCTGCATATTGGCTCCCAATCACCTCCCGATAGTGCATTCGGGCGCGCTGATCACCCTGGGTCACGACCTGTGCGCCCATGCCGACTATGGCGACATGACGGCTTATGAGGGGCATACCTCCACCGTTCACGCACACGAAGCAAGGCACGACGGGGGCGAAGAGTGCCACGGAGTACTACAGTGTAGAGTGCCGCACCGCATCCGAGCATTAGTTGGCCCTTTATTACGGAAAGGATGCGCGAGACGAACCTGGAGAAAGAAGTGCGGAAGTGCGCTGGTCGGGCTGAGATCCTCGGGAAGGGCGATCCTGCCGTCGAACCGCCGAGTACTCAAACCCGTTTCGTCGACGCTTTCATCGACCAACCGGAACTCCGCCGATTGCACGCACTATTGTAGGGGACGGGTTTCGTTATAGGATCAGGCCTGCTAGCGGGATCAGTTAGGCTTACCGTCACCTCAGGGCCGGCCAGTAATGGGTCAAACCAGACGTGGCGGCGGAGCCGGACCGCCTTACTCAGCGCGTCCGGTGCGAGAAGCGCTAGCGCGGCGGAGTCCGCGCAGCTTATCCACATGACGATGGGGACAGCCGTACCACGAGCGTATGCGAGCTGGACATTTTCGATCAGCCACGCACCCCCGAACGGGAGCATGATGCAGCGGGCGCTCACGGGCTTTGCGAGATACAACTGCATGCAACGGATCTTGTCAGAAATTTGATCCTCGCGCCAAGGGCCGTAGCTGCCACCCACCTCACATGTTAGCTTCACGACGCGATCGTGAAACACCCTAGCGCGCATAACCGTCGGTCCCAGGAATCCGGCTCTGTCAGTGCTGAGGTGCTGCTTCCTATCGGCGAGCGTCCAAAGCAGGGACGGCGGAGCCACACTGGTGGCGGGCGTATATCCGAACATCGTCCCCATCCTGCGTCAAACAATATTCAGGACTGTCGCTTCTCAGCGCCCCGCACGTCTACCTACTTTGTGCTCGCCTGCCAGCTGCCTCGCCGGACCATAACATAGATCCCATACCGGACGCTCACGCGCACTCCGGACGGTTCGCTGAAGGATGGCGGGAGCAGATACTGTTTGCCTTTCAGCAACACATGCTTGGGCAACAGAAACGAAAACGGCCAGGAGCAGGTTCCGGTGAGGTTGATACAGTGTCGTCGAGCGCACTCGCTGTCGGCGGGAGGAGTGTTCCGTGGGCTTATCGACGTTGTGGACCAGACGACCTCCTTCATCTCTACAAACGTACTTGCAGGCAGTGACGCGCTACCCACCTTTCCTTTCACCTGCATGAGATCCTTGGATCAGATAGAAGAACAAGGAACCTCGGCTGTCCATGTCACGTACGACCACAACGACCTCTCTGATTTTGTTCGGGCTCTCCGCGTCCAGTTCCACGCTCCCTGCAATTTCCTCACCCTCGAAGTAGGAGGGTAAGGAGGTCGATCTCTGGGCACGACTACGCAACTTCAGTCTCAACCATGGCTTCTCCTCCCCGTTCGCGAGTGTATATGTGTGCTCGGTCTTCTCGAGTCCACGATTAGGGATAACCGCAAGAGATGCGGGCAGTCTCGGGAGCCGTCTGAGCAACGGGTAGGTCGGGGATGGCCCAGCAGTAGTACCCCTAGTCGACGAGCTCGACGAACGTACGTCGGCCAGATAATTCGCCATGAAGATGCGCTGTCGGAGAGACCTCAGACGAGGTGTAATGATACGACACCCCATCAATGCATGAACAGTGGTTTGTATATATATTCGCGAACTCCACCGGGGATGATCAGTGCTACATAGCGAATTGAACCGTCTTGTCCAAAGAGGGGCGGTTCATGACACAACTCTGCTATTGAAAGCACTGGCGGTGAAGATAACGAACGTAAACGGCCAACGAAGGTCCGACATCGTACAAAACGTCGCGCGGTGTATCCGTCAGTGCTGCGGTCAAACACCTTGGTCGGGCGCTAGATCAGGGAAGCCATGCCTAGCATGTATAGCGAATGGCTGTTCGGCCTTCTTGCGGCTGCCATCATGACAGAAGGGATCAACAGGGGTAGATCATCGTACGTACAGAAGGCCGGCTTCGGCGTGAATGAAGCCGGCCCACAGTGAACTACAGAGACGCGCATACAGTACTCTACGTTACAACGAAAACCATATCCACCCAAAGAAGAGGAACTAGCTACATACAAATACGCACACGACTACGCCACAAAAGCCGTCCCAACAGGAAAACTGGGCGCGTACGCCGGGGTCCATGTTCCGAGGTCGTAGCCGGGCGGAGACATCGCACGGGGCTTTGGCCCTCGCGCGTAAGCCGTGACGATCTCAACATTACGCGAGACGAGCGGCGCTTCGTCTGCGCACGCGAGGAACGGCGCCACGGGTGGGAAGAGGGTCACCGAGTACTGAACACGTAACACGACTATCAGAAGCGGGAAAGTAGAGAGGGAGAACGGCAGGGACTAACGTGGAGGTCAAAGTGGAGGAGCGAGCTCGTCGGCTTTAGGTCGTTCGGGAGCACAATCTCACCATCAAACCGGCGTGTATGCGAGTCTTCTGGACTGCCCGTCCCCTCCATATGCGGCCACAGCACCGCCGACTTAACAAAGTGGGTTGCGAGCTACATTGCACGATGCAGAGATAAGTTCTGGGAGCAGAAGAGATAAGCGGGAGCTTACGGTAAATCCGACATCGGCCGCACCAGGCCGGCTCGGACCTCTGTTGGGGCGCCCCATCGCCGGAGCCGTCTTCGCCTTAGCGTTCGCGTCCGGCGTCGGGTTGTGCGCGACGTGCCGGAGAAGCTGTACGGCTTTGCTCAGCACGGCCGGGTTGAGCAAGTCGAGCGAGAGCGCGTCGGGGCAGGTTACGTAGAGCACGAGCGGGATTGGCGTGCCCCGGGTGTATGTAAGCTGTTCGCGCGCGTTTAATTATCGAGCATGATGCGAGACCAATGAGCACCCACAGGTTTTGCGAGGCATAACTGCGTGAAAGGAAAATTCAGCATGAAAAAGCGATCATATGCGTCGGGTCGGCTCTGACTGACCTTGCAAGTTACTTGGATATCGCGACTGTCGAACACCCTGGCGTGTATCGTGGCAGGGTCCGAGACGTCGAAGCCGTCGGGATCTCCATCTGGACCCACAAGAGCCGGGAGATGCTCCTGATACGCCAACTGGCGCAACATCGAGGGTGGCGGTGGCTGGCTGATCGGTGTATATCCAAACACAGTTCCCACCCTACATTACGGGAGATCAATAATATGAAGCAGCAAAGATATAAACAGGCTCGCGAGCCTCAAACTCACTTGCTATCCACGCGCAGTTTGCCGCGCCGAATTTTGACGTACAGCTCGTACTGGATCGTGACGCGCACGCCCGAGCGCTCGCTGAACGACGGCGGAAGGACGTACGCTTTCCCTTCCACATCGTTCTTCTGGCGCAGTGTGACTGACTTGGGCAGCGTCATCGAAAATGGCCATGCGTACTTGCCCAAGAGCTTGCCGCTGTGCACAGGGGCACTCGAAGAGGACGAGCGCCGGAGGAACCTTGGCGAGGTGAAAAATGACGGGTTTGCAGGTGAGGTGGAAGCGCTCGGGCCTCGCGAAGATGAACGTGACGACCCGCGTGAGGAAGCGGAGGTGGTCGAACCGTGTGTAGGCGAGGGTGTGGTACGGGCGCTGTTGGCTTGTTCCGCCTCTGACTCTTCTGAGACCGGGAATGCACGAGGGGCGCCCATTCCAGTCGACCAGACGACTTCCTGCATATTGACGAAGGTGATCGCGTCCAAGGCCGTGCTCCCGATTTGACCCTTCAACTGCACAGGAACAAAGGCTCAGAAAGGATGATACCGCAAATCAAGCAGTAACGCACAATGACAGCAACCTCACGAATGCTGTCCTCGTTCTCCAAGTTGAGCTCCACATTCCCGGCGATTTCATCCCCCTCGAAGTAGTACGGAAGGTAGGTCGGCTGCTGCGCGCGGCTCCGTAGCTTGAGCGTCAACCACGGCCGATCGTTCCTGTTCGTGAGCGTGTACGTGTGTTCGATGCGCTCGCGCCTGCTGCCTGTCGGGATGCGCGGCTCGGGCGCGCGAGGAGGCTCGCCATAGGCGGGTAGCTCTTCGTGATCTGCGGCGGCGAGGTGGGCCTCCGGGTGCGGCGGGGGCAGGTCGTCCGGCGGTCCGTCCATAGTGGGGGTGGTGGTGGTAGTAGTAGTAGTCAGACCCCAATTGAAGTCAACGAGAGGGTACAATATGTGCGGGCATCAGAACAAGCCCGAGCATATATGTAAAAGGCCAAGCTATGCCTGTTGCAACCTCATGGACTAGGGCCGTGTTCAGATTCAGAGCAGATGCTGGCTCGGACGATGGCACCGATGAACACGAGTTGAATGCAAAGCATAGATGGCTCACACGAATGGACCATGTGGAACGGCAGTAGACCGCGTCGGACGCATCAGAGACAGATAAACCTGCCAAGGTTGGCGCACTCAGGTCCGCGCAACAGCCCGTACAGTGTAAAGGCACTGCTTGATGCAGCCGCACTCCTTGATGCAAACGACAATTCCACACGAAGGAAGCGTCTGAGAGTTCTGAGATTAAATCAGGGGGTAGATGCATGCTTGAATATACTAGATCCGAGTTTTCCAACGAATCGAAGCACTCTCTGATTTTCTAAAAATCGTTCACTTTCGCAAACAGGCTGTTTTGAGTATGTACCACAAGATGTGCATCCTGTTTCGCTTCCAATTACAATCAGATAACCTCCAAAAAAGCACCAATGCATTGTTTTATATCTCGGGTGCAGTTTTCATTAGTGACATAGGATCATCTGTGGCGGGTAGCAACTCAGAGCCTATCCTGAAGACCGGAGGGTGATGCACCAACGCACGACGCGCCTTGGGAGCGTGTGAGAGCTTACCGGCATAAAGCGACGGTGTGACCCGATGTGATGGCTGCATCAGTTGCCGTGGGCACTGCCACTGCATCAACGAACGTTTTATGCGCGCCAGGCCTCCCCTGGGCGGATCAACCCTCATTGCTCACTTCCGCCCAGATTTCATCCAAAAAAATTTGTGCAGTATGGAAGTAGTAGCTTACATAGTTGTAGGTGGTCAAAAGAAAGAGAATGTGGCATGTGCGAAATGCAGGAGCCTGCCGGTTTTGAGTGCATCAACCAGTGCCTTTACACTGTAGTGTCAGTGAACACCGAGGACACAGCCCCATACAGCGACTTCCAGCTTCACCTGGCATGTCTGTATATTGAGCGGTTCATCTCAACATCGACTTTACATACTGCTGTCAATCACAATCGTGTTACCGCGGGAAGCAAGAAAACCGGAGGAGGCTCATTGCAATATAACTACACGAAACCGCCGTTCTATCGGGCAGCAGTTAAACATACACTGCTTTCTCTGAATGCACGTACTGCGGCACGATCTATCCACATTCGACACCGGCACCAGCACGAAAAGGGTGCCTGCCGTGGACTGGGACGTCGACGTAGTGATCAGCGGCGATGGAGGGGTAGACGTATGAGGCGGCTCCGTAGATCACATCCTCCAAATACCTTGTCTCTGATCACACTCATGGGAGCGGAGGCGTCACACAAGAGCCAGGTATACGTCTAACACAAGCCGTTCTATTCACAATAAACTACACAATTGGATGTTCAGACGCGCATCACGTTGCGGAGCATGCGGGCCCGGGGAACGCCCGGCGCCTTCTCCGCGTTCGGGCCCTGGATCTTCTGCGCCGCGATGTTGTTGGGCACGGCATCGCCGTGGCCGCAGCCACCGTCGCGCTCCTGGGCGACGACGCCGGCAGCGCACTTGCCCGAGTTGAAGCCACAGCAGCTGGACGCGCACTCGCTGTCGCTTGCGCACGCCTCGGTGATGAACTTGGTGCCCGGAGCAGCCGAGGTAGCGGCGGCGCTCGTAGCCGCAGCAGCGGCAACCGAAGTGGTGGCTGGAGAGCAAATCGTCAACAAATGCGGCTATGGAATAAGGAGATAGGGACGTACCTGCAGCTGCGTTATCCGCCGCCGCCGCGGTGGTGACACCCGCCTTCGGGACGCCTGGCGCGGCCTCGGCGTTGGGCCCGAGGAGCGCAACCGCCGCGTTGTTGTTGGGGAAGGCGTCACCGTGGCCGCAGCCACCGTCACGCTCCTGGGCGATCACAGCGCCGGCACACAATCCAGAGTTGAAACCGCAGCAGCCGGACGCGCACTCGCTGTCGGCCGCACACGCTTCGGTGATGAACTTGGTGCCTTGCGCGGCAGCCATGAGCGCCACTAGGTGGGGGATCGTGTCAGAGGCGAGAGGAAGGGCGTCGGGAGCGCACGTACCGTTGGCGAAGAGGAAGACCTGGAGGAAGGAGAAACGGGCCATTGGTGATGATAGGTTTGTCGTGAAAAAAGTGTGATCGGTTGTGTAGAAAATAAGTGAAGAGCACCGGGCTCGAAAAGTGTTAGACGTGAAGAAGGAAAATGAGGTTCAACCTGGGGGACGACGGCCATCCTCCTGAGCTTTTATACAAGCATGGGACCCTGGCGCGCTCTCCGAGAAGAAGCATCCAGGCTGTTCTAATTGATGCATCGCGCGGGGTCGTGATCGAGGTTGCGGTGAAAGATGCCTTTGCTACCAAAAGCCCTCGTTGTCAGACCTTTGTCCGTCTCATCGATGAATTTGATGACCTCGAAACGACGTATTCTCCAGTACTGATCAGCGCGATCCGTCCCTAGTACCTACGTCTGCACGCAGCCTTACTCGCGATAAGGCAAAACGAACGTCGGCCCGGCCTTTTCGCTACGGCTCTCGGAGCAAACGGCAGCGGCGCCAAGAGGAGGGCAATTGGATCATGCGCTGCGCCCGCGCGTGGAGGAAGCCTCAGGAGAGTTACGTAGATGCGATGCAGGCGAAACGGAGAGGGGTGATCGGTCAGATTGCACCTTAGCAATGTGGTGACCCCCGGTCGCCATAGGAAACGAAAGCTGACTCCCTTCGACGAACAGTGGCGGTGATCCTCGTGCTCGCCTCTCCGATGATCTCGATCTTCGTCCGCAAGTTACTACTGACACCAAATTGACACAATTGTGGAACATCATTATGGATGGCCCTACTAAGCCTCTGTAAATGTCCCACATGCAGGCATATTCAAGCAAAGCAGTACTGTGGACGGACTGTTTCTGTGGCGGCATCGTTACCGACACGGCATAAACTTTCTACGCAGCGACAGCGTGCGGAGTCTGCGGATCAGAGTCAAATCAGAGTTGCCATAACCGTATCGCCAAATGAACGGCGATAAACCGTCCGTCAGCGGCCTCAGGCCCTCAGCCGAGCTGTTCGTACCTGTGCCCTGATCATATCGACTGTCCCCCGAGTTACGCATACTTACGTGCAGCGTCTCAGATCGCCCCCAAGCTACTCTTGACGGTACCATATCCGGCTACTCGGATCTTCGACGCAGCAGGTACGATGCAGCGGTCGAATGCTTGAGTAGCAACATGCATATCGCGTGGGGTTGCATGCTCTGTACGTAGTCCCACGATGACGGCGTATCTATTAAGGTTGGGGTAGTTCCATGCTGATGTTTTCGTCGGTGGGTTGTTTGAATGGACATCTTCATCTGGTGGCAAGGGGACTTGTCCATACGACACCGAGTTTTTACTTCTAATATACCGTCATCTCAGGAATACTGAGAGACAACCTCATGGAGAAGACGGGCGCTCTGATCGTATGTGGTGCTTGCCAAACGTATCGGGGTCGATCTAAACATCCTAGAATAGAATAGGTGAGTATGTAGGTCGTGCTCGCTAGTGCGACATGGCTGGGTAACGTCGGTTGAAACATCGAACAACTCACCATCTGCGATGCAGTCAAGTATCATACGCAGGCACAGTGCGGTCGTGCAATCACTACTACATACCAGTCTACAGCCGTATAGATCTGCGCGCATTCATGTTAAACTCGCCGAGTTGCGGGACACGTACAATATTGCGACAACGCTCTGATGAACGTAAAGCGAGTGCTCCGAGCCGTGAAGAGAAAGTACTATAACATACAGGAAGGCAGGGCAGACACCATCGGGAGACTTAAGTATTGGCTCGGGCATCATCATCAGCGCTGCTGCACGAATCCTCAGGCCCGGCTGGACGACATTGGCATTCACTAGGAAGGGGGGCCGGCGCATATCAATCTGGTAGGAACGAAGCTTCGAAGATCCCGTATCTGGTCCGCCTCTCGGAAATTGGACAGGTATAGGTATGAGCCGATTATGGACACGGACGTCAAGGGTCGACCTATATTTGCCCGTGTTTTCGCCAATGTGAGGATGATATTCCCCGGGCGAGCCCCGGTCTTCTTGCGGGCGTTACGATCAACAATTGGGCTGTTCTCTCCATCACTCCAAATCCTCCGTCCCACTGACATGAATGCCAATTGCGGACGTGTGGCTATATTCCCAGACCAGATGCCCGTAAATCGGGGCAGATAACTTCGCAGGCGTTGCGATCGGAGGGCCCTCCTAAAACATTGCGCACAGTAGCCATCGTACGACCGCCTGCGATCATCGTCAAGTAGAATACGTCAGGAATGTGCCCCAACAACGCTCGCCAGGTCTGCGCTGGAAGTTCAAATATAGAACGTGTCTATCCCAGTCGCGGGGACGGTGTTCGTGATTATGGCAATGGTGGTTGGGGAAATCATCTCTGATTCGAAAATCAACAAAAAGTCGTATGGGGTAGTGTAAGCGCAGGAACTGGAGGCCCTGTACATGTTGCTCATCCACAACGAGGACGTTCTGATGTCGAGAGAGAAACATCGACCAGGGCATGTGAACGGTCGATACCATGACCTGTCAGCCGAAAGCAAATCCGTCAGGACCTCTGGAGGTAGGCGTTGGCATTGATTGGAAGGTTGCAATTTGGGAATCCGATTTGTCGACCAACCGCAGCCATGATTGAAGATCTTGCAGACGGGGAGAGCCCGGACAAGGTTTTCTACCGCGATGCAAACTCTTCTCTCGAGGCACAGGCTCACAAGATTCGAGCTGTTGTCGTGCCTGCACGGTGCAGGTCAGTTAAACGCGTCGCACGTGGTAGGTGAACAAGAGAGAGCCACAGGCGCGCCGCGATCGTATTCTGTTATACTCCGCGTCGTCTGATATCAAGCACCATGGATCCTGTCACGCCTGCAAACGTCCCATTTCCTGTTCCTGCAATGCCTCGCCTTTCCTCGCCACCAGCGTCTTCACGCCACCGTCCACGAGGATCCATCGACAGCTCATTCTCCTTCGGTCCGCAAGCGCTCGTCAGCACCATCGCCAACGCGCGCAACCCCACCCGATCCCATGCGCACTCGCGTAACAGCTCGTACTCCTCCTATGCTCTCGACCCGAGCCGGTCAACTTTATACGTCTCGCCCGCGCGGTCATCGCCTCGGGGCCCCAGGCACAAAAAGTCCAAGAGCCAGGCGAGGCATCCGCTCGCTGTGGATACGACGGATGTGTTCCAAGACTACGGACACAACGAGACGCGCGAAAGTGCAATGGACGCGGACGAACAGGAAGAGGACGAGGACGAGGACGACTTCGAGTGGACCGCCGTAGATAGGATGCGGTTGTGGCGGCACGATGCCCTGATGCAACATCTATACGAAACCGCCGCATTCTGGGGCGACAAGGTGCTCAGTTGGACTAGTATGTCTTCTCATCATACATCCAACTTCTCCGACTAACGCCAATTTCCTACCGTAGACGACCCGAATGACGCCTTTTGGCTCGCTCAAACATACTTCTTCACTAATCAATACTCCCGCGCCGAAAAGCTCCTCACCCGCCCGTTCCCAGCCGGCCCACCTAACCTCCCGCCCAAACCGCACCCATCCGTCTTTGGCCAATCTCCCCAACGTCTCCCGGACGAGAAGGTCGCAGGGCCTTCCAACCAGTACCAACACCAAAGCGCCAATGGACCATCGGCAGCACCCTTCGTCTTTGGTGCGCAAGTCAATCATCCATCCGCATTTCACGCCGCGGCGCAAGCGGGTGGAGGAAAGGGCAAGGCGCCTGCTGTAGCTCCGGCTCCGAATCCAGCTCCTCCTGGATTGGGCGTTGCCATCGAAATCGGACTAGGAAACAACCTGGGTCTAAATCCCACAGCGTCCCTTCCCATAAACCTCGGCACAGGCCTGAGCATAGGGAACGGGCGACTCCCCGTTGGGCCCAGTGCGATGATCGACGTCGCTGCGGAGAGGAATGTTAACGTCGACGGCGTCCAGGGTCTGGGAGACAGTGAGGACGAAGTGAGCAGGTTGGTAGATATGAGCGTGGCATGTCGGTATCTGGCGGCGCAGTGCCAGGTGAGACAAGGGAAGTGGGCGGAGGCGACGGAGATGCTGGGAGAGGCGAACCCATTCAGAGATCTAGGTGGGTAATAACCGCGTCTCAGGAGGGACGCTCATGAAGTTCTGAATTTAGACGACAATACCATCCAATTGCCCAACACGGACGGTGGCATTAAGGTCAGGGTGCCCCTCATTCCGTCTTTCTGTCTCGCTGAATAACCTTGGTAGATTGAGGCGTCTATGTGCCATCTTCGGGGGATCCTAATGATGAAGCTCGGCAGAGGAGAGACGGCGAAAAACTGCTTCATGGAGGCACTCGCTCTGGACGTGAAGTGCTATGACTCGTTCGATCAACTGGTCAGCGGGGAAATGATGACCCCGGAGGAAGGTGCGCTTATACCCCTGCGATATAACCGCAGGAATAATACCTTTCTCTCCGACAGAGTGGAATTTCGTGGAGGGACTCGCCTTCAATCAGCAAACACCGGAAGATGCTGACTTTGTTCGTCTCATCTACACATCTCGTCTTCGGAAGTATAAACACACCGAAGAGCATACACTTGTTCGACGACGGCTGGTGGAAGAATATGGGCTCGCGGATAACCCAGACTTGCTGTACGCGTTTGCGGACGCGTTATATGCGCAGTTCAGATGGGCAGACTGTTTCGCCATCACGTCCCGGTAACCTCTGTTCATTCTGATCGCCGGACTGGACTATCGCTGACCGTGATGTTGCAATAGGATACTGGGTTTGGTATCAGTGCACGTGCCGACTATGCCTCTCCATCTGGCATGTATGCACCATCTTGGACACCTACACTCGAGGCTATTCGTGCTTGCGCACGAGCTTGTCGACAAGGAACCCGAGTCGGCGATCAGTTGGTACGCTGTTGGGGTTTGGTACATGAGCCAGAAGAAGTGGAGTGAAGCGAGGAAGTACTTCAGGTGTGTAGATTTTGACCCATCATGTCGACAACGAATTTGACATGAAGATCACGTAGCAAGACCTCTCTGATGGATCCACGGTTCGGCCCTGCATGGATTGCATTTGCCCATACTTTCTCGTATGAAGGCGAACACGACCATTGCGTCACGGCCTATTCGACATGTGTGCGCATGTTCCCTGGGTACGCCGACCTGAGCGCGCGCGTTCTTGCATTTCGCAAATTAACGTGTCGTGCCGTAGGTCTCATCTGCCGATGCTCTTTATGGGCATGGAACATATCATCCTTGCCAACCACGCTCAGGCAGAGGAGGCCTTCGAGGCTGCCAGGATGATATGCGACGAGGACCCGTTGTTGTACAACGAGCGAGGGGTCATGGCGTATACCCGCGGAGAGTAGGTTTTTCCTGCAGTTACTGTGCCATTTCGCCGTATTCTGACCCGACCGACCTTCAAGGTATGCTCAAGCCGCTGAGCTCTTCAATGAGGCTATTCGCGTCGCCGAAGTAGTGCAGGGATCGATGCAAGCGTGGGCGGCGACGTTCGTCAACCTCGGGACCTGCTATAGGAAGCTCGGGTTAGTTCATCCCGCTCAACCATCTCCGATCCCGCTCATCACGACGATAGCCGTCTGGACGAAGCCAAAGCTGCATATATGCGCGTCATACAGGTCTCGCCCCACAATGACGAAGCGCTAGCATTCCTCGGCATCGTGAGCCACTTACAGGGAGACGTAGATGGCGCGATTCTCAAGTATCATGAGGTACGGTACAGTCTCATTTCGACGAACAAAATGTCGCTCAATCACGGTTCCTTCGCGGGGTTTAGTCCCTGAGCGTGCGCACCAACAAATACGTTCAGGAGCTGCTCGAGCTAGCATTGGAAGACAACTCTTCCCCTGAACGGCTGGCGCGTACGGCGGTGCCGCCTCGAGCGCTTCCTAGGCACCGACCAAGAGAGACGCGCAGCCAGTAACCAGCTTGCAGGCCTGAGGCTTGCTTAGTTATCACCTCGGCGGACTGGCATTCTCCGTTGTTGAGTATAACAGTATATGATAGGTCGAGATCTGCCATCGGAAGCAACCTGCGGCATACATGAGATGCCGATAATGCGCGCATCAGGTGCTCCATGCTGCTCCGCAAGCCGGGTATTGAGCGGTGCTTGTATGCACAGCGGTAGTTGCCTGCGCAGTAATTTTGCAAAAATGAGTAATAGCCCTGAGTCGTCAAGTAGGACAGATCCGTGTATCCGAACTCTACATCAAATTCGGGCGTGAATTTGAATAACCTGATTCCGCGGGTCACTTCATCGCTCGGGACCTGATTTCGGTTTTGATCCCCACTTTGGTCTTCTGTCGTCGCTCAGTAAATCCTGAATCTGGAGATCAGCCACTGCATCACCTATTGCACGCCCTCGGTGCCGTCGCCGACAATCAAGGCAAACGTTCGCCATGCCCTCTCCCAGCACGCGACACCGTGTTATCGCTCTGTACAAAGAACTTCACAGGCTAGGGCGAGACTATCCAGACCCATCGTGAGCTGCTACATGGTCTCGATGGATGGATGGCGAGCTCAACTACGTACAGTTATCACTTCAACCACAAGATACGACGGATGTTCGAGAGTGAGTCTTGTAAATCACCCGGTGCTTCATGGAGAACGCTTATAATCATCGTAGAGAATAAGGATCTAACGAAGGCAGAGGACATCGAGAGGGCCATCAACTTTGGGGAATACATCAGAAATGGTATGCAATATTTATATCCCTCGTTCCGGGAATGGTTATTTATTCAGAACGTCCAGAAACACTAGCGCTGTATTCTCTTCGCAAATATCGACACCTGAAGCGGATGTATCCCGAAAGCGATGGAAAATTCGATTCACCTGACCCAGGCCCAAGGAATGCCTGATAGGCTGATCGTCGCCACCCTTGGGACGAACTACACTGCGCTATCGCCTCTTGCCCCTCTTCGCACCCGGTTTCCGCTTGCTCTTCGCCTTCAGCTCGTCAGGAAGCCACTCGTTGTCAGGCTCGGATTCCTTGCTGTCGTCCTGAGGAGCATCCTGTCCCGTAGGTTTATCCGTGCGCGGACCACTGCTACTCTCCTGGCACGCCGCTATCTCCTCCGGGCTGACGTGCTCCCCTCGCCGCAATCGCGCTGCGATTTCCGGCGTCACTGCTACGCGCTTCACGCCCGTCAAGAAGCCAGGGGCGCCTTTCCCTATGCCCGTTTTCTCGAGCTTGCGTTTCGCTAGCTTGCGAGAGATATAGATATATAGTGATGGAATGGAAAGGACGACGATAGCTCTACAGGCGGAGACGTCCCCATGATAGTGTCAGGCACTTGGCTTGGTATCAACTCAGGCCGAACGTACATTGTTGCTGCGACATATGGCGAGGTCTGCGTATCAGCCATGACGTTTAGCGAACAAGAATCTTCCGGCGCGTTCAAGCCGTTGCGCTGGCATGAATTCGATGAATTTGTTGTATTACGTAATACACAAGGGCCCAAGACGGCAATTACGTGCAAAACTAGGTGGCCCAAACCCCTCTTCGCATATTATCGCGTTCATATCGTGCTCGCAAAGGATCATCTAATGCCAAAGGTTGACTTCCTGGATAGCCCCAAGCGTAACCGGCACTTTTGCCTCTCCAAACCGATTCCGGCCTCCAGAAGGTCGGCTGGCGCTCTGTTCGTGACTGACTGCCGGTGCAGAGAAGGCGGCGGCGATACCTGCGTTTGGCTGAGGTCGTGTAAGCGGTGGTGGAATTTGCTAACTGTCGAAGGGGAATAAGAGGAGCAACCGATGCTTTATGGCGAGGAGTGTGAGGGGCAGGTTGCACGTAATTGTCCGGGTTCTTGAGCGGCTTTCGCTTGCGAGACCGTGAAGGAACGTGATCGACCTCAACGAGGAGAAGCTCTGGCCATCGAGCGATCCCAGTAGGAATATCTGGCTGATATATAGCATTCGCAGACGCCGCAGACTAGGCAAGCAAGCGGGTGTCAGTCTGGCTCTCATTGTATACACAGAGCTGAGCGACAATGGAGGGCTGACCGGAACCGTTGGCTCGCGCGTGACATTCTGTATCTCTATCGCGGATGCGCGGGCGCGTCGTTTGCGCTCTTTCGCCTCCGAGACTGAGTCCTGATAAGACCTTTCAAGTGCTCTAAAAATTCATGAGTGAGAGGCCACCGGTCTTCATGAAGTTGAACATACTTCGGAGCAGCAGGTGGAGGTTGCGGGTCCAAACGCACGATCTTCGGAGATTGTACTCCGGATAACAAGCGAAAGGCTGTTCTCAATGAGTAAAACATACATTCAGCAAGAGATAACTACTCACGAATGTCAGCAGGCTGCTGAGATTCTTCATTCTCGCTGAGTTTGCGTCGCTTTCGAGATAGACCTTCAACCTCAAGTGAGGCGCCTATCAGGGCATCGAGCGTGGAAACTCGATCAGAGACATCTTCAGCATCGAGTTCGTCAGTTTCTATGTCCTCTGACAACGCTGCACGGGTGGTATGTTCGAGTGATTGAGCAAGTAAATGAGGATTGCTGAATCGCGGAGTCTGCATCGCTGGAGGCGCTGTTTGTCCGTGTTAGGCTAGAGCCTCTAAGCCGCCTACGATCACGTTACTCATATTTTTCTGTACTTGCCGTCTGGCTGATTCTTGTGCACACATATATACCTCTCATGGCTCCGAAACCCACCCAAATGTCAACGGGCCCGAAGACCGCACCATATAAGAGCGGCTCTACAGAAAAGACCAGCAAGAAGCCTGCGCTTGCTCCCGCTTCATCTGCGGGTCGACAGGAGAGCCAGAAAAGGAAGAATGCCGAGCACGTAGAGGACGCCCCGGAGGAGCCAAAGAAACTTAAGAAAGCCAAGGTGGAGAAGGAGCAGAGCAAACTGCAGAGAACAGTGAAGAAAGGCAAGGAAAAGGCGGTCGAGAACTCAGTGACTGAGCCTCCTGAGACGGAGGCGGCTAAGGGAAAGGCGCAGGAGCCGATGAAGAAGTCGAAAGGCGGGGAGAAGGTGACGCCCTCACTGGCAGGGAGTGCAAAGGGGGGAAAGTCCTCGTCAGTCACGACGTCGCCGAAGACCAAACAATCGACATCCAATGCACAGGCTAAGCCCAAGCCTGCTCTCATCAGCCACGAGGGTGCGAAGCCGAAATCTTTGATCAAAGCCGCAGTCAAGGCAGTCGCGACGACCAAGAAGGCCAAGAAGGCGAAATCCCCGTCTCCTGCACCCAGCGAGTCGGACGACGAGTTATCTCTAGCGGACGACGAAGAAGATGAAGGCGATGAACACGAAGAAGCCGACGGTCAGTCAAGCGACGAGGGGGATGATGAAGACGACTCAGACGATGTCCATCTCCATGGCTTCTCGTCCGACGACAACTCCTCTGACGAAGAGCTTGAAGACGGTATTGGGTTGGACGTCTCCAAGTTGCCTACTATAGCGAAAGATGATGAAGCCGTCAAGCTTAAGCTAGAAAAAGCCAAGCGTGAAGCTGTAAGTATGCGCACCTTTGAGCCTTCATGAGCGATAGGACGCAACAATGACTCATTCTCATTCTCCCAGAACCAGGATCGCGGCGTGATATACCTTGGTCGCATACCGCACGGTTTCTATGAGGATCAAATGCGCGCATACTTTTCTCAATTTGGCGAGATTACCAGGCTTAGGCTATCACGGAACAAGAAGGCGAGTACTATCGCAGCATAACACAGGCGACCCCTGACATTGGTCATTAACGTCGTCCATAACAGACTGGTCGTTCCAAGCACTACGCATTTATCGAGTTCGATTCATCTTCGGTCGCACAGATAGTGGCGGAGACGATGGATAACTACCTGTTAATGGGTCACATCCTCCGCTGCAAAGTCATCCCCAAGGATGAAGTCGACCCCCATCTATGGATCGGTGCGAACAGGAAATGGAGGAGGGTGCCGAGAGACCCGGTCGCGAGAGTGAAGCATAATAAGGCACGCGTGTTGTGGACATGCGACAGCTCGAGGGTCTGATGTAATCCCCTCCTCTTCTAGCCTCGGACAGAGGAAGAGCAAGAAAAGGCCGAGAACCGCCTGATCAAGAGGCAGGAAACCATAAAACGGAAGTTGCAAGAGGTTGGAATCGATTACGACTTTTCGCCGGTGGCGTATGTAAGTTATACTCCGGAACCATTCCTTGTAACGAGTGTGACGGTGATTTCGACAGAAAAAAAGGACCAAGGCTGTTGAAACCTGATGTCTTCGCTCGTACGTATATCGCTACATGTTTGGGTGTAGTGGTTGTATACTGCCCGTTCAGGGTACTGTTTGGCACTGCCTACGTGCATACCTCTCGCTCCTCCGTTCGTACCCCTATGACCTCGGACCTGCGATGATACACCCCGAGCGTTCAACATCGCAGTGGAGAGCCCTTATCTACAGCTTCGGCTTCGGTCCATTCGACGTTTGGGTTTGCTGTTTCTGCTCTGGCTTAAGTTTGACGACCACCTGAGGGTTCTCTTCCTGGGGCCCCGTGATTTGATCTTTGGGCTTGTCCTCCGGCTTCAGGTCGGACGGCTCAGACGGTTCAGAGAACGCCGACGGCGGAGGATTCTTGCTATGTGAAGGCATACCTGATGAAGACGTAAGAGTAATAAGTATGACCCCATCCTCTGATACACTTCCTAATGGCCGCTGAACGTACTGAGGATAACCACAGCAATGTTCTGGGATGGTTGAGAAACGCGGAAAGGGGGAGGGCGGCGAATATAATTCTAAAGAACTTCCTAGAGCGATCGAGCGGGAGAGGTTGAACATGCGTCATCGACCGGCTGCCCATCGCAAGATCCCAGAATGGCGATCTGACTCCTAGATGCGTTGTGCACGGTACATATATGCAAGAAACACAGGCTCGGCGAACTCTGATCGTAAATAACTCTGATAATCACGCGCAAGTTGCCTAGATCGTACTTGGATTACAATCTACTGTCATGTTTGAACCATTTGCCCGTTCCTCCACCGGTACACGGGTCCCTGTATAGCGTGCAGTCAGAAAGCAGTCGCTGGCACTGGTATGCAGCTCACCTCTCCCACATTGTACCTGAGGATCGCGTTAGCAGGGCGCACAGAAACCTGGAACAGATACAATTCACCGATAGTAATTATTGGTTCCGGCTGCATTCACGGCTCGCCGGAAAGTCAAATTCATCCTCCCTAAAATAGAAGCATGTCAGCGCACCTCTAATCGCTCGCGTCATGAACCCCAACCTCCAGCATTGGCCCTCTTGGGTACGCTGTGAAGCCATTGGCTTTGTGTGCGCCCACGCATCACAATCATGTCTCCATTGTGTAATGTCCACTTCTCTTGCTTCGCGGTCTTGTCCGTCTTGTGCTTCATGTAGAAATCTCGCGAAGAACCAAGGGAGAGCGACGCTATTGTGGGTAGAGGACCGAGGAACGATTCGTCGTCGCTGTGCCACGATATCGAGTCTTTACCATCGGCATAGTAATTACACCTAAATATCATTCAGATTAATCCTCGGCGGAAATCGCTGCCGGGGCTGCTCACAGCACGAAGTTGAAGTAGTCCCCGGTCTTCACTTCAACTTGTCTCTTCAGCTCCCTCAATGCAGCAGGAATCGGACGCGGTTGTATCTTGTATTTGGTATCCGGTACGCCTGAATCATCGCATCCCCAAACGCAGGTCCATCGCGGTGTGTTGATTGTCGTTCCCCGGATCTTGTAGGTGACCTTCTCTGTTTCAGCAAACGAAGTGATACGTTGAAGCAAGTATGAGTGGGCGCACCCTATACCATGGAAACTCGTGGAGCAGATAATCGAACAGAATCTTCCTCACAGGCGACTTCAGGAAAGGTTCGAAGTGAAGCAAATCGAGGTCAGGGTCTTTCGCTATGACCGTTCCGGATGTTTCAGTGACGCTGCTCGAAAGGTCAAAGTTGGGCGCCTTGATCGCTATTGGGTTCGCTGTACATGGTCCGCCAGCGCATCCAACACCTGCCGCGGTCAATCCTCCCAGCCTTGGCTTTTTCAGACTCGAAACCTGGGAAACAGCGTCGGTATCTTCATGATCGGATTCCGTGCGGGGTCGCTTTACGATGAATGACAGTGTCGGTTGGGTGGGCATCGGGTCCAGAAGCACTGTAGAACATCTTCCTGAGCATTAAGATAAATACGCGAGCAGCGTCAGGAGTGAGTTCACGATGGAAGCAGCAGATCGAGGCGATGAAGTCACTCTGATGAAACACGTGGCTACGGAGAAAGCAGCGAGAGTACTTGGACACTGTGGATGATGCAGATGTCTCATGAAGTACCAGGCTACTAGTACTTAAAGTATCTCGGCCGGCCATGCGCCTCGACGCTAGAGAGATCTGAGGAGCTGCTTTTAGAGCTGATCTGTTCGCGATGTTGCATTGAAAATGTGATGATTTTTGGAGCGTGATGAGTCATCTATGCTCTGCATGGAGTGCATTAGATGTTTCTTCAGGATGGCCAGGATGAAGAGTCGAACGGACATCCCGCTGCCCGGTGACGCGGGAAGGATTCCAAACTCCGATGTAGCAGGGAGGCATAGCAGAATCGGATTATGGGTCGAAGAGAATGTAGCGGCTCAACTTTCGAATCTATTCCGTAATCCGTCCCTTAATCACCGGTTTGAGCCCCCCTAATGTTGCTATCGCGTGGGGTCCCCTCGCTTCCAGGAAAGATGGTTCATCTTGCCAATCCGGCAATTGCGAAGCTGCGTTTCCGAAAGTGTAGACGAGCGCAGAAACGAGTCGATCCGAGCTCGTCAGAGATCTTTGGACTTTCCCAGTAAGTGGCACGAACGGCACGAACGGCACGAACGTGCTCCTTCCACATTCCTTCGCTGTCAAACGTAGTCGTTCGGCGGATCACACATTGCATGAGTGGCGTCGTATTGTGCCGGACGGCACGCTCGTGGAAACCCAGGAAGAACACGACTAAGTTGTTGTCGCATGCAGATACCAGAGTGGGCTGATTGTCCGCGCCAGGCATCCCATCGGAAGTCCAGGATGATCGGCCTTCGAGTGAACAATGCTTGTCTTCATGCAGTTGTAAGATCGCTGTCACATCGGTCACGATTAGTCGCGCTATGTCACACTCAAGCGTAGCTCTCATGTCGGCATTACAACATCCAGATTCTAGTCTACCTAACATTACATCGACATCCACCCCACAAGGAGAAAACGAGAGTGCATAGCATTTCGTGATTGATACGAGTAGCAGGCAGGAGTTTTAAAGGTTACATCAGAGTCTCGACAGACCGCAAGATGGGGAATTAGAGAGCGGCAGCGGGAACTGTACGACCGTCCTTCGGCTTGGAAATACCACGGACAAAGCCTTCCTGGGTCTCGTTCGAAAGCTCTTCGAGAGACCGTTGCTTGGTCTCGGGTATAAGGAGGGTCGAGAAGATGCCGGTCAGCATGAAGAACGCAAAGATTTCCAAACTGCAGGATATGAGCGCGTCAGCAAGGAGCTCCGAGGAAATAGGAAGGCGGGAGAAGAGACTCACATGTGCTTGACGAAGGCGTTCTTGCCGCCAATATCCTTCAGGCGCGCAAAGCCGACCTGCGCCACGATGGCGCCGAGCTTGCCAGAGGCAGCCGAAATTCCGTGCGCGGTCGAACGGTAGCGCGTCGGGAACGCCTCACCAGGTACCACAAAGGTCGTAGTGTTGGGGCCAAAGTTCTGGAAGAAGTTGGCCAAGCAGTAGAGGAAAACGAAGGCGTCTGTAGCGCCGGACGATGCCGTCAATTTGTCGTAGCCGAAACCCATGATGACGAAGAGGACGGTGAGCACCGTGAATCCCATGAGCTGGATGGGCTTGCGGCCCCAGGTATCGATAAGGAGGAAAGAGGCGTAGTATCCGGGGATAAGGCCGGCGGCAGAAAGGATGAGATTGCCCACGCAGACGTTCTTGAGGGTGAGGTAGGCCTTGGTAGCGCCGGTCGCCTTTCCTGCGCCGCTGAAGCCAATAGCGGTGAGCACGATGGATGAGTTAAGACCAAGACCGTAAAACGCGATCTGGAAGAGCGGGTCAGATAAAAATTTGTGTGAAATGACGGAGTATTTCTTACGTCGAGAGCGAACCAAGAGTAGGAGGTGCCGATGAGGACTTTCAGATTCTCCCACTTGGAGAAATGCGCGACGAAATCGCGGCGCGAAGCCTTTGGCGCGTCGACGCGCTGCACGACTGCGTCAGGGTCGACCACGTAAGTGCCGTCGCTGAGAACATGCTCGACGTCAGACACAGCTTGCTTGATGTTGCGCTCGATGTCCATGGTGAAACGGGGAGTTTCGGGGATGGTAAGACGAAAGTAAAGTGCGATCACGGCGGGCACGCATCCGAGACCGATGAGCAGGCGCCAGGTGAAATCGATGTGGAAGAACTCGTTCGGATCATCGTGGATAATCTTGTTCTTGAAGGCGGCGACGACTATCAAGCCAACGAGGGCGGCGGTAAAGTTTCCCCAGCCCTGCGCAGCAAAAACTGCCGTCATCATCCTGCCGCGCGTTCGCGTCGCAGCGAACTCGGACGAGATTACTGCGGACAAAGGATAATCTCCTCCAATACCGACGCCTTGGATAAACCGCCATACGACGAGGACGCCGATGAGAGAGACTGCATGTCCATGGCCAGCAACCGCCTGACCAAAAGTCGCGATGATGATGATCATGAGCTCGATACCGTACATTCGCTTGCGACCGACTGAAGGAACAGTGAGTAAAAGGGATTGAATATTAGCTAACGTCTACATACCGATGTCGGCGAGCCATCCAAACAGCAGTTGACCGACAAGAGTGCCACAAGGCGTAGCGACCTTGATACCAAGGTCTTGGTTTGCAATCAAGGCACCAGCGTGGCCGGGACCGTAAACGTATCCCAACATTGTCGACGCGATATTGATCGCGAAAATGTCGTACCTGCCAACAAACATTATCAGCGCTTGCTTTGAACAGCGTACCGAGATACGACCTACGCATCGGTGAAGAAACCGACACCAGCGACCATGCAGACTTTAACATGGAACCATCTTAAAGAAGTGTCAGAACATTGGCGCGCCCACTGACAACGGGGTCAGATTACTCACGAGAAGCTCGCATTGTCAACTTCTGCGAGGGCCGCACGCCTCCGCTCATCGAGGGTATACACAGCAGGCTGCTTCTCGATAGAAGAAGTGGATGTCTTGTCGTGTTCGGCCATCGCAATATTATAGAGGGGACGAGAGCGAAAGTCCTGCGAGGGAGCGGTGCGAAGTGGCGACCGATAACTGTAAACTCAGCGTTTGCATCTTTATAAAGGAGCCCTTTCGGACCCAGGCACTCCGTCGCATCAAAGGAGCTAGTGGACGAGTGCGCCAGAGCGCGCACGTTCGTGCGGCGAGTGGTGGAAACGCTACACAGCCACAGTTCCCACGACTCCTCAGGACGACCGCTTCGCGATATTCGTAGAACGTGCGAAGTGAACCATGCTGAACCCGCGCCTGCCCGCGCTCCAGTGCTCCGCTTGACAACTCTTCCGCGTCCGATCGCACAGCGAGAGCCACAGCCAAGGCTGTCAGGGGTGCCATCGGGCCCGAAATTTTGCCCTTGTGGACGCCGCTGGACGACTCGGAGGGTCGTCGACTCAGTGCGGCCACAGGGTTCGCGCAGAGAAGCGAACCATTCCGTTGGCCAAAGCTTCTTCATAACTCAAGATATAGCACAGGGCTCACAGCAGTTCCCGCTCTACGAATATCCGCTCGATATAGCTTCTCCGGAAGATCCAGCCAAAGAACCGAGCTTGGCGCATTTACGTCTCACCTCTCCGTCCTCTCCGAGTTCTGGCGCAGCTAGAGAAGTCCTCCGGCGGTGCCTGGAGATGACATCCGTACAAGCTGACGGAGATGCTGCACATGCCGAACTCCGTAGGAGCCCTCGATGAGCCTGGATTGCCGACTCTTCGACAGCTTGAACCTGATTGTTCATGCACGTTCGCGTTGGCTGCCATTGCATCAAGCTATGTTTCCCTTTCTCTGATAGATCTGGTCTGATTACTCGTTTCCGGCCTATTTCGGGCCTCTACAAGTTAAGAGCCATCCAGATAACCCACTTTAATACCTGTGAACGCGGCACATTCATTGGTGCAGTTCACGATTAGCTTCAGGCATGTGTTCCGAGACTTGCCTTACTGAGGCGCCTGAGATGGTCGCTGTACCCGATCTTGATCGTCATTGTGCGATCTCTGTTCCTTGTCAGTACATGCCCTCGGGCTTAGTTAAACTCCGGCAATCTTAGCCTGGTGTTCGTTCGCTACTCCGCCAGCGATCCACTCACTCTGAGGTGGCACCCTAGTTCGACGCCAAACCTGGTGCCGTCCAGCAGCCGGCATATCGTGGCCCGGATTGGGCAAATCTTCTGACACAGAGACGGCACAGCAGAACCAATGCCTTCTTCCGGACCGTGTGGACTATCTGAGAATGGCATCTTCCTGCTTTCTTCGAAACCTTGGTACAATGCAGAGCTTTACGGATATGTCGGTTCGAAATCCCTTGCAACGAATCCTACTCATCCGATTCATATCTATTGTCCAAGGACGCTCAGCGGAAGGCGGCGCAGATTCGACGCAGACGTGTGAGGCGATGGTCAGCAACGGTTCCCCATTCAGTATGAATGCCCCTGGATCTCATTGAGATCGGCCCGTTGCAACCGGTATAAATCCCAAAATATATGTAAACCGACACGCGCATGGCACACGACCAGAGCATTCATATACACCTAACCCACCCAATATGGTCCGGTCAGGCGTGGTAGTTGCATTATGAGTTGAACTGTCCCCTCGTCGCCCAACCCCCGAAGCAACCCCCCCCCCCCCGTGTGACAGAGGCTAGTCCCGACGCACTTGTTGGCGTCGCCCTTGCGTTCGTGAAAACGCGGAGGAATTGGTTTCGGAGCAAGCATTGAAAAACCGAACACCGTACTTATATATACATAAGCTAGACCTTGGAAAATCCGTCGCCATAAGCAATGTGCAACGTCAGATCGCTGCCGTTTCTCCCTCCGAAATCCAGCGGGACATCGATCTTCTCGCTTTGGACCAGCTCTCCGAGATCGGGAACCCGGCCGATCTGCGCGCGTGCCCGTCGAGATTGTCGGCGGCTGCCGCAGCAGAAGCACTTTCGCACCCAGGTGAGGTCCATGAACCAAGGACCGAGCTTCTTGAACAAGGGGAGGACAGAGAGCGCCGGTTGCACTACGATGAATAGTGCCAGAAGCTGGATGCACTTCAGTTCAGCGAGAAGATGTCGGGCTAGGACAGGAAAGTACGAACCTGACCGAAGGAGACATTCCATCCTGCGTTGTCTTGAGTACCGAGGAGGCCGAGTTCCACCTGAATACAGTGCCGTCATTCACAAAGGATGCTACGAAAGAGAGAACACGCGCCCGTACCGTAAGCACCCAGTAAACAAAGGGGAGCGCGATGACGGAAGTGAAATGAATGAACGGGTACCGATCTCTGACGAAATGCCTGGAAGCAGGATGAGTCAGTTCGCCGCCTACTGCCAAAAGAGCACGGCGCACATACCAGACCTGCCAAAAGTGCCAGGAGTAGCCATCTTTCCATATTTCCTTCCTGCGCGCTACTATCACCACTATCCAAGCGACGATGGTGAGCAACAGCGGGAGAGAGAACACCGAACCCATGGCCTTGGATATCTTCGCCAATTGGACCAAGATCACGCCACCGGCGGCGTAGAACTTCTCGATGAGGATGTCACTGCGATAGACGTCGCAGTTCGGCTGCGAGAATCGATGGGACGGAGCTGTGAAGATGAAGATGACGAGCGCCAGCCACATGACGAAGGCGCCGAGGACGAGGATCTTCGAGAGTAAGTGACGACCACGTCGTTTCTCCTCCCGCGGAGCGGGACCAAGTGTCCCGGACAAGCGATGACGCTTTCCAAAAAGCGAGAGGGTGGCATAGACCCAGAGGTAGAGCGTCACAGGCGAGCCCACAATGATGCTTCGTCGGCAGGGAAGTCAGCGAATGGACACCGAGTTAACGACAACCTGCGCGTACCTTGACAGGACTGCATGGAATTTTGTAAGCTGCTCCTTGAATATCGCTATGCTGGTGGCGAACAGCTGGAGAAGAACAGAAGAAGCCCTCAGAGATCAATCAAGGTGTTCCATTGAACACAACTTTACCAACGAGTAGATTGTAAGGATCTGATATATCTCGACCTCAGCGAGGATAAATTGGCGTGGAGAACGATTCCTCGTACCTGGGCCTGGAATGACTCGCGGATATCGTCGAAATCCGGAGAGTAGAATATCAGGAGAGCTATGAAGGTCCTCAATGGTTTTGTCTAGCACCGTATGAGGTGCAACATACATAGAAACAAGTTACTGAGGTACGCTATTGAAAACTTCAATAAACCAGCCTGAAAAAGACGAATGCACCCGATGACTTACCGCCAATGCGCACTAATGGTCCTGTTGCATGCGCGGGAGATCGTTGAGTACAAATTGCATGACGCGTAGGCGCTCAGACTTACCTGCGATATCAGACTGGGAACAGTACCCGTAAGGGCAGTCGTCGTCTGAACTACGTGACAAGGTCAGCTTCAAGGGATTGACAAAAGTGGCTTTGCGGCATAGGAAGAATGAGTACTCACGGCGGGTTCAAGCAGTATGCGCCAATATAGTTAGAGTTGCCTCCACCGCTTCCCGTCAAGTTCAGAAAGTTGACCATGCCCTGGGTCCATGTGCATGGCGAGTAATCAATCGAAGGGTAGGCGAGAACCGATTGATCTATGAAACAACGAGTGTCGTTCAAATAATCTACGTAGCCATATGTCCCAGCCATGTCGAACGAAAAGACTCGAGCCTGCGAGGTGGTGCGTGTGCTTGAAAGACCAAGGGGTCACTTGCATCGTAATACCGAGCATATATCTCCAGTAGAGAGTATCGGCGGCGATGCTATCCCACACTAAATATAAAAGTACACATTGCCAGTTCACACTGCCTTCGATAGGCCAACCACAGCAGGGCTCGATAAGGTAGATATGACCGGGAAATATATCTGTAGAGGGCGCTCATCAGAGGATCGCTCGCGATGCAGGGGAGAGAACCATGGTTACCTCCCGAACTTCATAACGTCACGGCGAAACGCTCCCATGGACAACTGCGACGGCGTAGCACAGCCCCTGCAATGTGCTGCAATAACCCAGGGTCCTGAGCAACATCAAAATAGGCCGAGGCCCTCGTCACACTTCTTCGAGATATCCTTGCACTATCAAGTGTTCGATGTCCGCCCTCCGCACCATGAACCGCTGCCCCCTCTTGAAGTCGATAGCCCCAAGCTCGGTCTGAATCACCCCGCAATCCTTCACAACCCGCACGAGCACGTGTAGATCCTTTGGAACGCTCATGATGTTGGCCGTGATGTCCAACTCGTCGCTGAACGCGCCACGGAAGTCCATGACGGACGCGTTGTACGCCTTGAGGAAGTCGACCTCGTGTGGCGAGAGTTTGGCACGTGTATCTGCAGAGGACAGAAGATGTGGCAGGGATCCTCCCGCGGACCAGTACATGTCGCGCAAACGGTCTAAACGATGTTGGTGGTACGCGAGCAGGCAGCGCTTGTTGCGCTCAATCGCGGTCTGGAAGATGAGGAGGGCGGGAGTGTGAGGATCTTCCCCATCGAGCTTCGCGTTCTCTTCGTCGAGCTGTGAGGATTCAGCCAGAGCGTTCGCGATGCTTTGCTCGAGCTGACGCTGTTCGCGAACGATGGATCGAACGAGCGGGTCGTTGTACTTGAGCAAGTTGTCTGTGAGAGTCGATCGGCGGGATTCCGTGACCAGCTGTGTGGCGAGTTCGCCGTATTGGTTCGTTGTTGAAGTCATACCGCCTGTTGACGTCGTGTATTGGAAGCAATAGCTTCAAATCATGTAAGTATGTGGTACGGAGCGTTAACGCGACTTTTGCGATCGTGACAAAACGCGTTTACAGCGTTACGAAACGTGAGCGCGTGAGCATTGAGCACGTGGCGTCACTTTTTTGCCGTCGCGGCGTCGCCTTGTCTCCCCAGGCTTGGACATCTTCGAGTTCGCGTCTTTTGCACTATTTGCATTTCCCTGACTCGGTACACATGAACCGATTGCACCTATTCAAGTCCACTCCGACAATTTGTGTATCGCCTTTGGACACTGGTAGTCCCGGTGACCCACTCGCAGGCGAAACCCCCCGGAATACTTGTTGACTCGCCATCAAGTCCAGCGGTGATGGAACACAAGTGCTTACACTGGTGCTTTGATCGCAGACACTCTATGGCGCCTCACTATATGCGGCATTATGATCCCTTGCAGCCTTGCAGGAGGATGCGCTGGCAAATACAGCGGATCCAGTTCCGCCTTGGATATTGCCTCTTCAGATGTCTACCCGTTGATGAGAAAACCTCACTGTCTGGATTATGGACTCCCGTCCATCATAGAAGTTTCTGTTAGCAGTGGCGAGCATGCCAGAAATACACTCATATGAAAGAAGCTCTGCTAGATTCATCGCCTTTCCGGCTGGCGCACGAATTTGACCTATCCTGGACCAAGAGGGCACGACGCGCTACCTCTAACACCACTCAAGGGCCTACGAGGGATAGGTCTCCTACGAACATCGGTATCGCCATCAAATCTCTTCGAAAACTTCAAGAACTTCACAACACAGAGTTTGACAAACCTGTGAGGACAACGCTCCGATGGTCGAAGTAATGCTGGAACTGATCTCCCATCCCAGAAATACTCTGATGGCTGATCACTGCGATCTCAGCATGGACGCAACATATCGCATGAAGACGGAAGAACCGTGCTCGGAACTGCGTACGGGACGAAAATGTGATATTTGGCTGACTGCGCAACGGCAAATGGGGCGCATCCGAGATACCCATTCAAGGCCGGTCTCGTCGGCCATGATGATTATTGCTTGCGTTGCGGCTGACTTATGCCCTTCGACATCGCGCTCCACAACGCTTTTGCTGGCGACCGGATTTGGAAGCTTCACTGTACATTTCGAATCCTGCGCAAACGCCTGTTGGCTCAAAAAGCATCCTTCAAGGGTCGGATAACCGACATAGCCGCCTCCGTGAATATGCTGTTCCCTGGGTTTCGTCTCTCTGAAGGTCCCGTTTCTCTGTTAAAACCAGGGCTATCCTTGTTGTACCCTCATGAGACCATCCCGATGCGCTCAAGACCGCGGAAGCTGGCAAGTGTCTCAGTCTTCTGTACTGGAGATAGGAAGCCACCTTCGATTCTGCGCCAAGACATGAACCGCGTCCAAACCCCGTCAGCGCTGCGCACGGCCAACAAGACTCGCCTTCCCAATTGACAGCCAGGGTGAACCTTCGTCATCCCGAGCCAATTCGCATCTTCGTGCGTCATGCGGAGATACACTCCGTGTGACGCCCGTTGTCCGCAGTGGAGGCGCCGCGGCCGGCTAGTCTCAGTCTAATATCCGGATGTCCTTGTCCTTGCGGCTTCTCGCTCCCTCGTACGCTGGGGCTTGTACTCCATTCGGAAGCTGGGAGGAGCACGTTCTGGGGCGTCGTTCGGTACTTACGATGCATTCCAGTTGACTAGCGCCGCGCATGGCGCCAATAATTGACACTCGGTTCCACTCGGTCCGCAATGCAGACGATGGAATGCTGCCAGGTAACGCATGATCCGATCCAATGCTGCTAAGTAGACCTATGTTGATTTCGTTTTCCAGATCAGGTCATAGCGACATTATATTGTGCGCCAATGTGAATGTATGCAGTGAAATAGCTTTTAGACCTTCTCTCTCATCCACGCGGGCGCCGTTTTAGGACAAGGCCGCCGCCGAGTCTAAATCGATCCTATCGAGCACGACCGTCGTGGGCCATCCAACTCGCTCGTTGTTATTGTCCAGCGGCGAGAGAACACACAGACAGGATTGTGCACCTTCTTACCTTTTGTTCATGCCTTGATAGACTTTCACTTTCACTGCGGAACCGCAGGGCTTGACGAGCTTTGGCGCCTTCTATTCTTTCATGGTTGGCCATCACATGTTGGTGCCCGGCCGAGGGACCGGGAAACGCCGTAGTATGTCCAGCTGTCGATAGCTTCGCAAACATTGCATGCCTTCGACTTCCGTGCCGATTATGTGATTCTCGCAACGCATGTTTCCTCCCATGCGGCAGCCTGCCTTGTTCCCGAACGGAAATTTAAGCTTTCGCCCGCAACCTTGCCCATCTGGCCATCTGCATCGATCTCGCCTCTCGAGGCCTCGTGGCGGAACGTGGCGACTCCGCGAAGACGAGTGTGCGCCCGCATCGACGCGTTGTTGTTGTATTGTTGTGGGCAGTAGGGACAGACCGATCGGCTTCCGGATCGGGCCATGCGTTTGTCGTCGACTACCGCGACTCGCGCGACGTTGTCCGGCGCGTCCTCCAGCCCCCTTTCTCAGTCGAAACGGACGTTTATTGTATCCTACACCTGCTGGAACTCCAGCGGGATGCTAGAAGCTGGCGGCGGGGGTTCCGTGGAGGGCGATTATTGTGTTGTCCGAAAATGGAAGGAGCCAGGAACGGCACAAGAGCGGTCGTGACGGGATGGGCCACACTGCCTCTATACCCTCCGTCCGGTCTTGTCTCACATTCGCCTCTTCATATCAGTCCCCGTTCTCCTCCCCTGCCATCCTATCTTCCCCCCTCTGGGGTTATCTTTTTGTTCCGCCCCCCCTCCCTCTGGCTCTTGCTCATCATGGGCTCTTGTATGTCTGGGCAAGTCGACTTCGACGGCGAGGTCAACCTCTACCATTTCGACCTTCATAAGGCAGTAGGACGGGGGGCGTTCGGCAAGGTGTGTGTCTCGCTAGACGGTTGAGGTGGTGTTGCACGGTGTTGCATGCCCTACTCCATGACATCGTGCTTACCTCGCGATGCTCACGACTTCATCTAGGTCCGTGTCGTCGAACACAAACGGACCAAGAAACTATATGCACTGAAGTACATCGACAAAGCGCGCTGTATACGGCAAAAAGCCGTCGCGAACATCATCCAGGAGCGGCGCTTGCTCGAGGAGGTGCGTTGGCCCCGTGCAGTGACCCGTCGTGCCCGTCGCTGAGTATCTCTGCCCTCCCCCAGATAGACCACCCGTTCGTCGTGAACATGCGCTACGCATTTCAGGACGACGAGAATTGCTTCTTCGTTCTTGATCTGATGCTCGGTGGTGATTTGCGTTGTACGTCCGCACCCATCACGTCGCCGCACTCACGGCTTGATCTCTCATTGTTCGACACTTTAGTCCACTTGGAGCGCAAAGGCCCGTTTCCTGAGGAAGTCGTGCGATTCTGGGTAGCGGAGCTGTCACAGGCCCTAGAATACCTCCACCGCCAACGGATCATGCACCGGTACGTTCCCGCCTTGTACAGCCCCTCGCCTCGCACTCACGGCCCGTCCGCTTTCCTTGTCGATCGTTTCATGCTCCTAGAGACATCAAGCCGGACAACATCCTGCTCGATGCCGCCGGCCACGCGCACTTTACCGACTTCAACATCGCCATCCATTACTCGGAGAAGCGCATGCACACCTCTGTCGCGGGCAGCATGGCGTATATGGCGCCCGAGGTGGTCGACTCCACCGGGGCGCTCGCCGGCGGGCGCAAGGGCTACACGTGGTGTGTCGATTGGTGGAGCCTCGGGGTGACGGCGTACGAGCTCCTCTTCCAACGCCGCCCGTTCGACGGGCGCACCGCGGAGAAAATGAAGTCGTCCATTCTCCGTGATCCGATCCGATTTCCCATCTTGGACGGGGGTATGGTCGGCGTTTCGCGGCGGGATGCGCCGCCAAACGTGGTCAGCCAAGAGGGCGCTAGTGCGCTACGGCAGGTGGGCTGCATGCACCGCCATTTGTAACGTTTTCCGTACTAATTCGGCCTCGACTGGCGCCAGTTTCTCGAGCGCGACCCGAAGAAACGGCTAGGTTGCAGGCCTCATGGCCAAGGCATTTCGGACATCGAGCAACACCCATGGTTCAGGTCGATTGATTGGGATCAGGTGAACAACAAGGCGCTGACGCCTCCCTTCACACCTGATGTACGCGTTTTCCCCATATGTCGATGGTTGTGTTCCTATATTAACGCGCTCACACGCACGCCTCTGCAGCAAAAGAAACCGAACTTTGACGTGACACACGAGCTCGACGAGTTCCTGATGGTTGAAAAGCCCTTGACGCACACGAAACGCAAGGCAAATCCAGACCTTGAGAAGATGAAGCCGGAGCTCCGTCAGATGGAGGAGCAGTCAGTCGCTCTCCCTCCCACATGCCATTGGGTGGTAGTGCTGATCCCGTCGATAGGTTCACCGTTTATGACTTCACCTCGACGCAGCGGATGTCATACTACCCGCACAATGAGCCCATCACCGCGGCGAAGTCTCGACCTTCCCGATCACCCTCTGCAGGACACTCTTCCTCTGGCCATTCCCGTCACAATTCTCAGGATTCGACGACAGCGCGGGACATGACCGCCACCGCGTCGGAGACGTTGGTACCCACGGCCACCATCATCGACCGGTCATTGGCTGGCACGCCGGTACCGATGCCGTTGAACCAAGGCTTGCAGCGACATCCTCCCCCCTTACCTGCAGAGATGCGCATTCACGCCTAGTTCGTGACACCCCTTCTTACATCTCTCTAGCCGTCTTGATGCATATCGCTATCATACTGGATCCGTCCCCTTTACCTTCTTGCTCGTCTAATCATCGTCATACACCAGCACCTACCGGAATACTACGTTCACTTATAATTGCCCGGTCCCTTCGTTCCCCGCCACGCATCCCTGCCTTCTTCACACTTTCTTCACTATCTATCACATATTTGCAAATCCGTCATGACATCCCTCTGCACTCTCATGTCCATCATCTATACTTTAACGCACAATCGCCGTCTTCTCGAAACCCCACAAACTCCCTCTCTCCCCATTATGAGCAATATCGCCACCATTTTTGTCCCTCCCCCTTGAGAGCCTGCCGGACACGCCGCTATCACCCATCTTTTTTTCGCGTTTGGTGTAATTTGTAGTACTAGCCGCACTTCCCTCATGTATTGCACGACTATTTATCGTGGATCAACGAGCCATCCCTTTCATCGAAGCCTCGATACAGTGGCTCGAGTGACAGAATTCTGGTTCTTTCGCGAAGGCGTTGTCAAAAGGGTAATTGTGGTGAACTTCCGCATTGTTCTCCGTTTGGAGCGTGTGTTCTAACCCGTTACTCGACGCGTACTGATATACATTCAATGCTGCTATTTTCGCTGCTACGGCAGAACCGGCATGCCCTATATGGATTTGGAGGCATCGTTGTCCGGGAAATAATCTGGAAGAAGATGCCTGCGACCTTGTCAGTAACCTCTAGTGTTCATAGCGTGTCGGTATGAGTACTGACTCGTAGACCTCTTTGTCCTTGTCGCTCCAGACGACGAAGATCACACGCTCGAGCTAATGAGTGGGAGGTTTAGTAGGTTCGTACCCAGATGGGAAGAAAGCACGCTGACTATATTCGCCGCTTGCTCGTTGTCCAAGAACTTTCTAACTTCGGTCAAGGCGATATGGGTGGCGTCTTTGATTGGATATCCGTATATGCCCGTGGAGATGGAGGGAAATGCCTGGGCAATGTTGAAAGACCAGCGTCGCGAAATACCGCGAAACGCTCACAATGTGTCGAAGGGAGTTTTCCGTGGCCAACTCGAGACTGCGGCGGTAGCAGGAGGCTAGTTGCGATGCCTTTGTTTCCACGTTCGAGGACGAGTACACCGGCCCGACAGTATGGATGACGTGCTTGCTGCAACATATCGGATGAGCTATAGAGGGTGCCACCGTCTGGATTATGCTGCATACCTTGGCAGCTTGTAACCTGAGAGGATACGGGGTCAATGCAATATATGCAGCGATGCTAGGGCAAGAATACCCTTCGTAATCTTTGCGTCTCCGGTCTCACAACCGTTCAGAGTGCGGCCTGGGGATTGGTGATGAACACGGGTGAGCGAGACCGCGAAGTAGGCACATACATTCTGCAAGGAGCTCTCGGCCAGCAGCAGCGTGGATAGCGCCATCCACTGGATCACGGCGCAGAGGGACATCAGCACGGTGGTAATCTGACCCCGGGACGTATGTTACGAACCTCCGCCTCCGCCGAGGAGGCTCTTGTTGGCGGCGTTCACTATGGAATCAACCTCGAGGTCCGTGATGTCTCCCTGCCTAGGAAACGAGTCGTCTTATACATGCATGTACGAACGTCGCGTTGACTGACCATAGAGAAACCCTGTCCAGAAGGGCCGCGTTCGCTGGATATCGCGGCTGAGCCACGGCTTTCAAAATAGCAGATTTATAGAGCTCCTTCAAAGTCGGGACCTGATTCAGACGGCAGTACATATCCTCTTGCTCTGACTCCGCCATAAGCAAATGTGATCGTAGAGTGTAAGCGATGGGTCGTCTGAGTGCGTCATTCGCGGATCACTTGCGGTGCACGGATGAGTGTAAAAGCCATGCAAGATCTTTCATGACCACCAGGCTCTCCCTTGACACACTCCCAGTAGAGGTATCCGTAAACTCACTCAAAGTCAATCGCGATGGCTCATTGTGACTACCCAGTTGCTCTACGAAGTTCAGTACCATGCGTTGTCCGAATGGCTCCCCTATACGTCGCAACACATCCGACGGGTCTTCCAAGTCGCTCCCCTTTCGGTGAGGGCCCAGTACCTTATCGGCAAGTACTACACGACCCGCACGCCTGCCACAAGAACCCGAGGAATCATCACGCTCGCCCTGCGCTATCCATTGTGCACCCGGGACGTGCTCGAAGCAATACTACGAGATGGCACATGCCCCGTTATCCCACTGTACGCTCCGGACCTTCCTCAGCGGCTGTTCCGCGAGCTATCACCCCGAAAAGACGGACCTTGGACTGTCAGAGATGAACCCCTACCCCTACTGCACTATCTATTTAACCACGATCGAATACCTCGACCGAACACCAATGCACATCAAGGCTTCGCGCTGACAATGGCGGTCCATGCGGGTTTCAGACCCCTGATCTCGTTCCTGTTGGAGAACGGTGCCGATCCTTCGTGGAAGGACGGCTTGGCCGTTCTCGTCGCCATCAAGCGCAAGGACCTTGACCTGGTGAAGATGCTTGTCGAGCGCAGCGGATCGTCCGTTGTAACGGACAATCCACCCACGTCCCAGGCAAGGAAGAGAAAGCGGGGCGAACGAGAGGTGGTGCGATCGTCCAGTAAACGACCAAGGCTCGAAGATCGTCTAAAGTGCAACGTGGAGATGTTAAGGATAGCGGTCAAAGAAGGCGCTATGGATATCGTGCAGTACCTTCGAGAAGAGAAGGGGTGTGTACCCGACATGAAGACGCTACGCATAATGTCTGTGTGATGCATCGGCTCGCACACATACGGCGGACGAATGACATTGGACCCATCTACTCGTTGTTCAGCTTCCACCAGAGCTTAGACTTCCTCTCCCAAAAATTTCTGACCCCATGTGTGAGCTATTTCTGTCCTCTTCCCCCTGCTATCTCAAATCATTAACGGCGTGCTTTAGAATCCCGTTCATATAACCTCTCATACGAAGTGGTGTACAAATGGGAAATACAGCGATGCGTGTACAGATCATGACATGAAACAGTGCGCGATGCGTGTAGTGACATACAAAAACATTCGAAAAGCAGATAAATGAGGCCGAAAATACCAACGAAGTGCGTGAAACGGGAGGATGGTGCGTAATCAGATGTCGTCGATGTCGACTTCGCCTTCGTCGCCGAACTCGAATGTGCACTCGCCCTCCTCGTCTCCGAAGGTGTCGGTCTCGTTGATCTTGGCGTTTTCGGGCAGCTCGCCGTAAGCTTTCACTGCGACATCAGACCATCAGTAAGGGGGCTGCGCGAGCGCTTAAAAGATGGGCAGAACGAGTCGTGATGTACTTACAGCTCCGCGCCTCATCCGCGGTGTATTTAACGATGACGTCCGCCTTGTCATCCTGGAAGTCTCGGAGCGAGAGTAGGATAATATCTCCTTGGTTAATCCAAACCTAAATCACAGACCGGCAAAACTTAGCCATAGCAGCGGAGCACGGCAAGAGAACGGTATACCTTCTTGCGCATCTTGCCACGGATGTGCGCTAACCGCTTCTCTCCGTCAAAGCAGACGGCCTCCAGCCGACCGTTGCCCAACATCTTGGTGACCTGAGCGTACTCCTGGCCATCCTCCCTGAAAACGAGTTCACGCTTGTCATCGTCGTTTTCGTTCTTTCCCCTTCTCCGATTCTTTCCACCCTTTCCTTTATTCTATGGAGAAACGGGCAAGACCATGAGTAAAGAGCGCATCCAGTGAAGATCAGATCATTTAGATCGACTTCATGCCAGGTGGGTGACGTTGTATGGACGCCCTACGAACCTTCGGCATATCGAGTGGAGATCAAAGTCTCTTGTGACCCCGGTGTCGCAAGTCGTCGAAAGGCGACGGCGTGAAGTGGTAGTGGTCGGAGGGCAAGTGCAAGTCAGCGATGGACAGCCCCGGTGCCGCAAAAGGCTCTGACTCTAAGATATAGCGTCGATAACGTGACCTCGTACTTCTAAGGTAGGCCGCATACGCGTTGAACCCCTCGCACGCGGCTGTGCGTGACAAAAGACGTAATACGCGCGCAAAGTCGTTTCTTGCTCTGACAGAAAAGCTTTCGCTCGAAGGGATGCTGATATTAAAGAGATGTGTACGACACGGTAGTCATAGAGCTATAGGGAAAATTCTTGTGTAAGATCTTCGAGAGGAGAGGGGAGCCAATCGCCATGTACTGCCTTCAGTGCGCGTGCGGGCATCTCAACATCTTTCTTTCGTACCACTGTCATTAAGCTATGGCCGTCGCCGTAGTTCCTCAGGCATGATATCAGCTTAGTGCAAGCATCCGGCCGCTATGCCGTACAAGAAAGGTCGTTGGCGCAAATTCAATCTTGGCCGCTATGCATGACCTGGCAGGCACAATGAAGTTGACAGCGCAGAGGAGGACAAAGAGAATGTACGTGGCAAACTGCTTGCATCTGACTACTGGCCACTTACGCTGTCAGCAGCATATCCCAGTTAACCCATCACTGCGAAGGAAAACACTCAAGCGTACCCACTCGTCGTCCTCAATTGACCCACGTCCGTGCAAATTCCAACATGTCGAAGTCATGTTGCCTATCTTTGTACTTGCTTCAGATTTGCCAATCGCTCTCGTCGCTTCGTTGACGCCTACTACAAGGGTCTTAATGGTGCCCAGGCTGTAGTGTACCGTAAGTCTGACCTGGGTCAATGACCGTGCAGATCTACCGAGGTAATTCACCTGTGATTGACCGGTCAATCTCGTGGGGCCTGAGAGAGGGTGGTAAATGTGTGTAATTGTGAACCAGCTGTGGCGCTGCGGCGGGTGTCCGACAAGCCCGATGTGAGGACGTGCAGATATCGTGTTACGGGTAGTTGCAGATGTTTTGTTCGCAAATTGTACTACGACAGTTTACAATCCACTTGCATCATGACAGAACCTCCTCTCCAAGCCGACGAGCTCTCAGACAGCGTGCTCGAAAAGCTGGCATACCTTCGGCTCCTGATCAGTTCAAAAAATCTTCCCGACAATATCCCTGTTGCCGATGTGCATTACAAGTTCAACGAATTCGCGGTCGATCAAGATTGGCTCAAAGAGCTTGAAGATGTTCCATCAGCAGTTAATCGCGGCCTCGAGATCAAACTCGGCTCACGAGCTGCAGGTCCTATTCAATTCGTCGAGAAGGGACCAGGGCTTGACTATCTCCCCATCCTCCTGGAGGATTTTATGTCGATGTATCCGGGTCATGCGGTGCTTGAGAAGTGGTTGGATGATTTGATCGATGCTGCGAAGGATCTTTACACACGGGAAAAGAAGGAGGTGCATAAGAATTATGCCTGTTATAGCGCCGTGGGACTCACACCTCCCAAGCTTCCGTCGTTGGAGGATGCAATGTCTATTCGAGCTCCAGATGCCCCAGCTGCGAAGAAGAAGAGAAGGGTACATCACCATCGAGATACGAAGATCCTCACCGATACACACGACTCAGATTTCGAAGATACCAGTGAAGTCATTCCAAATTCCCGGCGACGTGGTGGCAACCAGACACATCCGCTTCTGCTCAAAGTCAGTGTTCCGTGCTTTCCCAAGGGCAAAAGTGTGAACCTCGAAGCCAAGTGTATTCGTTGCTTAGGCAGTAGTGGGTGCGCGACACACTGGGTGTTTCCTCGGAACCAGACACGGATTTTTCATCATGCCAAGGACTGCAAGTACCTTGACCGTGGGGTACGGCGAAGCATCCTCGAGTTTCTTGCACAGAAAGCAGACAAGAATGGTGCTCCCCGTGCTGTGGTGCCGCCGAGTAGCGAAGTAATTGTTAGCTCGGCGTCTGAGTCTGATGATGAAGCACCACCGTCGAAGAAGCACAAGCCGGAGAAGGGAGGTGACCAGAACAGAGGTGAAGGTGGATTGCATGCAAAGGCTGTAGCCACAGGTCGGTTGAAACTGGCTGAACGCGCGAACCACGACCTTGTTGTGTTCTTGACTTGCTGTGGTATTGCTCCCGACGTGGCCGACTCAACCTTCTTCAAAAAGTATACAGCAACGCTCAACTCTTCATACAATCCACCGTCCGCGTCCAAGCTCACAGAAAGTCTCATACCGTTCCATGCGGCGCAAATCCATGTATCTGTGGTCCGGTTTCTTCAGGAGAACCACAACCTCACGATCTCCTTTGATGGTGGTACTTCACGCAAGAAATCTGGATACACTGTACACATATGGACCCAAGATCGTCGTGCATTTCTGATGGACATCGACAATGCGTCAAGGTTGAGTCATACTGGCCGGTATATCTATGAACGTCTTGAGGAGGTACGTCGTTCACAATATCTGATATGCATGCATTGAAATCCTACCTACGTAGTGGTTCCTTGAGATTGGACCATCACGTTTCTCCGCTGTAGTATCCGATGACACTGGCAATACACGAAAATGTCGTCGGATTGTGAAAGACAACCAACCACATATTCTCAATCTTCAAGACTGTACACATTTGCTGAGAAACACCTCCAAGGAGCTCCAACGTGTTGCAGAATTCATACCGGTAAAGAATAGTAATCTCAGAATATGCATCAGCTCAATGGCTACCGCAGATTGTCGCCCAAGTCAGAGGTATAGCGACATATATGTCGCATGCAGGGTGGGAGCTGGAGCACTTCAACCTCACAAGGGCGAAGCTGGGTATCACCTGAGGCCTGGAATGGATTGCTGACCACCGATTTGCCACTATGTATTGGACCAGGCTCTCAATCGAACGTGGTCTTCCCGCATTCCGTGCAATCGTCGGGAGCCCAGAGCTAGAGGTTGAAATTGGGGTAAGCTAACTATGCACGGAGATCATGGTATATACACTGATGCTACACAGGATTATACTGATCTCTTCCGGGCGAACACGGTCGAGACGGCAGCATTTGAAAAAGCGCTACAGAAACTCCTGTCCGTACTTGGTCCAGTCGCTTGCGCCATTCAGTGCTTGGAGTCTTCGAAGGCTACGCTAGCTGATGTTTACATCTTCTGGCTTGCCATTGTTGCGCATCTCGATGAACTATTCCGTTCAAAATCTCTGCGCTATGAGCCGGAGACCATTGAAGCTGTCAGAGAAATTGTCAACCGCCGCTTTCATCAACAGATCAATGCATCAGATGACGATGCCTACATTGCTTGCTTCTTCTTAGATCCTCGTAAGTCTCCAGAACGTGGGTTTCACAGAAGGCTAACAAAACAATGCTGGCTGCCCCCTGTGTACAGCAAATCCGCAGAAAATCAGGTGGCATTGTACTCAATATCACCAATAGGGCACATGCTAGACTGTGTACAAGCTTATACCCGCAACCATCCTTGCGCGTACACGCCTCCTCCGTGTACATACTTCCATTAGAGCAAGGACCTCTCTGACGAGTACGATGGTACTTTCATGCGTACAGCAGACAGCGTCACAACGGTTGTACGCAGTACATGTAACAGATCACTATCCCGTGTACACGCCCAGCCTGGAGCGCGTACACGCACAACCCGCATTCCAATCGGCATACATAACACAGAACACATGTACATGTACAGCCCCAATGACAGGCGGTAGGCCGAAGTTCGGCAGCAGAAGTCACTCGCATGTAGCAAGTTCGGGCCGGTGAAGGCGAAAAGTCAATGAACCGAGCCCGGTCCAGTACACGACCGCCGCGCCGCGAACAGAACCGGCGACCGGCAGCACCCGGGATAAACATCAGCAGGGGGTCAGACACTTCCGATCCAGACTGGGAATGCGAGAGCGACTGGCGCCGCGGCGCGCGGACCCTGCGCGCGTTGGAGACAGCCAGACGACGCGGTAACCGCCACGTGGATGGACGACGGGTGGCGCCACATGGATGGATGACGAGTGGCACCACGTGGATGGACGACGGGTGGCGCCACGTGGATGGACGACGGGTGGCGCCACGTGGATGGATGACGGGTGGCACCACGTGGATGGACGACGGGTGGCACCACGTGGATGGACGACGGGTGGCGCCACGTGGATGGACGACGGGTGGCGCCACGTGGATGGACAACGGGTGGCGCCACGTGGATGGACGACGGGTGGCGCCACGTAGGACGGCTGGCGACGATACGGCACCGCGGCACACGGACCCGGCTTGGGTCGGAAACGGCCGGACAATGCAGCACCCGCCACGTGGATAGATAACATGTGGCGCCGCTGGCCACGATAGAGAGGATGGCGCTGCAACGCGTGAACCCCGCGCGCGAGCAGCCCGCGTAGTGACCGGACCCAGTGCAGCATCACCGCATTCCACAGCGGGAGATGTCGCGGCATAAGTTGTCATCACGGCCATGACGGGGACGCCAGTACACAGCTTCTGATGATGTGGCAATGCGAGCAACTGTGGGTCCGCAACGACATATCGGAGGACGGACCGAGACACATGGCGGCGCCATAGCATGTGGAGCGACGACTCCTACGTCCGACCAAACCCGGCACGACACAACCGGACTCCTCCGTGGAAGAGACACCGCAATCCGAGGCAATGATGCGGCGATGCGAACGACTGCGGGTCGGCAACATATGTCATATCGGAAGGCGGACCGAGACAGATGGCAGTGCTCTAGCGTGCGGAGCGACGACTCCGATGCAACGACCAAACCTGAGCCGCCACATCCAATACGGTTACGAAGTGCCAATGTCCTGCCCAGCAGCGTGAGCCTCAAGCTCGGCAGAATACCGTAACGTACATACCAACAAAGGATAAGAGAGGTCAGACAGTTCTACCCTCAGGGGTATAGCTTCGCGCAACCGGGAAAACATAGAAGGCGAGCGACCAGTCCTGAAACCACCTCATAATACACCACTTTCTGTCAACCCAATGCCCCACGTTAGCACAAAGGAAACACTGCGCATCACTTGCATGCGCACCTGAAAGCAGCACACTGGCCCTACCCTGGCACAGTGACCCCGTCCTGCGACGATGCAACGCGGGTATCAAGGACTGTGCAAAAGCATAAGCTAGATGCTGTATGAATTGGCGAGACGGTACGCACGTGTAGGACGGTCAACTCCAAACATCGCAGACACTGCACGGACCGACCCAATCAAGATCCAGCCCGGGATGTAGCAGGACGACATGGTCAAGGATGAATGTTGGCTATGCTATGCACTGAAACTATGTATACCGTTTTGTCAACACACAGGTAAGCACAGGGCTCACAGTTACACACCTCGTAGCACTAAACGCATCCTCAACACAGCGCGATCTTCGCACGGCCCACAACGATGATGACATCGAATTCCTGCCACTATTGCAGACGCCGCATGGACCGATCCGACCAACCCAGCTTAGGGTCGGCAAGAACAACTTCGCCGTCAACGCCGTGTCATACTTGTGGGACTCGAACTATGTGACGCGCCGCGTCAGCGCAAACACATACGTGGCGGGCACAATCACGCACCTGCTAGCACTGGGTGCCGCACAGCGATCCAATGCATGGAATGCCTGCCCAGGAGTGTAAGCGAAGAGCGACACGAACAGGCGATACAGTACTCACCAATGAGAGATAGTCAACCACCGAACTCTGGCATAACATGAACCCATGACGACATCCAGCTTAGGATATACAAGCACAACGTCAGTCGACCTATGCATCATACCGCGTCAGCGCTAATGTATACACAATGAACAGTCACAGACCTGCTGGCGCTAGACGCAAGCTTTCTACCCAGCACGACCTTCCGAAGCCACACGACGACAGGGGAAGTCCTACCCAAAAGAGAAAGACGTCAGCCACTACCATGCAAATGTGCCATATTACTCACTAATGCGGGATGGTCGACCAAAGCGATGACGTGGCATGGGTCCATTCCTCCGACAGGAGGCTGGTGATGAAGGCCGTCGAATGGTTCAGAGGTGTGTCGTGCTCGACCTACGTAACACCACGTCAGCCCAATCATACGCGTAAGGGATACATGACACGCACCTGCTGGCGCTGAGCGCACCCTCATGCCTTCCCATACAGATGAAACGGATCCAGTAATGTTCGACTGGTATGCATGAGCCAGATCCCTGAAGACTGTACGTGACGAGCGTAAGTGGGGAAGTCTGCAGCGCAAGGCAATGACGAGGGGTGGTGAACAGGACACGCCGCCAGCGTCGTGGGCTGCAACAGACGTGCCCACGACACGTAGAAGGGAGAGGGAGGAAGTTAAGAGGGAAAAGCGGAGGCGATGCGCTTATGAACCTCTCTTGCGATGCACGTGATTTCACCGCACGTGCTAGCACTAACCGAGGGTACAATGTACAGGTACAAGACACGCTACTGGGTGCTTAGATATATACTGTAATCTATCACGTCCGAGTCAACAGTGTCTCTCACTTTCCCCCCGGGTTCCTCCTCGAGGTCCTCCTCGATCTCCCCCTCAGCGCCTTCTTCGCCCTCGTCATCCACAGAGTCATCGGCGTCCAGCTCATCCCCTGCAGCGTCTGACAATTTCTTCCCTTGAGACGCGGGCGGACGACCAGGAACGGGCACAGTTGTAGACGCGGATGCGTGATATTGTGATAGCCAGGTCTGCCCTAGACCAGCCCTATTCAGTAGTGGCTTCCATCGACGCACGAACGCTTCTGCGAGTGCGCGACAGAGACTAGCCTGCCGATAGGCGTAGCAGTCTGCACCACGAGAGATGTCCGCAGCGCAGACACTGGTGACACCGTCGGTGGATCGTGTTCGGGAGCCGATTGTAGACTCCCAAGTGCGTGCCTGCCAGTTGAGGAATGCGATAACGCGCCGCATTTCTTCAACCAGGAGTTGCACTTCTTCGTGCCACCGGAATGCGCGTGCACGAGATCCCGCCCACATATATAACATCGTATCATCTAGTTCTTTGTCGGATTCAACCCTGGGGCCGTCCGAGGAAGCTTCAAGGTTGAGCGCCGTTCTGACTAGTCGTCCTCGGGATCGCCAGATCCATGAATCCTCGCGGCGTCCTTCGCTCTCGTCCTCCTCCGGGTATGGGCCACGGACATCGTCGTTTTCAAGCTCATGCAGGAAGTTCTTCCAATCCCCATCAGGGCTAAGCGTTAGAAGGGCGAGACGCGCATCGCGGTACTTGATGACGAGAAGCTGGATTTTGCGGCCGATGTTTTGCAAAATAGCATGCGATCGAGTCTTTGCGGACGTAGATCCAGATACCTGAACCCTGTATTTGTGGATAAGACCCATGAGCGATCGCCGCATCTTGCAGATGGCCTCGAGAGTGTCCGCTGCCTCGGCTATGCGCATCTGGAGCTCGGTCTTGACCAGATCTCGGATACATCCGGTGGACCTGAGTTGGTCAGACCCGAGCGAAGAGGGAAGGTGTATGAATCCTAGGCCTCGGGAGCTCGGAGCGTCCTGGACTGCGTTCTCTCCTGGCATCATGACAATGCACGGCATGTATACTGGCGCGACGTCTGCTAAGTTCCTCACGTCGCGTTGCAACGCCTCGCACTTCCGTTGTAGATCAGGCAGTACGCGGTGATGCTCCGATCGCTGGATGTCGGTCTCTTGCTTTAATGCGCGCCTACTCGCAGCGTAAGCCAAGCGTTCCATTTGTAAGAGGGAAAACTTACCGTCTGTCCAGAAGTTTCAGGGCCTGCTGTACATATTTTGCCGGCGAAATATCATGGTCCGGCTCAAGTGCATTCAATGAAGCCTTCTCCTCCTGTTCTAGTTTTTTCCGAACTTGATCGAAGGTCTGCACTGCACATCAAACGTCAGTGTCGCAGAGAGTCGACTTGCACCACGCTTACATAGCTCAGGTTCTGCGTAGGGGTCCTTGCCCTGCTTCTTGTCACGTTCGAATGCCTTCACCAGCTTCGTCCATCTTTCCACTGTCGGTCGGTCGAAGGTTGCGTCAAGCTCGTCAAATAGCTGCCGATGTTTGCTCCTTTGATCCAGCGCTTCGGTGAGTGAGCGGTACATGTTGATACCTGCGTAGGTGATTAGATTTTGCCAAAGACTGAAAGCGAAGGAAGTACCCATATTCATCTTCATCATGTGGTTCCAATTGCCCATATGATCCTCAAGAGTGACACGTCGAGCGGCTGGAGCCATCTCGACTATGCTCGTCGCAACCCCACCTAGATGCGCCCATAATTGCTCGATGGTTTCTGCGTGAGTGCGACCAACGTGAGGCGTGTGCTGGAAGTCGTACAATCTTCGGCATTTGGGACCATGGGTGTGAATATGTAACTTCGGTAGCAAGAAGACAAAGACCATCTTGGCGAATTCGGCCACCCAACTCGGGTCATAGTTTCGCTGCAGTCGGTCCATGAGGTGGATTGACCAGGAACAGGCAATGTCATAAGAGGCGATGATGAACGACAGCGCGCATCCGAAGATCGTTGTCCAGAAGATATAGTCCATCGTGACTTGTCTATCAAAAAAGTGCTTTCAGAAGGGATGTGGGACCAAGAGAAAGGAGGACGCACCGTTCGCCCCTTGTTAAATCAGCCACACCGTTCTTCCTGACCAGCGAGTGCCGAGCGCACACGGCCCCGCCAAGTCCAGTGACAAGAAGGGTTCGCCCGCTGTTCTTCGTGTTCATCTGGCTGACCGCGTTGTGATGCGAGTCGCACGGCTCGACATCATCCTAAAACATAGGGGTCAGTCTCAGCGATGGTAACGACATTATATCAATCGTAATTACCTCCGGTGCTTCATCGGAGCACGAGTCCAGGTGCTCACGGTACTTCTCCTCCTTCACAAAGTAAGAAAGGCCATCGCCTAGAGGCGGGGCGGTGAAACCACGGTTCCTAAGCTTCAGCTTGAAACAGGCATCAATCGCGATGAATAAAGTATACATCCATCTAACGGAAACTGTGAGAGAGGCGCTCATAGGCAAGTGAACAATACGAACATGTTTGGATCCGTCTCCCATCTGTCGGGAAGGTTACGTCCAGGGTGCGGGCATGCGGGACATTCCACGGCAAGACCACCGTCAGGGGTACCGCTTACCCCTGTTGGATCATTCCCCCTCCCTGCCCTCTTCAGCATTTTGAGATGCCGCCATTGACGCGTGGCGAGGATGGCGTCATGGTATCTCCACTATTGATAGTGTTACTATCCGGACGCCCGCGCCAGCGAGATCACCTACCACACCGGGTGCATTGTTCATGTTATCCGTACATCGAATGATGGCCTGATAATAATCGTGGAGCGTGAGCTTGCCTTGTAAGGTGAGCAGGTGAAACAAGTTCAGAAACTCGAAGCTAAACACGGTTTGAGGCTCCGTCGAGGTAGCCGGAAAGAGCCGGAACGATAGCAACTGTTCGTATTTCAGTGCTGTTCCGCATCCGCAGAACATGACACGTAGCCGGTGATAGCCGTTTGTATGGAATGCCACGAAATTGCGATGAGCAGGCACAGGATTGCCGCACCGCTCGCCCAAGGGACACATGCGAAGAGTGTAGCCCAAGGAATCAAGGCTGGAATCCTCGAAGTATTTTTCATTCCAGCGCTGGCGGCTTGCGTAAGTCACAGATAGTAAGTCACGGTTCTTGCCTAACTCACCTCGAGCCGATGGAAGGGGAGATTCTCGTGCCTGCGTAGGCTACAGTCGTCGCACTGAACCGTGCAGCAGTCGATGCAGTCACGGCATCTGATCCGCGGCTGGGGGTTACCGCAGACCCGAGGCACACCCATTTCATCGTGAAGGATTGCTTGACACGTTGATAACTGACTGGGGTCGGGTGCTTCGGAAGCCATAAGACGATCGAGGTATTGATCACAACGAGGTATCCACCCTTCCATCTGTGACTGAAATGATATGAGAACGCTGATTCAACAGGAAACCATCTTCATAAACAGCGACACATACCGCGACAGGCTGCCTCTTGGCCGTCGGTTTTGCGCTGAAGTATTTGGCCGACGCAGAGCGAACAGGGGTAGAATTTTCTTTGCTTGGCGTCTGCCGTGCTTCAGCATCCTTGCTTGAGGATGCGAACATGGCTGGGTCGACAGGCGGCACGACGGAGGAGGTGTGTCGGAGTTGGGTACGCCCCTTATCATTCACGGACGGCCGTATTTGATGGACCGTTTCGGCGCCAACAACATGTACTCGCGGCCCGTTTTTCCCATTGCGCTTTCTCTTCATTGGGGAAGGTGCAGATGTATTCGCAAGAGCGCAAGGGGGAGGGGAGGGAGCGAGGAGGGTGAGGTCACGCTTGAATGGCCGTCAGTTGTTGATATAGCATGCAAAACGTGAATCATGCGCACTTCAATGCCGGCGACACGTAGGTGTGGCGTAGACGTGGCGTATGCCTAACACTATTTCATATCCGAAAGCCGTGATGTGCATGTATGCCCTCGAAGTAGCAAGGTTTCAACGTGCTTGCGTCCCGGTGCGAAAGTACGGCAAATCTCTCCCTCTATCATGGTCGTTGTTGATGAGCATGACGCCAACAATTGACACTATGGACGTACCGAGGACAACGAAGATGCCGGATCGAACCTGCACCATCGCACATGGAGACCTTGACTGCAACTTGTGGGCCATGTCAAGAAAGTAGGGCTATCTTGAAGACCCTTTACGTCCGGGCAGATAGGCGGTGAACACGATTGCCAACCTCTCGCCAGTCCCGCACCTGCCGCCCGCGCTTCACGTGTGAGAACTTGAAACGCAATATCGGGTATTCCTCCTCCCGCATATCCCTCCGTTTCCCTTATCGCGTCGATTTTGTCACTTAGTGTAGGCGCGAGTAACGTAGGGATAGAATATGATTGCGCAGATGGCACGACTCAATGCTCGCGGAACGCCTCGATCAAGGAAGGGTGTTCGAATCAGTACAGGAGGTTGATCGAAATTGGCTCTCTACCTGAGCAAATAGCAAGCGCACAGCTTTAAGAATGTGTTCCGTACGATACACAGCACACGAAGATCTATCGCGACACAGGTAACTAAATACGGCGAGACGGAGATGCACCGGATAATCGGGGGAATAATAAGTTCGACACACGTACGAGGTACTATACTAGAGACTCAGTGATGGAAGAAGCGGGAGGCGTGATCGCAAGGGATGAGATGAGATCAGATGCGAAAGACGGGGTGAGGACGAAGAGGATA
>NW_006767437.1:1906282-1906969 GCF_000264995.1 Punctularia strigosozonata HHB-11173 SS5 | reverse complement strand
ACGAATAAGAACATCCAAAAACATGCAAAAAATGTGCAAAACGGCAGGGAACTGGCCACTGCAAAGGCAATGTAAAGTAGGAAGGAGCTACGCAATGTCGACAGTAACGTTCTGCAACACCTTGACCGCCTACTGCTTCCTTCACCTGTTTCATATATCACCATTTCGCATGTTTTTGGATGTTCTTCATGCTGATAAGGTACTTCTGCACGTTCCCGTTGCCAATCTTCAGATGCCGTGAAGGACATGCACTCTTTCTCAACGAGGCCCCTTTCCCGTTCTTCGCATCCGTCCATTCTTATCCTCTTCGTCCTCACCCCGTCTTTCGCATCTGATCTCATCTCATCCCTTGCGATCACGCCTCCCGCTTCTTCCATCACTGAGTCTCTAGTATAGTACCTCGTACGTGTGTCGAACTTATTATTCCCCCGATTATCCGGTGCATCTCCGTCTCGCCGTATTTAGTTACCTGTGTCGCGATAGATCTTCGTGTGCTGTGTATCGTACGGAACACATTCTTAAAGCTGTGCGCTTGCTATTTGCTCAGGTAGAGAGCCAATTTCGATCAACCTCCTGTACTGATTCGAACACCCTTCCTTGATCGAGGCGTTCCGCGAGCATTGAGTCGTGCCATCTGCGCAATCATATTCTATCCCTACGTTACTCGCGCCTACACTAAGTGACAAA
>NW_006767437.1:1891840-1906100 GCF_000264995.1 Punctularia strigosozonata HHB-11173 SS5 | reverse complement strand
ATGCCGTGAAGGACATGCACTCTTTCTCAACGAGGCCCCTTTCCCGTTCTTCGCATCCGTCCATTCTTATCCTCTTCGTCCTCACCCCGTCTTTCGCATCTGATCTCATCTCATCCCTTGCGATCACGCCTCCCGCTTCTTCCATCACTGAGTCTCTAGTATAGTACCTCGTACGTGTGTCGAACTTATTATTCCCCCGATTATCCGGTGCATCTCCGTCTCGCCGTATTTAGTTACCTGTGTCGCGATAGATCTTCGTGTGCTGTGTATCGTACGGAACACATTCTTAAAGCTGTGCGCTTGCTATTTGCTCAGGTAGAGAGCCAATTTCGATCAACCTCCTGTACTGATTCGAACACCCTTCCTTGATCGAGGCGTTCCGCGAGCATTGAGTCGTGCCATCTGCGCAATCATATTCTATCCCTACGTTACTCGCGCCTACACTAAGTGACAAAATTGACGCGATAAGGGAAACGGAGGACAAGGGCGGTATAGCTACGGGATACGCGGGAGGAGGAATACTACTAACATTAACACGGGCGCGGGGAAGGGGAGTATCCATCGATTTGTTACTCCGACTAGCTTGTTTGCGGTATATTCAGGGAGGTTTGGTCATCCGGCGCAGTGAACTGATCACGTGATATTCAAGTTAGTCTCCGCGTCTTGCTCAAACGGCTCCCTCGCCCTTTGCCGAATCAGTGCCGAAGAGCAAGAATTAAACCCACCGGTATGTTCCTCGATTCGGGTTCTCTCGATCGCGGGGTGATTCGCGTTCAAGAGCGAACCGACAGCGAACCACTAGCCATGGGTAAGAAAGTACATACGGTCGGAGGCGTTACCAAGCCGCGTCCCCGCCCCGGCTACAAGGTCGGCCGTTTTCCTACCTCGTAGAGCTGCAGTTGAGCGAACTGTGCATAGTGAAAGAGACTTTACCGGAGTTCAAAAGCGTGATGACATGTGGATCTGCGGCAATCATGTGAGCGGGAGAAGGGAAGAGTGACAAGAAATGTGGGTACCGTAGTCGAGACCGGTCTATATGGTGTGCCGTGACGGGGGCTTTATGAATGGAAGGTGTCATGCCGAGTGTTGCCGACCTGATGATGAAAATTTGGCCGAGGGCAGATCCGGTAATCCCGGTAACCCGGTAATCGCTTGCGCCGCGCCTGAGCGTCTCCCCGCCACTCCTTCATCGCCATGACACATTCACGATATACATGGCCTTAAGGGCCTCTTGACAGTCCTTACATAACTTGATCGCCTTCAGAGAGTACTTACAGCTGCTCGGAGCCATGGTTTCGCCTCAACGACCGCAGTCACACTCACTACGGCCTTGATCAACACTGATCGCTCACATCGAGGCACCAAGAGGAGGTTGTTGTCTGCGAAAGGACACTTTCACGATGTCGAGGTTGCCATTGATCTTAGGTGCACCCATTCTACACTTGTCATTGAATCCGACACTCACTAAATCTATCTTCTCCTTAGTATCCCGGATCGATCTGCGCGCATACACCCAACACCACCTCGAACACATGTGAAGCCCTGACATTCATTCCGTTCATTCAGAGCTAGAGGACCGAGAAGTAAATTAACCCCTCTGTGTCCACGTATTGTGATTGACGAGCGCAACGCAGGCCATTATACCATCCAGGCCGAGTGCCCGCGTTCAACTATTTGCACGTCCTGGAATATCACCCTCGTACCGTGGCGGCACTGGAAGCAGGTCGTTTTCTTCCCCATACACTCAGGGAACTTACCGCGACGTCAATCCGTCATCGGACTTAGGTGCGCTCACTTACTCATCATTACAGCGCGAGTCTGGCTAACAATATCAATTCAGTTTCCTTGACACATCTACATGCACGTATATGTCATCGCGTTGAACATGTGCACTGCAGTTGAGATATGTTTCGCACCAACAGGGGCCAGACAACTGCGAAGTTCAATGGGGAATCTTGCTTTAGGGGAATGATCGCACCGAGCAGGCCTGACGTCCGCTTCCGAACATTCACGTGTGCCATGAGATGACTTTTCCCACTCGCAGCAAGCGCAAAACCATGTCTAATTCCTCGTTGATCCGAGCAACTGCGCGGAACTTCCATCGACCCCCTGCATTCATATAAGCAGTTCAACATGGCAGAGGTCGCCGGTCGATGACGATACACATCGCAGTGTTATCCCGACGACACGCCTATGGCTTCCGCTCAGAGACCATCGCTCACTCCGAATGATCCCGGCCAGAAGCGCAAGTGGGGCATGCGACTTATTTGACAGAAACGCCAGGCCTATTACTCAATTTACAGGACCTGACGTCTGAGCTTCGACAACAGATGCAGCAAACATGATGATCATGCGATGTTACCTCCACCCCACCATACCGTACATTAGATAATGTCCCCGGCCTATTCACACAAGTCACAGCAATATTACGGCTTGAAGCCTACGCGGCTAGCCCCGCTTCTCTGACTTCCCATTACTTAATCATATTGTCCCGCTATAACCAGAGGGCTCGCGTTTTTTCCCACTTTTTCCGGGCAGGCGTCTTTGCTCGTTTCTCCTTCCCCTTCACACAGCGCTGCATGGCTGGTGGCAGGCTCAAGGTGAGCATTAAATTTTTGCACCATACGCACTTGTCTGAGTATGTATCAGTATCAAGATCTTCCACCAGGCAACCGAGAGGCGCTCCTCGCTGCGTTGTACGAGAATTCTGTCCACGATGTCAGTACACTCCTTGAATTCCTTGGCGAAGGTCGGTTTTCTTGTCTTTGTCTGAGCTGTGCCAACTGACTTTCCGTCAAGATGAAAACGCTGGCAATAGCCTTAGCTCGGCTCTCCTCCTTGTCGCCGGAGGTAGGTGATCTTCAAGCTCTTGTGCTTGCCGCTGATGAACGTTATTCTCGCAGAACGCAACATTGAGCACGGTGCAGCGGAAGTTGCTGAAGAAGATGGGCTTGAAGTCGATCACCCGCCTTTTACTCCTGAAGCTTCGGCTTTGGATGACACTTCAACGACTGGCCGCAGTCCGGAGCCGCCTACCATATCTCAGGGATCTCCATCCACCAATACCGAGCTCGCATGTCTGAATCTGAATGGCCTCTCTCTCCGCGACGATAGGGTTCCCACCACAGGATCTGTACCCTCCCGTGTGGCGGGTTGCATTCAAGTTAGTTTTCAACCACAAGTCTTCCGCGTCGAGCATAGCATCATTGCCCATGGAGGCGCCAATGGCGGCGTCTCTCGTCCTACCAACACACTTGCTCGTCACGAAACACTCGCCGATCTGCCTTTATCTCATTCTCGCGCTCACGCCGCTCATCAAGAAGGTCGTACCATGCCCCAATTTGATATTCCCCGAGATGCCCGACGGAGTTCTGAGTCTCCCACAAGGACCCCGGTTGCCCGAGCCCACGTCCGTGATACTCCCGGGGATCACCCCCACGTGTGCGCGTCCTGTGGGGGAGCTATTTCTCAATCCTCACTTAGCAATCAGACTTCCAGCCAACGAACGACGCAGGAAGATCGCCACCAGCCAATCCGTTTTCCTTCGCTGCCGTTAGGTGCCGGCCGCATTGAGGTCAGCGACACGTCATCCGACAACGACTTGTACGCCGATTTTGACGATCGCGAACTTCTCGCCATTCCGCTCGACGGTTCTGGAGGGCACGCCACAGTTCCCTCGAATGTGGATTCTGACGAATCTGATGCTGAACTCGAGTCCATACACTTTGCCTCTCCTTCTGCGCTCTCCGAGTTCAATGCACTTCCTTCCGCCCCGCTCCCCCCTCTGCTCCTCTCGCCAGCGGTGGCTCAGCATCCGACGGCCCACCTCAAGGAGATCGCAGAGCGTTTTGGTATCAGACCCTTCGAACAGCCGCACACAACACCTGTCACCCCCCCTGCTGCCCTAGATTCCTATCTCTTCCGACCTTACAGACTGCACACACCGGTCCCTACTTCATCCTCCAACGGAGGCCTCCATTCCAGTACGCTAACTCAAAGTTATATGCCGGTCGCCACACCCGTCCAACGTCCTAGCTCCCAGTGCGTCCCCGCCTCCGGCCCACCCGCCGATGGTCCTGTGGGCCGTGACCTGCGTCCAGGTTCCTTTCCTTGGGAGGTTCGTCACGCTGGTGGAGGGCAGTCGACGGCTAGTCAAAGCGCGTCAACCGTCTTGCGCCCAGGTCCCTTTCCCGATCGTCCTCGGGAGGTTCGTCATGCTGGTGGCGAACGGTCAACACCTAGTCAAAGCGAGCAAACCGTCGTGCCCATCAGGTCTCGGCGCATTCCGGCTATCGCCTCTTCTGCTGAATCTCCCCAAGGTTTTGCAGTGCACCCGCGTCCATTTCCTGATCGTCCGCGAGACGTTCCTCGCGCTGGCGGTGTGCGGTCAATGACTGGTCAGAATGTATCTGCCCCGCCTCACCAGGAACGTCCCAGGCTCGAGCATGCTGCCTCCCCGCCTCCCCCCCCGATTTTTGGCTTTCTCACTAGTCACTCAGCGCGTACGCCTCCACCCCCGTACCGGGCTGTTGACGACCAGCCCTTGTGCGAGCTTGATCGTCCAAACATGTATCATACTCCGTCCAACGTTGCTCGTGCGGAGTCTCAGCTTTCTGAAGTTACCGAATATCATCTGCCGCCGCCTAGCGAGCAGGCCGGTCCAGGAACTTTTTACGTCGTCACTGTCGGACACAAAGTGGGCGTTTGGGCCGACTGGTAAGCTTATCTGCTGGCTCCACTGGGTCTTCGACTTAACCGGTGTCCTAGGACTGAAACGGCGATCCACGTGCTGGGTTGTCCGTCGAATGTCATTCGCTCCTACCGGACGTTCGATCGGGCTCACAAGGCTTTCTTACATGCGTTGCAGGAGCGGAAGGTCCGGGTCGTGCCACGATGATTAAGTTCGTTAGACTTTCCTATCTACGCTCTCAGTTTCTCGCCGGCTCCCGTGGGCGATGCAATGGCAGTTCGTTGTTATTGCTATGTGACAGTACACGCGAAGCAGGGGGACAGTTTACTAGCAATGAAAGCACGGGTCGCCGGCGATGGTCAGAATCGTTCAACGAATGACGGAAATCTGGTCGCGGGAGAGCGCATCGTGCCATGCTTTGTACGCGTTTTGAAAATCTTCATGAACAGACGAATGGGTGGCAATTGTCTCCACTAGAAGTCTAACGGAAGGCGAAGTGAGAGAAAGTTGCATATATTAGACGACATAGCGTACCGATTTGTGAAAATCCCCACAGCTGCACCATTGGTTACCACATAGAAGGGACCCTGTGCGCCTTCTGCGGGCCAATGATAATGTTCGCCTGCTAAACCGAAGGCATGGATCGTTCCATGCTCGATATCAGGCCCCGCTGGTTGCTCCCATAGCTCGACCGCTGCCAATCCAACGTTGTAATTGCGTTGATCGATGACTAGCTGAACACAGGCAGGGCAAATGTGGCGACAAGGGAGAGCGGTGCGAGGGGCAGGAAGAGCCGACGAGTCGTTTCGGCGAGGATTGCGACCACCACCTATCGCCGCATCCGAGTGTTTGGGAGGCCGATAACCTCGCCGCCGTGTGGATCCAGAAGGATTGGTGGTATGGGCAGAAGCAGCTTGCGGACTCGATGGTACAGTGTCGTGCGCGTCCCTGGGTGGGTTTGAGGGCGCATGGCACGGGCATATACATATCTTATGGGGGTCTAGGATGTGGTCGGAGTCCAGGACAACTCCATGGACTAAGCGACAAGGAATTGTCAGATTCGCCGAGCCATCCAGTAGGGCACTCACCACGGAGGACGGCTTCGATAACGGCACCCAGTATTACTGCGGTACAACCGTTCTGATCAAATAATGTCAGATTCAAGTAGAAAGTCCGGTTGCGTTACTCACTGGTGTTCCACTCCTGAGATTAGCTTGAGACATAATGCACGTTGAATGAGGTGTTATGCACCAACACTGCGTAGCGCGCTCCTCAATGCCAACAAAGACCACGTGATACGCCAAACAAGCCACAACTCCGGAGCATTCATTGCGAAAAGGTGCCGTTTCTCACGGTCTGCCGCTTTGCCAGCGCGGGACTCCTTTAGGTTAATGTCGTCCACGCCGGGCACTTCCGATATCAGCTTGGCTCCCACCACCGTGTCTCCTCATGGCACTACCTCTTCTCCTGCCGCCGCTGCCTCTCCCGTTTATTACGTTCACAACGGCGTGGTTATTGACGATGAACCCGTTAGCAAGTCAGGCTCGCGATGGGCATCTCCAGAGGATGAGCTCTTCTTGGAATCCTGGAAGGCCGGATTCTGGGCAGCTCGAGAGTCTGCAAGGAACAGCGAGTCAGGCCTTGCTTCGTTTATGCAGAGGCTCTTTGAACGTTACTGGAAGGAACGTACGAACGCTGTTCCGTTCACACCGAAGGAGCTGCTTGCCGTTGGAGGGGACCTCGAAGCTGCGTCTAAGCTTCCTACGTTTCGCGGTCGTCGTGTGAAACGTCAGAAGGTCAGTCTTGCTTTCTGGATCGTTGTGCAGAGGCTTATAGCACACGATAGCAACTACGTTACTGGTTGGATAACAAGTGTCGCGCAACGGTCGACTGCGTCGCGGCGTCTAAGGGACTCAAGAACTTGATCGAGAAGCTTCGCCCGAAGGCAAACAACCTCATGAAATCTTGCTATGCCTACGAACGCCTGTACTCGGACCTCAATCTCAAGGAGCAGTTCAAAGAGACGGTCTGGAAACCGTATGTGCTGGAACTTCTGAAGCACGACCAGATTCCGGGACCGGCGGTCAATCAGTTCGCGAAATGGCTAACCGAGCGGCTGGAGAACGAGACACCGGAGGTGAAGAAGGCCGTGGAGGAATACCGACAGAAGGTCAAGCAGGAGAGCGACTTGTACCAACTTGTCGTACCTGCCACGGAGACGGAGCGCGAGAGAGTGATCCGACTTCACAAGTACGTTAAGCATGCGTTCATGTGTTTACGGTTTCGGTCCTGACGTTTTGCACCTCAAGGTCGATTCAAATTCTTCCTTCGCTGGTCCAAGAGGAGGCTTCTGTCGTCAAGGAGATGACGGGTTTCGTATCGTTCCGCATGCTGGGTGGCCCCACCCCAGGAGCCAATGGTGCTCTGACGATCATTGTGTACGTTTTCCGTACGCCGTCTGTTCATCGCATACTGACCGTTTCATTAGGTGGTCGGATGGCGAAACTGCAGACGGTGTCAAGTTCGAAGACTGGTGGCCATTGTATGAAGCAAATATTTACACACCGTTCGTGCAGTTTCTGAACCTCGTCTTTCGTGAGTAATTATGTGTTACGCTGTGCGGGTACGGGGCCTGATGGTTGCCGTCGTCCCATCCAGCACCTGAAGTCCGCGCCAAAGTGTCGTTACGAGTAGTTGCCAACGAGGAGGAGGCTAAGAGGTTGATGGCCGATGTCGCGGCGTTCCATATTGATGGCGCTCCTCTCGTTGAGGAATCCGACGAAACCGATGCCGTATCCGATGCTGAAGTCCCATCGAAGCGGGCCAAGGCTAAGGCCAAAGCCAAGCCCAAGAACGCAAACAAGCGCAAGCGCGTGGCAAAGGCACCGGCGTATACCAACCAACTTGTCGACATCCCGGCTGGGGACTTGAGCAAGTTAACGCCTACTTCATCGAACGAGGGCGGCGCTCGGCCTCCTCAAAGGTCGACATCGACATCAACGTCTGCTTCCGCAACCACGTCCACGTCTGACGCGTTTACGTTCTCCTCGTCGGATTCCTCGTCTGCCACGTCCTCGGAGGACTCGTCGTCTGCCACGTCCTCGGCGGACTCGTCGTCCGCCACGTCCTCGGCGGACTCGTCGTCTGCCATGTCCTCGGTGGACTCATCGTCTGCCACGTCCACAACGGAGTCATTGCTCTCGTCGTCTGCAACGACCACGACGGAGTCATCGCTCTCGTCGTCGCTCTCGTCGTCTGCCACATCCACCGAGACACCATCCGCTTCCACGGCAGCACCGTCGGCCACATCCATGACACCACCGTCTAACAAGTCCACGACGGCTGATCCGACAACTCCCCGCGCTCACGTGTCTGCGATGCCCCCAAAGCCCAGACCTCGACCGTTGAAAAAGAAGGCTCGTCGCGTCGCTCTATCGGACGAGGAAGAGGGGGATACCACGGTCGCTGGGCATCGTTTTGACGTCGCGCCTATTCCTCAACTATTCCCGAATGGCGGTCATTCCCCGGAGGATCCGGCGTCTCCACTAGCACGTCCACCCCCAGCCACTGCACCAGCAGTTCTGTTGAGGTGTGCTCAAAAGCCGGCGGCCCGCGATCGCGGTTCGTCCGCTGACGCCGATGAGGATTCGGAGGACGAGGACGCAAACGAAGGGCCTGGATTGTCTCTGCCTACGCCGCGTGCCTCAAATTCGACGACGTCGCTTCCATCGCGAGAGCAACACCGTGCCGCTACACCAGACGAAGACTTGTTCCCGGAGTTTCCCCCGGGCCAGATGCAGTATCTGGTCAGCAAAGCGCAGAACCTTGATACTTCGGATGCACCAAACTGGCTGAAGGCGGTGGTCGCACGGCTTCGACTGGAGAAGTCATGGCCTGGCACGACATGCTACAAGACTCTCGTGCCTGCGTTTGAGGCTTTTGAGCTTGCCGAAGGGTTCGACGGGGAGGAAGATAACGTACGTTCATCTGTTAATCAAGCATCTGTCCGAAGCTCACCTGAACCTTCTGCCTTCAGCGCAGGTTCCCTACCGTCGCAGAGCGGCCGGAGGAAATAGGAGCGTGGATCCGGCGTGGCCGCCCCGATGGCCGTCATCCCAAGATTGATGATGTCCCTGCTTACACTAACGACCTGTACACATGGTATCGCAAGCTGCAGCCCGGTTGGAGGAGGAAGGCCACATCTCTTCCATTTTCCCGTGACACCAGCAAGTTCTACTGGGGCCGCCTTTGCTGCAACGCCAAGAGCGGCTTTTTCTTGCTAATCCAGGCGCTTAGTTGGGGATTTACCTGGGCCGAGGATAAGGCGTCTCTCAAGTTGCTGGAAGACCTTGCAGCAGATATGGAATGGGTCTTGAAGGCCATGACGGTGGTTCTCCAGGATAGAGCACTCAGGGCCAAGTTGGACGATCCAGCGTTTGACGATACCGTGGACCTTAGTGAGGATGAGGATGAGGACGTCGATGAGGATGACGAGGATATAAGAATTACGAAGAAGCGGAAGATCGCGTCTCGTAGTATGTCGTCTCGGTAAGTGTATCTATTTCATTCTTGACTACGTTGCTCATCGTCCTACAGCAGCGTCAAGAAAGGCAACACAAAGCCGTCGTTTGCGAAGACCAAAGGAGGGGCTAGAGCACGGTCGTCGCGGTGCGTGAACGTCCGCGGACTGCTGATCTTCAGCGACTGATCCTCAGGTACATAGGAAACGTTGAGTGTCCGCGTCAAGACCTGCGTATATATGCTCCCGGGCCATAATATCCGACCGACGCCCATCCTGTGTCAAAATCTCGTCGCCGCCGCTGCTGCTGCTGCTTGCACATACCGTCCCAGCTGCCGCCGCCGCCGCATGCACATATCGTCACAACCGCCGCCACCGCCGTTGCTTGCACATATCGTCCCAGCCGCCTTCGCCACCATTCGAACATAGGGCCGCCGCCGTAGTCACCGCTTGCACATACCATCCCAGCCGCCGCCGCCGCCGCATGCACATATCGTCACAACCGCCGCCACCGCCGTTGCGTGCACATATCGTCCCAGCCGCCTTCGCCACCATTCGAACATAGGGCCGCTGCCATAGTCGCCGCTTGCACGTATCGTCCCAGCCGTCGCCGCCATTCAAACGTAGTGCTGCCGCCGTAGTCGCCGCTTGCACATATCATCCCAGCCGCCACCGCCATACGAACATAGTGCCGCCGCCGTAGCCGCCGCTTGCATATATCGTCCCAGCCGCCGCCGCTGTAGTTGTCGCTTGCACATATCATCCCAGCCGCCGCCACCACTCGCACATATTGCCCAGCCGCTGCCGCCGCCCACTGCCGCCGTCGCCGCTGCCGCGCTTTCGTATCGCCGTCGCCACACCTAATGTGGTTATCGCCATCATCGACTTAAAACTCTGCACTATGCTTATGATCATCTAATATTTGCCTTCTTTTCTATTGCTTATTGCACATTCCGATCATCCATCTTTATGTCCCATGAATTTGAAGAAGTTCGCATATTACACATGAGTTGTATCGTAGATCACTCCCAACCAGGGTAATGTCATCTGTGGTGAGTGATGCCACTCCTCCAGACTTCTCAGTACTAACACAATGCTTCATAGCCTCTGAACTGTTGCTCCCCAAGCTGCGAAAGTCCTCCTGTTTTCTGATGATGAAGCCAGGGTAAGCTGGTTTCTTAAGTCGAGCTCTTATTAACTATTCTAGGTATGGCTGTGGGCGAGGGCGACATGATCCCGGAGGAAATAGCGGCAAGAGCGGACCAAGCCCTCAGTCAGGCTTCACGCGAAGATGAGCAGGCACAAGGCGCTCGAGAGGATGAATTGGCCTGGAGACCACCATGTGGCGCATCCAGATTATGGCCCCGAACACCGTGCTCCGCGCTTGCCGTGGCTCCCGAAGATCTGTCGACGCGCTCATCGCAGCCCCAATAATGGGTATGCTGGGGTTCATCGCACATAGGTGAGTTACGCGGACCACGCCTCTCCGCTCCTACTCACTCTCTTCCAACTCTAGCTTCCGAACGCGAGCGCACAGGCAATGACGCTTTACGGCTCGACTCGCTACATCAAGTTCGTCGCAACTCAATGTGCCCACGGCCTCTGGGATCGACGTTGACGACAGCGAAGCCATGTCTCTCGCCTCGTCCCAGCTCAACCCGCCCGCGGCCTCCGGGATCGACGTCGACGACAGCGACACCTTGTCTCTCGCCTCGTCCCAGCTCAACGCGCCCGCGGCCTCCAGGATCGACGTCGACGACTACAAGCCCTTTTCGCTCGCCTCATCACATCTCAATGTGCCCACGGCCTCTGGGATCGACGTTGACGACAGCGAAGCCATGTCTCTCGCCTCATCACAGCTCAACACGCCCGCGGCCTCTGGGGACGACATTGACAACAGTGACGCCATGTCTCGCCTCGTCGCAGCTCAACGCGCCCGCGGCCTCCGGGAACGACGTCGACGACAGCGACGCCGTGTCTTGCCTCGTCGCAACTCAATGCGCCCGCGGCCTCCGGGAACGACGTCGACGACAGCGACGCCGTGTCTCTCGCCTCGTCGCAGCTCAACGCGCCTGCGGCCTCCGGGAACGACGTCGACGACAGCGACGCCGTGTCTCTCGCCTCGTCGCAGCTCAACGTGCCCGCGGCCTCCCGGATCGACGTGGACGACTACAACGCCTTTTCGTTCGCCTCGTCGCAGCTCAATGTGCCCGCGGCCTCCAGGATCGACATCGACGACTACAACACCTTTTCGTTCGCCTCATCACAGCTCAACACGCCCGCGGCCTCCGGGAACGACGTCGACGACAGCGACGCCGTGTCTCGCCTCGTCGCAACAGGTGGTTACGTTTTATAGCTGTATCTTGTATATGTACTCTCAATGTGCGCATGCTATGTACATACACGTGACTGTTTGAATTACCCCTGTGCCGGCGCTACATGTACAGGCTCAGTTATGTGCCGTGTCAGGCGGAGGTAGCCTGTGGCCATGTGCTCTGTACAGGGCACTGTTGACTGTTATGATGTGCCGTGTACAGGGCACTATGGGCCATGTACAGGGCACTGTTGACTGTTATGATGTGCCGTGTACAGGGCACTATGGGCCATGTACAGGGCACTATGGGCCATGTACAGGGCACTGTTGACTGTTATGATGTGCCGTGTACAGGTCACTACCCTGTACAGCCCCATGACCTGTGCCCATGTCATGACTTTGGGCACATGTCAACTTGAAAATCACCAGCTCCCTGTACACATTTGGCCCCCAGGGCTGAACAAAAACGGATGTCAGGATATCGTGGGGCAGCAATTTTTGAAAATATCAACCCGATGTCCGTACCTCGGGTGTCGATAACCAGGGATGCCCAGGGTCTTCATGAAGTGGTGGACCCGCAAGACAAGATGCTAGACCGAGTTGGCAATGCTCTGATGCGGATGCTTCAACATGAGTATGGCCCGGCGGCATCATTAACCAACGCAGAAGAGATGAAGGAGCTGATGAAAATTCGTAACCCGGAGTTGGCTCACCTTTCTGCCAGAGATGCCGTTGCTGCGTTGCACGCTGAGCTGGTGTTGTATGCGAAGAAAAGGGACCCTTTTGATCGACAGTTCAAGTCCACTGACACTCCACTTCGGTGGTGGAAAGCTGTTCGTAAAGATGAGTCCGCAAAAGTCCTGGGAGTATGTCCTACCTTTATCTTGCGGCATTACTGGCTGACAGATCACGATAGGTGTTGGCAACAAAATTGTTCTCTGTGGTGCCGAACTCAATGGCTGATGAGCGGACAATGTCCCAGGTCGATTATCTGCACACTGCACGTCGCAACCGTGCAGATTTGACATCTTTAAAAGATCAGATACAGATCCGCCAATGGCATAAGTACAAAACTTCGGTATCGCCGTCTTTTTCCTTTCGACACACTCGTGCGATGCTGATTGTTGGAGCAACAGGAGCCCAGCCCCAGTCTTGGACTGACAGTGAAGTGGCGAGACATGAAGGCGACCATTATGGAGAAATCTCGAGTGTTCGAGCTACGCTCCGACAAGCCGTCAGACTCAGAGCATGAACATGTGCGACGTGAGCTTGATCCAGCACCTGAGGACGAAGGGAGCGACGACGGACAAAGCGCTGACGACGAACTCGACGGTGACACAGCGATGCGTGACTCAGACTCCGAGCTCATCGCAGAATCTGCACGCCATAGGCGACGTCGTGTCCGGAGTAAATATCCCACGGACCGCTTCGTCGTCGGCGACGGCATTAACCTGGGATCACCATTCTTGCACGAGTTGCTTGATGATGGCACGGGGGAGTCTGTCGGGCAAACGAAGGCTCCAGGAGCCCGGAAAAGCGGACAGAAAGGCAAAGATAAAGATCATAGCGTGCTGTCGGCTCCCGCTGAACCCGTATCACCGGTGAAATTCCAGTGGAAGCGGCAGTGAGGTAAATGACATGTAAATTTCATCGCAGAATGACGGTAGATCTACACTATGAATGGAGCGTAAATGTGAGGTGAATTACACCCCGTAAATCTCAGCGCGAATGTTGCTTGGGTAGATTAGCTGTCAATCTCAGCGCATTCACAGATTTACAGGACACTACCAGGCTGCATGGGCGGGCAAGAAATATCATGGTCATCGTGTACTCCCAGAGTCTCTGATGAAAGATCTTGACGCAGCTAATCTACCATGATCACTAACCTTTAATCTGCTAGCATAGTCTTCGCACTACTGTATATCTCCATTACCACGTCATTCGCGTTGTTCAAGAATTTCCTGCCTTCAGCGAGCGACCTGCAGCGCGCGTCAGTGAGATTCAGTACGGTGTCACACCATGTCACAGCCATGCTTCACACCGCATGTCTCTCCCTCTTCTCATTAGGATCCATCGCAAACTGGTTTCCACTCCCTGGAGTGCTTCGGTATAATGCACATCTATAAGATATCAGCAGGAGTTCAGACAAAGCACCCTCTCCCCCGGGGAAAATCAACATTCTGTGCGTATTACGTCTTTTGTCACGCACAGCCACGTGCGAGGGGTTCAACGCTGTAAAGTATATAGCTTATGTAAAGCTATGCTACGACGCGACTAGACCGAAACAGAACAGAACCGAGTGTTATTGAGCTAAAAGACGACATACATGATTGTCTGTACGGCGCTTATATCTTAGCGGTCCGGATTATAGTTAAAGGGGCGCCATATGGTACTGGGCGCCCGCTTTGTCATAAGTGTTGCCCGCGTCCAATAGGACGCGGTGGTAAGTGATTGCATCAAGCCGCTTTGAGCGGCTGACTAATTACTTAAGGGTAAGTCTATTCTACCCTTACATCCTCCCCCCTCCAGGAAAAAGGGTTAATTATTTAGATTAGCTGTCGCAACGTCTATGGACTCACTGCGACTTCAGATGCCTGCCGATGGACACGGTCACCTGCGCTTTCTCACGCCACCGTAGGGCCCTTGTAATCGGCGAGCCATTGTTCCGCGAATGCGCGGAGGGGGCCTTCGGCCATTTCGTGTTGAAGGCCGCAGTTAGCCGCGTGCTTCAGGAAAT
>NW_006767437.1:1884407-1890995 GCF_000264995.1 Punctularia strigosozonata HHB-11173 SS5 | reverse complement strand
GAATGCGATGTCGGTAGGCGGCACCACATGGTCCCGCATTANCTTTGCGATTTCTTCGCGGGTGAGGTGTCGGCGAGGATCACCTACGTGCGCGAATGGGCGGACCACTATGCGACCGTCTTCTCGTTCCGGCCCATCCGGACCCTCCCCCCCCAGGCGGAGGACATTCCCATGGGAGCCGGCAGAGCGGCCGGGTACCCATCAACATCCTGGACCCACTGGGTCCCGGGCCCAGATTGCTTAGGCGCATTCGTGAGAACGCGCCCATTTCGGAGTACGAAATTGAGTACTTACTTGGTAACTCGGGTAACCGAGAGTGGCTTCCAGCGCTTCTACGCGCTGGGTAAGGTTCTCAACCTGTTTCATCAGGTTGGGAATATTGATGGCGGGCGCTGGGTACGGCGCTCCGCGCATTGGTCCGACTACATACGGCTTGGCAGGCGGCATAGTAAGTAGTGCGACTAAAGTACGACTATGTACGAGTAGGGCTTCGTTGTTGCGTTTGAGGGGCATGGTATCGTACTTTTATACCTGAAGGACCGACCGTCCAGAATATTTTTCCATTGTGTCCAACAGGACGCTCGCTGTACGGGGTGACTATCGCACCTTCAGGTGCAGGCAGGCCTCGGATCGGCAGCCGAGATCTTGGCAAGTCTTCCATGCGTGTCACTCCTTCGATTTCGAAGTAACGGGTGATCGCCGCAAGGTCCTTCACATTTTCCCACGGCTCCCAAGAGCTATCGCCCAGAGACCATCGCACAAGGAATAGTACACTATCCCCGTGCCATTCGTGAGTTACAATTTCTTCTACTTCGTACTCTAAGTCCTCGGCCTGGCCGAAGTCGTAAAAGTTAGCGGGATCCCTCCCAGGGAATAGCGCATCATCATTCGGCATGTATGGCCGAAGCTTAGTGACGTGAAATCGTGGGTGCACGTGCCGTGCCTTGAGATCTGATGGTAGATCAATCAGACAAACACTTGCGTCATTGTTTGCTTCAATAATCTTGAACGGTCCAATGAACCGGGGCGCTAGCTTACGTGCACGTTTGATGGGTAAGTTTAGATTTGCGGTACTGACGTACACCAGATCGCCGGGCCGATAGGCTTGGTGGTCTCGCCTTCTACGATTCGCGTGGTGTGCTTGGCGCACGCGTGCGGCGATAATGGCGTCATGCGCCTGTTCCAGACAGTGTTTCGCATGCAACGCGAATTCTCTTACGCCCGGGGATGTATATTCCATCCTGAACTCGTTCAGCATTCTCGGTACGTACCCGTAGGTTAGTTCGAACGCAGAGAATCCCGTCGTCTCCGAGCGCGCCGCGTTCATGGCAAATTCAGTGAGTGGCAGCGCGTCCACCCAGTCGGTTTGATCGGGCCGGATTAACGTTCTCATGATCTGTGCGACGGTCCAATTGGCCCGCTCTGTGGCGCCATCTGTCTGAGGATGAAACGCAGTTGACATAAGCAGTTTCGTTCCGAGGATCCGGTGCGTTTCCCGCCAGAATTTCGAATTGAATTTCGAGTCACGGTCCGATACAATGGTATCCGGCAGTCCGTGTAATCTGACAATGTCTCGAACAAACATATACGCTAGTTCGGATGCTGTAGATTTCGTAGTACACGGTATCAAGTGTACCATACTTGTTAGCCTACATATAACTACCCATAAGTAGTCGAATCCTCTGGACTTCGGGAATGGTCCTAGAAAGTCCATTGCAATTGAGCTCCATGGGCGCCCAGGCACCGGTAGGCTGTGCAGAAGTCCTTCGGGCTTCCGATTGACGTCTTTGGTCGTTTGACACATATGACATGTGGCGCAGAATTTCTCAATTTCACGTGTCATCTGTGGCCACCAATAGTAGCGTCGGACATAGTCCAGGGTCTTCTGGAACCCAAGGTGTCCCAGAGTCCGGTGTGCGCAATCAATGACTAATTCCCGCAAGCTCCGGGCTCCGAGCCGGCCGCTCGGCACGCATAGGACTTCCCGCTCAGCGCGGTTTCGCCCAAACAGTAAGCCATCCCTTGCCGTGAAGGCCTTGTGTTCAGTAGGATACTGTAGTACCTTACTGAATAAATTATCGCTTGAGTAGTTGGCCTTTACGGCTTCTTCAAATTCAGTATGTTCATTCATTATTTGTGGGCCGAGTGGTACGGCACTCGCTGCTTCGTATACGGCAGGATCATCAGTTCCCGCGCTCGTCGGGCTTTCAGGTACGTCTATTTCGGGCGCCAGCATTTCTGCCTCGAGCTCGCGGCTTTCAATTGCTTCCGGTAGCCTCATGGCGTTTAGGTGAGCTATTTCTTCGTTTCTCAGTGCTGGGAGATCATCTCCCGCGGGATCGAGTCGACGATCCGCGTCTACAATATTGTACGTCGCGGGGTTCTCACCCTGTCTATCCGATTTGTAGCATCTAGATAGTGCATCGGCGACAACATTAGTTTCGCCTTCAATGTATGTTAGTGTATAATCGAATCTGCTTAAATATTCAGACCATCGCCGTTGGCGATATGACATATCCTTCTGACTCTTAAAGAACTCAAGAGTTTCATGGTCAGTTACGATGTTTATTTTTCTACCCAATAGTTTGTCCTCCCACTTGAGGAGGGCTTCGAGTATTGCTAGTGTTTCATGCTCGTACGTTGCGTAGCCTCGTTGCGCGTTAGTGAACTTCTTTGACATAAATCCCGCGGGGCGGCACGTCCGCCAGTCTGGGCCTTGCCCATAATAGGCTCCGACGCCCGTTTTCGAAGCGTCACACACAACCCAGATCGGATCGGGGTGATCAAAGTTTACCGGTTTCAGAATGGGTGCCTTACACGCCAGAGTCTTAATCATATCGAAGCACTTTTGGTGCATCGGTCGCCAATGGAACGGTGCTCTGTCGCTACAAATGTTTGATAGTGGCGTCATGTAAGTAGCTACATTCGGCATGAATTGAGCGAGGTACTGTACGAGTCCGAGGAATTGGGCGACTTCTCGGTAATTCCGAGGCGTCCTCCATTCACGGATTTGTTCTAATTTGTCCGTTTCCGCGTGAATTCCTTGGCCATCGATCAGATGGCCTAGGCACTCCATTTTCTCCGAATAGAGGTCGACCTTCTTTTTCGATAGGTACAGATGCGCTTTGCGCAGTATGTTGAATACTAATTCGAGATGCCGTTCGTGCTCCTCAATGGTATTAGAGAATATAAATATATCGTCAAGATATACATGTACGAATATACCTATATGTTCTCTAAATAGATGCGTCATTAGGCACTGGAATGTAGAAGGCGCATTACAGTCGCCCTGCTGCATAACGTGGGACACCATCGTGCCCAAAATGGTCGAGAAGGCGGTCTTGTGTACGTCACCTTTCTCGATTCGGATCTGCTCGTACGCGTCGCTCATATCGAGCTTCGTTCGGTAACGCGCGCGTGCGACATCATTCCGGATTCGGTCCTGGTCCGGCATCGGCGTTACGTCGTGCACCATGTTTTTGTTCCGTTCTCGTAAGTCGAATACGGTCCGAAGTTTCCCATCCTTCTTCGGGATGCATAGCATTGGTAACACATTGTCGACTGGCTTCCATTCCCACCAGCCTGCCTTAGTGTACTTTTCTATTTTATCTTGCAATATTTTTTGATATGCCTCCGGGCATCGTGGCCTATGGCCCCTGTATCTCTTACGGGGGTCAATAATATTAATTCTGTGATTTACTTCTCTATACGGCGGTCTTTCCAGCGGGATATCACCCGTGATGTCCGCAATTCGCTCCCGCCATTGCTCCCGCAGGCGTGGGATGTCTTCTTTGCTTAGCGCTTCTTGGGCGCGTGACGTATGTGTTCTGGGCGGTCCGGGGAACGGTATCCGCCTTCCCCAAGGGGTTTTTGCCTGGGCCTCTTCCAAGGCCTTGTGTTCGTTGTAAGCATTCTCAAATTCTTCCGGAAATTTGATGTCCTTGATTTCTTCGTCTATAATGGCACTTGCCATTGTTAATACGGTAGGTACATTATTTTCAGAAATGTTCGGCATTCGCGTATTGGATTCATGTGAACGGCTCATTGTTTTGGCCTGTGGGCGGCGGCTATTCAATTTGATTTTAGGTTTGTTTCCGAAAGGAACGAGGCTTGGCTTCGACGGGCTTGGCCCATTTGTCGCCGCCACCACTCCTTCCCCCTTCTAATTCGGCGGGAATAAGCGTCCCGTCCCTGAGTTTGATTGTCCGCCGCTCCGGTATCACGGTAATGCCGTGCTTCGCGCAGAACGGCAGCCCAACTACGGCGTCGTAATGAGCTATATTGGCGACGTCAAAATACCAATTAGTCTTAATACTTCCTAAAGCGGTACGCGAGTACCCGCCGTGTGTAATTTTAGAACGGCTGCCTTTGCATCCGAGTTTCAGAGTGATTGGATTCTCGAGCTTGAATACGTCGAGTTCGCAAATCTGTGCAAATTCAGTACTTACCGCGTCTGTATTCGATCCTAGATCGAATAGTGTCCAGGCGCGGACTCCATTAATTGACACATATGCTGCCAGGAGTTCAGTCCAGGCTTTCGGGTACTTTGGACGGCTGAGATTGCTGTCCCGATGTAGCGCAGATCGTATCGCATCCCGCGCTTCACGCGGTGGTTCTGGGAGCTTACCTTTTCGGGAAGGTTCTGCGTACGCGAATGGCGCTGGGTCGCGTCCATCATTGTGGGCGTTATCGTCGCCCACAAGCAATTCATTCATGAACACGACTTCACCTCCGTCAGACGAATAATCGTCAGTATATTCGTTGCCTTGGTGAGCCTCATAGGCCTCTAGGTAATATGTTTCATCGTTTTCTGCCTCGTCTGGCGGGGCTTCCTCAGTCGCGGCGCCGTCCGGCACCGCCTCATGTTCCGCTTCTGGGCGCTCATCAACGGCGTCCAGTGCGTTCATCTTGGCGTTTCCAGTAAAATGATCCGCGGCCAAATGGCCCTTCTCGCCGCACGTCCGGCACGCTAGATGGGCTATTTTCGGATTGAACCGCGGCTTTGCTATGTAGTTCTGGCCGTAGGTGTTCATTTCTCGTCCTTCCTTTCTTGCTTCAGTAGTGTAGTTATTTCCTGTAGCTACCACTTTTACGGGTATAGCATTATTGTTATTTCTCGGATTTTTTGTAATCCTATACGGCGCATCCCCCGTCTTGCGGGGTCGGAATACATCTCGCTTGCCGGAGCGATCCCGGCCTGTCCGATCCCGATCTCGGCTATCCGTATGCCGCTCAGGGGACTTCGCTTTTGTGGGGTTTCCCTCACGGCTTCTTCGGAGCATCATAGCTGCTTCGATTGCGATGTTCGAATTCTCATACGCGATCGCATACCGTAGCATGTCCCGTAGTTTAGTTATCCCAATGCGCACGTTCTTGTTCCTCATTAAGTGAGTTATGTAACCTTGTGGTAGCCTAGTTAGGAAGTGTTCAGACATGTCGACCTCCGAGGGAGGTTGCAATAATCTTGACGAGGCTTCAATTAATTCATCATAGAAACTTTGTACCCCTGCTTCAGGGTCAAAAGTCACTTCTTTATATTTCCTTATTGCCTTTTCAGGCGTGATATCTATTACAAAGCGGTCGAACATCTCAAGAATTGCTTGAGTGAAATCGAGCATTGGTATTCCTGGGTTAGTGCGAGATACCTTGAGACGCCACCAATGGCGTGCCTTTTCGCCTAGGCGAGCGGGCGTGTGTAATTTCCGTAAATGATCTCGGCGAGGTCCCGAAAGTCCGGTAAGCACGAAGTACTCGAGAAGTGATTCAAGCCAGTCCATGAATTTGTCAGCGTCATTCTGTCCATTCCAGGTGTCTGGGCTTGGAGGTTTCTGACTCTTCGTGTTCGGGTCTGGTTCGACGTAGTTACCTACGTATACTTCGATCATGTATTTAATTCTATTATGATACACAGTCCGTAGGCTGATTCCTGTAAACTCATTGCTGAACGGTATGTACGAGCCTTCTCGCAGTGCTCGCTCGTCTTCTCGTTGTGATCTCGGTATCCGGCCGCGCGGATCATTTCCCGATTCAGTATCGCTTCCATCACTTCCTGATCCAGGATCGCCGCCTCCTCCGGGCGGGTTCCCATGCCCGTTTCCATGCCTATGTGGACGTTGACTACCTCCTCCCGTCCGGGAGCTGTTATTGCTACTGGGGCCACTTCCTGACCCTCTACTACTCAAATGTGGTGGTCCTTGGTGGGACACTGTCGGGGGAGCCGTCGCTGCTCGTCCTGAGGTCGGCCTTGCTTGTGCCGGAGAAGTTGTTGCACGTGGTGGAGCGGCACCATTGTTCTGGGTCCTGATGTCAGGGTCTGGATCGGCATACAGATCATCTTCTTCGTCCGTTTCCGGGCGGCTTCTTATGATCGAAGTGGTACGCCTGACCTCGTTCTCCTCTTCTGTATCGCCTTCGTTACCATCGGTACGTGGCGCGATGAATTCTCGACGGCCCGACCCTCCGATCAGTACGCCTTCGGCTTCTCCCCTGCCGTCTCCGGCATTGTTATCCTTCGCAGGCTTGGCCTCGATACTGAACCATTCGGCGGGTCCTAGGTCCTGCAGATGGTGTCTCTCCATCCTTCGTAGT
>NW_006767437.1:1863330-1874214 GCF_000264995.1 Punctularia strigosozonata HHB-11173 SS5 | reverse complement strand
GTTTTGAGACAGTGCGAATGATGTTTGCACTATGCGCACTTGAAAACTGGCAAATTCATGCCGTTGATGTGCGAAATGCCTACTTATATGGCAATCTCGACGAAGAAATATACATGGAGCAACCTGAAGGCTTTAAAGAGCCAGGGCGCGAAAACATGGTTTTCCAGCTTCGCCGCGCGCTCTACGGACTTAAACAGGCAGGGTTAGCTTGGTGGAAAGCCCTCGACCGGTCCATGGCCGACCTAGGCTTTAAACGCCTTGTGTCAGACGCTGGTATATTCGTCTACAACAAAGATGGCAATTTCTGCATTGCCGTAGTCTATGTTGACGATGCCTTCTTTATGGGGCCCAAGAACTCTCCTACCGTCCTAAGACTCAAGCGAGCTTTCATGGATAAGTGGGAGTGTAGAGAACTCGACGGCAAAGAGTTCTTGCGCATGCGTATCACTTGGAAAGGCAACTGTGTCCATCTTGACCAGCGAGCCTACCTAGATAAGATAATACAGCGTTTTGGTATGGAGAATGCGCGAGTCGCACCCACACCATTGCCAACTGGCTATTTGCCTAAGACCAATGAAGCACCTGTTGATCCGGTTCTTAGGAACCGTTTCCAGACCGTCATCGGATCGTTGCTTTATCTTATGATTGGCACTCGACCAGACATTGCCTTCGCAGTGACCGCTCTTGCGCGACACTCGACCAATCCCTCTGAGGATCACCTCGCCAAAGCCTTATACATTTGCCGCTACTTAGTCGGCACCAAGGATTACTCCTTGAAGTATGATGGCGGCTCGGGACTAGGCTTTTTGGCATGTACTGACTCTGATTGGGCTTCAGACCCTAATTCGAGACGGTCGATCACAGGATACTTCATAAAATTGGCCAACGGGATAGTCTCCTGGACTTCACGAGCACAGAAAACTGTTGCACTGTCGTCTACAGAAGCCGAGTATATGGCACTATCTGATTGCAGTCGCCAAATGCTCTGGATACGAGCTTTGTTCATGGAGCTCGGGTATAGGTTTAACCGATTACCCATCTGCAGCGATAACCAAGGGTCGATATTCATGGCATCCAATGCGGTTACTGAGCGCCGCTCCAAACACATTGATGTGCTATACCACTTCATTCGAGAGCACGTCAATAAGGAGCTTGAGCTGTTCTACATCGAAGGTTCTGAGAACCCCGCAGACATGTTCACCAAGAATTTGGGACATGAAAAGTTCCTCAAGTTCAGGTCACAACTGGGCCTAGTGTTCGGTTGAAACCATTATCCTCCCTGTGGCTGCATTTTTGCGCCATATCCGCTTACGTGCCTACCGTTGCACTCAGCGAGGGGGAGTGTTGAATTGGCGCTCTACAGCCACCGATTCACAGGCGCTGGCACAGCCCGCCTTGACTGCCGTCCTCGGCACAGCTATATCTATTTCTGACACAATAGGCTGTGCGTCACTACGTTCCACAGCCTTCTTTATTGTTCTATAGCTTAGCATGTGATTGCACCGCATAGCCACTCTCTGTAGTATATATACAGGCCTGTCTGAGCGTTGCAATACAAGTCGCTTTACTTCTGTCCTCCACAGACTGAGACTTACCCAGACTCAACCAGGTGAGCTTGACGTCGCCCGCCACTGTGTGCGGCAACGCAGCTTTCACACATTACCAGCCATACGTAGCAACGACGCGAAGGTGCAGCCGTGATACCGAGTACATATGTTTGTATCGATATTTCAATACTTGAGCATCAGAACGCTGGTATTGACCGAGGCAGATCTGACAGAGAATCCGTGATCATGTTTTCCCCTACGTCCTCGCCCATTGACATTCTCCCCGATGACATCTTACACATCATCATGGAGAAGCTCCGCAAGGACCCCCACGCCAGATTGGCTACCAAAGGCGCCCCCAAACAGAGTTGGATGGTCGTGACTTACGTATGTCGAAGATGGCGTCGCCTCGCGCTCAACACTCCCACTTTATGGAACCACCTCGATTTCCGCGTCGTACCTCTGTCAAAGGTGGACTGGTTCCTACTTAGATCGGGGGAAGCTCCGCTCTCGGTATTCATCCCACCGGGAATAGCCATATCGGACGTCGCCTCCATAGTCCTGGTCCCTAATAGGCACCGCATCGTCAAAGTGTTCGATATGTCTAATTTCAGTCCCTTGAATCCCATCTCACCACCATCCGGACTCTTCGAGCACGAATTTCCTATCCTAGAGCAACTCAACATGACCTGGCACCACGAAGGATCGCACGAGGAGCCGCCCACTTTAACTGCCACCAACATTCCGCGTATCCGAGACCTCAGGCTGTCAGGCGGGCCTGTCGAGTGTCAGGGGGGCAAGATGCCGTACCTCACTAATTTGAGCATTACCCTCAATGAAGATACCAAATCTCTGGAGGGGCTCATGTGCGCGATCGAAGGATCGCCCAATCTGCATGCACTTTCCCTGACAGCCCCCGGGCGTGCAAGGGTCCAACCAACTCTTGTGCCGGTGCGGAAGATCGGACTCCATTCCCTGATGGAGATGTACCTCAACGGCTACGATTGGCGTTTTGCGGTGCACATGTTGGACCATCTCATCACACCCGCCGATTGCGCGCTCTTCGTATCAGCACAAACGAGCAATCATGAAATTGCTAGGCAGCAAGCCCTACCAACGATGCTCTCCCGAAACCGCCCATGGTATAGACCAATTCAAGATCCTAGGGGAACACTCAAGGTTCGAGTCGAGCGCGACGCTATCTCCGTGAACCCATGGGCTCGGATTGGGCCCCGCATGCCCCGAAGTTTCTTCAGCCTCGAATTGACGATCCCTCCTTGGGCTAGGGATTTCGCTATGGGTACGGAAGAGCACGTAGGAGCGAGCGCACTGGCATCCATTGCCAGATTACTCTCCAACGCAGGCCCGGTGGAAATGCTCGACGTCAAACTATCCACGGGCAAAGCGGCAAATTGGCGAACATTCCTGGAGCACTTCCCGGACGTCGTGTGCTTGCGATGCTCTCGAGCACGGACAGGCTACTTCGGCGGTTTGACTGAAACGGACCTTTTCGGTACTCGCGACGATATCTTCACCGCGATGTGTGACGCCTTGAAGACAAGTCCCGAGAATCCCGCCAGCCTGTGCCCCAACCTTCGACATCTGACCGGCTTCGTGGACAATAGCCACATCAAAACCCTCATCGAGTTAGTGAGGTCGAGGACATCCCTAGGTTCGCCGCTGGAAGCAGCGACCGTCATCGGGGGCAAATCATTCAACGCCGAGTCCGAAATCATGTGCGAGTTGAAGGGTATAACCCGGACGGAGGTGGTGCGCGACATTGGAGCTGATTCGGGGCTGAAGATGATGGCCTTCTCGAAGGAAGTGCCCCTCGTGCCCGAGACTTCAGCGGACAATCACGAGCGATGCTCTAAGTGTGTACTTCCGCATACCAGTGTATCCCTTTCGCCGGATGAGGTGCGGGTGATGTTGGACAAACACATATGGGGCTGACACGGCAGTGCTTTGTGATACCGTACATAAAAAAGCTGCGTATCTAGCGCACATCACATATGCTTGGGGCGGGCACGTACGTAGCGGCGGCGTAGGTCGAGCATTGGCGTGCGTGCGTACGCGACCGCGATGAAAGCGCGATTTTTTCACGTGTTCACTCTGGCATTCCCGACAATACGGCGCGCGCTTGCTCTGGCCTGACTACTTAGTACCGAATATCACTTTGCACGCGCGCGTACTGCTAGAGCGAAACGTATCGTCGGAGCTCCTCAAGCCCAGTATGCCCAATGTTGATGCTGTCCATAGCCAGACTCACGAATCGTGTAGGTACCGGTGTACCCTCGAGCTCGAAAGCCGGAGGCTCGACGGGATCGACCATTGTTCATCGCCCCTCTAAAGGCGTGGTTTTGGCCATCATCAACCGTTCTGAGGACCGCTGCGAAGGCAGCCGTTGGACGCTTGAGCAGCTAGGTACGTACCAATGCTTGTACAATCAAACGCTAGCATTGACCAATCAATCCTGCAGATCGATCAAGAATCCGTGGCCATGTTTTCCCCTACGCACTCGCCCATCAACACGGTTTCCGACGACATCCTACAGATCATCATGGAGAAGCTTCAGAGGGACCCCCACGCAAGACTTACTCAAGAAGGCCCTGAACGGAGTTGGATGGTCGTTACCCGCGTGTGCCGAAGATGGCGTCGGCTTGCGCTCAGTACCCCAACCCTATGGAATCGTCTCGATTTTCGCGTTGTGCCTATGTCGAAGGTGGATTTGTTCCTGCTCAGGTCGGGGGAAGCGCCACTCTCGATATTCATCCCACCCGGAACAGCTATTTCGGAAGTCGCCTCCACAGTCCTAGTGCCGAACAGCCATCGCATCGTCAAACTGTTGGATATGTCCAATCTCAGTCCCCTGGATCCCACGCCGTTACCATCTGGATTGTTCGAACGCGAGTTCACCATCTTGGAGGAACTCAACACGACGTGGTGCCACGAAGGATCGCACGAGGAGCCGCCGATCTTCTCGGCCAGCAACTTTCCTCGTGTTCGAGATCTGAGGCTGTCAGGCGGGTCTGTCGAGTGTAGCGCAGGTATCATGCCACACCTCACCAACTTGAACATCACTCTCGATGGAGACAGCAAGTCTTTGGAAGGGCTCATGTCCGCGATCGAAGGATCACCGCTTTTGCGTGCGCTTTCACTCACGCCGCCGTGGCGTCTACCGCGCGACCCACTGGCACCTCCGCATGCACGGGCCCAGCCCAACCTTACGCCGACGCGGAAAGTCAGATTCGAATCCCTGATGGAGGTGTGTATCAACGGTTACGATTGGCCCTTTGCGGTGTACGTATTGGACCACCTGCTCACGCCCGCCGATTGCGCGCTCTGCATCTCAGCACACACGGAAGATCATGCTACAATGAGGCAGCGAGCCCTACCGACGATACTCTGCACGGAACGTCCATGGTATAGACCGATCCAATATCCCGATGGGACACTCACGGTTCGGATCGAGCGTGACTCCGTGTCCGTGAACCCATGGACCCGGGTCGGGCTTCGCATGCCTCGAGGGTTCTTCAGCCTCGAATTGACGACCTCTCCTTGGGCTGTCGATTTCGGTCAGGGCGTGGCAGACCACGTAGGAGAGGAAGCCCTCGCCTCCATCGCCGGATCGCTCTCGGACGCGGCAGGCGCGGTGGAAATGCTCGACGTGAAGCTAGCGACGAGCGAAGCGGCGCGTTGGCGAACGTTCCTGGAGCGCTTCCCGCACGTCGTGTGCTTGCGATGCTCTCGATCAGAGTCGCGCTACTATGGCGGTCTGACCGAATCCGGCCTGTCCGACGTCTTCGCCGCCATGTGCGACGCCCTGAAGTCGCGACCCCCCGGGGACGACCCCGCCGTCCTTTGCCCCAAACTGCGGCATTTGACCGGATTCGTGGACGACGGCGGCGTCGGGGCGCTCTTCGACGTGGTCAAGTCGAGGGCACCCCTGGATTCGCGGCTGGAAGAAGTGACCGTCATCGGCGGAACGTCGTTCGACGCCGAGTCCGATCTCATGCGCGAATTGAAGGGCATCATCCGGACAGAGGTGGTGCGCGACGTGGGAGATGATAATTCGGGGCTACGGATGATGGCCTTCTCGAAGGAAGTACAGCTAGTACCCGAGACTTCAGCAGGAGATCATGAGCGATGCTCCAAATGCGTCCTTCCGCACACCAACGTATCCCTTTCGCGGGACGAGGTGCAGGCGATGATGGACAGACGCATATGGGGTTGAGATGTATACGTGTGCGTGTGCATCAGGCGTGTATGAGGGATTGTAAGGTTATCCATCACATGGAATGTACAGGCATCGAATCACTTAGCAAATAACCGCCTTCTCTTCACGGTGGTGCGGTTCGGTCGATCAAATTAGTGGGATTGCGACAGTAGTGCGTATGCTACACGTGTTGAAAAGAATTCCGAAGGAAGAAATGCAGCGTACAGGGAAAAACACCAAAGATGAGAAGGGAGGTGTTATGCGAGAGTAGTAGGGCGGTAATGAGAAAGAAAGGATCGACGTGTAGCCCTTCGATGAGGGGTAGCTGGATACGGAAAAAAAAACATGTTCAGGAAAGCGATTTGTCAATCCAAAAACGCGAGCTCGCTTAACCGGCGCGACTCCTCGTCCTCGATCGCGCCCGCCTCTACGAGGATGCTACCCCGGTTATGGATCGTCGGGCTCAGGGGTGCGCGGAGATGCCCCGTGCTCGCGCTCGTGCGCATGCCGCCGCCGACGGGCGTCGTCCGGTTCACGTACGCCGAGTTCGGCCGCTGTCGGTTGGGCAGCGACAGCGCCGTGCTGCCGCTGCGCCCGCCGGTGAGCGACCGCTTCAGGGACGCGAACACCGAGCCGCGGCGCTCCGAGGCCGGGGCGTGCTGTTGCCGGGACGCGTCGAGCGTCTGACCGTGCCGCGGGCGCGCTTTGGGCAGCACGCCGAGCTCGTCCTGCGCCTCCTCGATCAGCGCGCCGGGCGTAAACTCGTCCGTCTCGTCCGAGCTCTCGAGCGCGGGCGTCTCGACGATGACCGGCGTCGCCGCCCCCTTCAGCTCGCGCGAGCCGCGCGATTTCCGGTGTCCTCCCGTCGTCGGCGGTACGAGCGGGTGGGACGCGGATTTGGGCGTGGGCGGCATGGCGCCGTCCGCGCTCTCGGACGACACGGTGGGCGACATGAGCGACGGCATCGTCAGCGCGCTGATCGCGGTCGCGTTCGTCCCGCTCCGCGTGCGCGTGGGCGAGTCGGTGCGTCCGGGCGGGACTTGCAGGCGGGGCGAGCCGGGGGTGGACGGCGGCGCGGCGCCTTTGGGCGGTGATGGCGGGGGGGACGCGGACCCGTGGCGGCTGGTGTGCTGCACGGCGGTAGGCGACGAGGGATCGTTTCGCGGCGGAGACGACGGTGTCCGTGTCGCGGTTGCGGCGGTGCTGCTGTAGGAGGTGGCTGTGGCTGTGGCGTCGGGCGAGACAGGGGGCGCGTTTAGCCCTTTGTTTGTTCGACGGGGCTGGTTGGCGTCCGAGACAGGTACGGGGGTGGAGTGCCTGGACGTGTGCGCGGATCGGCCAGATTTAGAGGGGCGCGGGAGCCCGTCCGCGCTATCGCCCGGCGGGTCCGCGTGTCGCACGGTAGAAGCCTGTCACCGACGCATGGTCAGTCAATGGTGCGAGAGGAACATCGTCGGGGCAGACGCACCGCTGCTGTGGTGTTCCTTGCACGCCATTCGGCCATGAGCCGTTGCGCGGCGCTAGGGCCCGCGTCGGCGTCGGCGTCGGATGCGGTTTTTTCGGGGACGGGGGCGAGGACGGCGAGGCGGCGGTCACGCTCGGCTTCTTGTTCGGAGAGATCGCGGCCATCGACGGCGGGCGGGAGGAGGCCGCGTTCGCGAAGAGCGGCCTGGCGCGCGGCAGTTCGGGCGTCGACCACGGGCGTCGGGAGCGGCTTGTCTTTGTCGATGGAAAAGCCGTTGGATCGCCGCGTCGGGCTGGTGGGGCTTTTCGTGGAGGACGAGGAGGGAGGGACGAGCCCGCGTTCGCGGAGGGCCGAGTCGCGGCGCTGCTTGAAGTCCATCGGCGCTGGGGTAGAGATGGCGAGTGTGGTTGGGGCGGGCGAGGAGCGCGAGCGGGGGCGGAGGCGGGTGGAGAGGCGGGCGAGGAGGTTGGGCTTCTTTAATTGCTGCTGCGTCATGGTGGCCGTCGTCGTCGTGGCCTGGCGAGGCATGGTGGCTGGGTCGCGTGCGGGTGGCGGATCCACGCTGGATCGGCGAGGTAACGTTGTGGTCGTGGCCGTCGTGGTGGGAGGTTGTGGCCCGGTTGCAGAAGAGAGGGGATCGCGTGGGCTGGAGAAAGGCTATAAATACGCTGATGCAATGCAAGGGATATCCCATGGGCGATTAAGCGCGGGTGGAGAGGCTCGGACCACAGGGGCTCCGTCGTTTCGATCGCTCGATTGGGTTGGCAGATGGAGGAACAAAACTTACGGATTCGTGCTTCCGCCGCGTTGGTGGCTGGGCGTGCGCCGGACCGCACCGCTCCCGGCGCGCCTGTGCTGTTTCGACCCGACGCGGATCGTGAAGCGGCGCCTGCGGGTGGACGTGCTCCGGGACGTGCTGCTCGCCGCTGGGCTGTGGTCGGCAGCGCGCGAGGCGGCGGCGGCGGGGACGGCTAGACGCGAGCGGGAGCGATCGGCGGGATGATCGTTGAGGCCCGGTTGCTGAATCGGGATAGCAGTGCTGGCCATTGGGCGAGAGTAGTGAAGGAGCGACGTCAGGGGCCGGGGTATCCGAATGTTGCTATTAGGAGTCCTTTTAGGAGGTCCGCAGCGGGGCGAAACGAACAGGCTGCTGTCAAGCTTTCAAGGCGGGCGACGACAGACGGACGCCCTCGCAGAGGGCCGACGTTGGGAGGAGGGGACGCGGCCGACCATCGCGAGCGTGGTTATAAACCGTCGGTGTGAGCTGGGAGCGGGCGAAGGACGCGAAGTGTGATCCAGTCCCGGGGGGCGGGCCAGAGCTGCGAGCGAGAAAGGCATCAGGCGCGAATGGCGCGTGACGTCCCGTTTCCGTGCGTGCCCCCGGACTTCCCACCCTTCCCCGCATCTTCGGCCGTTGCACATGCCTCCGCCCCGGGAATTTGCCATTCCACAGCCAGTCACAGCCCTCTGCGGGCGTTGGGCTAGCTTCTCCAATCTGTCGTCGTACGACGCAGGTGCACGCCTTTGCGTCCCCAGAGATGCCCATTGCGTCGCCTATTTACTCAGGAACGATGCGTCGCAATATCACACTACTGCTACAGGAACTCAGCGCACCCATACCGGCCCCCGGTGCTTGTCTGCGCGCGCGGATCCCGTTCCCTTCCGTAAAGCCACTTGCATCGTCCGCCAAGCACTAGCCGTTCCTGCCCCATCAGCGAACCATATCAGCCAGCCGCAACACCCAACCCGACTGCCGTGGGCTGGATGGGCTCTTTCAATATCCCTCTCCATCACTTTGCTTGATCATCCTGCGTAAGGCGACCGTCGTCGTCATCTATCTCGTCTACTTATGACCTAACCGTTTACCATTTCGCAAGACCCGGAAGATGCGGCGTGGCACCGCGCAGAATTGGGCATGCGTACCGCCGTCCTCATCCCCGGTCGTCAAGCGCCCTTAACAATAACTACGATGCACGCCATAAGAGGCATATGATTCCCCGCTGAAAAAAATGGGCATACTTCCGGTCTCGCCACCTCGCCGCCTCTCCCAGACCGAGTCCACAGCGGCCAACATCCCAAATGCGTCAGATCAGCGCCTTGATCCCCACGGTCGGCGCGTCGTACGTAAACGGCCCGGGCTTCCTTCTTCAAGCGATCTGCTTTGTGGGCGGACACAACGTCGCGTCGCGTCGCGTCGAGGTCCGGTCGGTCGGCGGAGGGCACACATGACGCCCGACGGACCGATCGGCGTCTCGTCACCCGCTGGCCCCGTATGTATCATCGCGTCCGCCCTCCCCCCGCTTTGGGGACGACCCGCGCGATCGCACCCGGCCTCGATCGTACGGTAAGACGGTAATCCCGAGGAGAAAACGTCGAACGCGGGCAACACGAGCCAATGGGTCGTGGTACGCACAGAAGCCGTCGTGGGCTCGTCGCCACCACCACCCCGAGACGCCCATGCACCTCTTCTGGACAGGTCATCGCATATTCATGGCCGCGACACGTTGCAGGCTGGATCCGTCGCGGCGGATGCGCAGCGATGCCCGAGGAGAACGAGGTGCATGCAGATGGTAAAAAATAACCTTTGTGGTGCTATCATTCCATCGTCGGCCACAGTCGGATCCGACACTCGTGCGAGCGAGCGGGTCGTTGTTCGCAATCTCTTCGGGTGGCCGTAGGAGGTTTCCAGGAAGTGCGCTTCACGTATACATAGACAAGGTTGCCTTTGCTCTAGAACGGGCAACTTGCAAGTCAGGACACGGTTGTGGGTAACAGACGGTACCAGGGTCGGTCGCAGTGCAGCGGTGTGAACGAGAGAACGTTCGCATCGTCGCGAAGAGGGTCTATATATGTATGACGAGCTTGAGGAAGCACCACGCAACGCATATCGAGAGTCGAGACGGTAGTAATCGAGAGTCGTCCAGCCCGGGAGACCTCTCAGGCAGAACAGGCCCTCTCGACCGGACAGATCCCCCGTCCGTAATTACACTTTTCACCCACCGGGCGTTGCATGAGTCGATGGCTTGATAGAACGATAGCATAAACAGGCACCGTGTCCAGACGCAGACGATAGCGTATATGACTAAATCTAGGAGCAAAGCATTTTTGCCTACGGCTATCACTACTCAGCTCGTCGATACGCCGATGGTCGTGGTCGGCGTGGACGAGGTTCCGGACGGCGGAGAGGCGGCGGCACGTGAATATGGTATACCCACGCCACAACGCTCCTCGGGCGTTTCGACTCAATCGTCTCGCGCTCAGCGTCCGCGCAAGCTCGATTATAGAGACCACGTCCCGTTTCAGCAGCCCATCCACTGCAATGTCGCTTTACAAACCAGGTTCTTCATCCTCCCGACCCACGGGCGGGAGCATCACCGAATTCGAGATCCTCAAAGCGCACCATCGGTACGTCGATCCCTTGATCACCGCACCACGCCTCCCTACAATGTTACACTGATCCAGCGCATAGGTTTCTCCGCGAAGAAGACGACGAGAAAGGACTGACGTGGAACGACCAGCTCGCGAAGAAGTACTACGACCACCTCTACCGCGAGTTCGCCGTCTGCGACCTCAAGCACTACAAGTCCGGCCATGTGCGACCCTTTCTCTCTCTCTCTCTCTCTCTCTCTCTCTCTCTCTCTCTCTCTCTCTCTTCT
>NW_006767437.1:1832886-1862660 GCF_000264995.1 Punctularia strigosozonata HHB-11173 SS5 | reverse complement strand
ATGTGCGCCCCTCTCTCTCTCTCTCTCTCTCTCTCTCTCTCTCTCTCTCTCTCTCTCTCTCTTCTCTTTTTTCAAGACTTCATCGCTGACGACCTCGGTCAAGTTTGCCCTGCGCTGGCGCACCGAATCCGAAGTTCTAGCCGGCCTCGGCGACTCGACGTGCGGCAACACGCGGTGTCCGCTTTTCCACCCGCTCCCGGACGACGAGCCGAAGCCGCGGCTGAGCACGCTCGAGCTGCCATTCGCCTATCAGGAAGGCGGGGAGGTGAAACAGGCGCTCGTGAAAGTTGTGTTGTGCCCGCGGTGCGTTAAGAAGCTGATGTGGCGGAAGACGAAGGAGAAGGAAAAGCAGAGGAGGGCGGCGGAGCTGGAGGAGAAAGACGAGAGGTCAGGGCATAGTGTGAAGGAAGAGGATGAGGAGGACGGGATCCCGGAGGGCCCGGAACGACCACCACCAGAGGATGCGCGGGATCAGAGCCTCCGTTCGATGGAGCAACAGGAGGAAGGACGTGCGTCTCGACATACGCGAGGTGGACGAGATAACGCGCGACGCCGAAACTCGAGATCACCCCGACGACGGCACGGCTCTCACGAAGGATCCGCTAGAAGACGACGGTCCCGCTCGAAGTGATCGTGAAACGGTCTAATCCTCCTCTATCCCCATCAAACATGCATCGATGTCGTGCATGACAGACCCTGCGTCGCCGGAGATGATGCGCGGGGATACAGCGGGTCGATGTCAGTCCCGTCTGCGATCGCTCTCATGTTAGCCATGCCCAGTACCCACGGTGGACGGATCGCATCCCTGGATGGAACGAAATGTCGCATTGTGTGCAATGAACGACAACGGTTTACATGATGGTATAAAATCCGATAGGATGATGACATCCGTTATATTCATTTGGTGTCGTGTCGGATCGCCGAGTGCTGCCCAGTATCATGTCTCATACCTCTCGTAAGCATCAATAGCAAGTTCTCGATCCGCGCTTGCCGTTCCTACACATCAACCACCTCAGCATCGACGAAGCCTGCCAAAAGAGTGAAGCGCACCTGCAACTCTTTCATCTCCTCCTTCAGCTTATTCACTGGCAAGTCCTTCACGTCCTCAAGCATTGCCTCCAGCCGCCTCGCAGTGTTCTCCAACTGTGCTCCAGCTACAGGCGACATGGGCCTACCCTGCCCTCCACCGGGCACGCCCAAGCTCTCCGAGGTTGTCCGCCCGCTACGCAGCGGCCTGCCCACCCCGAACAGGCGCGAAAGAGGGCTCGGCTGGCCGTCCCTACCCCTCACCTCGGCCGACACGGATGGCGCGATCGGCGGCGGTCGTCTCCGGCGCGGCGATCCAGTCGGGCTGACCGACGCCGCCGCCCTCCGGGGCGATCTCGTCTTGCTCGGGGTCTGTATGCGCGGCGCCGCGGATTGCGTGCTGACCTCCGACCGCATGCGCCTCAGCCGCAGGCTCTCCACGGACGCGATAGACCGCAGCGCGGGCGCCTCGTCCGCCGCACCGTGCTCATCGTCGTCACTGAAGAGCGCGGGGTCGGCGTCAACGTTGAGCTCGAAGATGGCATCGTAGAGGTCGCTCGCGTCCGAGCCCATGATCGCGTCCAGGATGGGAAGGTTCTTAAGCGAGCGCGGTAGCGACTTCGCGATGTCTTCGCTCGCTTTGCGCAGCGCTTGGCCGGAGCGGAGGTACCGCTCGTAAACGCCTATGACGACCAGAGTTGGGAATGACTGTTTGCTATCCTTGAGAATAGATGGGGTACGAATGGCGAGAGAACGTACCGTCAGTTTGATGAGAAAGACGTTCCACGAATGCAATGTTCGCGGCGACATCACGAAGCTTGCCGGCCAGAGAATGATGAATGCAAGCAAATTGAAGGGCGGCTGGTAGCTGAACAAAGCATCTGACTTGACGCCTTCGATTGTAGTGATGGCAAATTGGAACATATACTATCACAGCGTGAGCGCCAACTACTCCGATCATATGATCTCTTTACCTCTTGCTCAGCGTTCTACCGGAAGGAGTCGGTTAGCAGAATGAACAAATGCGTATAGGACGACTCACGGCGTCGATCCTCGCGAACGTGTTAGACAATATAGAAATGAGAACTGAGGGCAACGTCAACAATCCAGCAGACGCAGAACAAGCTCAACGATCGCTCACTCGTAAGCAGGAGTGTGTTGCTCAACGCCGCAAAACCTGTCATGAGGATCGGCCCAAAGAGTGGATGGAACGACGCCGCCTGGGCAAAGCTGAGGTACGTGTTACCGAACCAGATTTGGACCATCAGCCACCTGTCAACGGTCGCAGGTCAGTCGAGTTGGAGCGCAAGACGTGAAAGGTTCTCTCACATGATTCCCTTCATCGACCACCTTTCGGAACCTGCAAATACGACTTATCAGTACACTGTGTATAGAGATACCAGTTGGATGAAACCCAACCGCATCACGTACCAAGTGTCCACAACGTATAGAGCAGGCCCGAGAAGCAGATCGCTGCGATACCCATGAAGAACAGAAATTCGGTCATCATGCCTCGCAGAGCGCTTTCGCGTCATCAGGAGTAGTACTCAAATAGGGTTGAAGTCCAGCAAGAACGCACATAACAACCAGATTATTCTTGATTGCGAAGAATGCAAGCCTGACAGGGGTCGATTAAAATGTTGGTATTGCCGATAGCCGGTTCCAGCTCACCTCGGAAACAGAATGCAAGCTCCGCAAGCAAGTATGTCAAAACTGAGTTCGGATGAAGGTGCTATAGCGTGGGCATGGTCCATTAGCATGCCATTAGAGCCCGCTGTTGGCTGCTGCTCACGATATCCACGAAGTAATCCGTCGAGCCGAAACCCGAAATATGCTAGGAAGATCAAGACAAAACCGGTGTCAAAGACGTTCCACATCTAAGTGTAGTCAGCACTTGACACGCCACCGCCTGTACCGCGCAGGAATACGCACGTTCGCTATGTAAACTGAGAGAAGTGTCAATGCAGAGCACACACGACGGTAAAAGGTGAATTGCACCATTCCATCCGTGTTCCTTGGATGCTGTGTATTCTTCCAGAGCAAACGCGATCGCGATGACGATGAATACTATCTCGGAAATTTGCATATGCTCCATGTTGCGGTCTATGTCGCAGATGGGTCAGCACACACAGAGTAACCTCAAGACACCAGACGGCTCACTGGTGAGGCATAACACGAAAGTAACCAGCAACAACGCAAAATTGAGAAATTCTAGTATAGCCCCATACCGCGGTACCCGCAGCCTTGAACATGGTCAACTGCGAGATATTCCTACATGATCCGGAATTGCTTACCGATAATGATCCAGGAACGGTGCGCTCCTGGAATCATAAATCTCGATCGCGCGGGGTTTATAGTTGTCAGCTAATACCGACTTGTGCGCGGTCATGCTGAACACTACGCGCCCCGTGTAGATATCATTCACGACTGCCTGAACGACCGGACTACTGAGAAAGTTCTTGCTCTTTGTCGCGATGGCCAATTCCAGGGCGCACTCCGGGTCGGCGATGATATCGTGATGTGGGAAGCCATAATCATCCACATGCCCGTTGTCGTTGCTGATGCCAAGGTCCGCTTTGATTTGGGCAAGCACATGTGGTGGAGCACCTTGCAGGGGCGACCAAGAAGTTGTCAGCACTGCAACGAGCTGCACTTGCGAAGTCGAAGAGTAGACGGATGGTGCGAACGTGGCGACGAGCTTGATGGCAAGGATTTCGCAAGCATTGGCCCTGTTTGCGATGTCAAAACTCCGCAGTGTCTTGCGAGGAAGTGCGCATACCGAGACATCATGAGTCCGGTATACGCTATGTCTTCAGACGCCAGCGCGAGAAAGTGCGACCGCACGACCAGGCATGCGTATATAGTGGCGGGATTCTTGAGTTGGGCATATTTGAAGACGAGAGGACGGATGATAGCGAAGTTAATATCCGACGCAGTCAACTGTCTGTGGTCTGCGGGTCAGTCATCGAAGAGATTACCGATGGGACGCGAGACGTACTCCCAGGTCAACGCCGAGTCTATGTTGCTCTATGACGCGTCTCGATACAGTGCAAACAAGCGGGGGTAGAGCAACATACTATGATATCCTTCTTCAGGTGCGGTATCAATGGGAAGACTTTCACTGAGGCCAAGGAGTCCGGTGAAGGATTTAGCAATCCCTGCGTTTGTTCCTCAAGTTCCGAATCCATGCCTTCTTGATGACTGATTCAACGGAAGACGTCGCAAGCGATACAGCGTCAGAAAGAAGTCAGAGTCTCAGGCTAAAGAGCATGTCAAGTCAAGAATTGGATGGAAATGCAAGCCGGAACTTGGAAGTCATCAACCGCGAATTATTCGAGGATGAAATCATCGGTAGCGTCAAAGGCGGTGATGGCCCCTATTTCTGGCCTGTTTTTACGTCGTCCATGGCCGCTGCTAGCGGAGCTGCGTTCAGAGGAGGTTGCACACCTGCTACGACCGGCACCTCACTATCGAACCTCGGATTACACGTGAATTAGCCAGAAAACGCGGTTCGATGCTCGGACTCGCTTGGCCTGATCATGATATGCGGGTGCTACCAACGCCTCGCGACATGTGGACGGGCATCTTTCCTACCTTTGTCTGCTATTTCATTCTTGCAGGACTGGTCCTAGTCCAGAACACCCGACTCGTACGACTCGCTCTTGGCCCAATCGCGTGTGGTCTGACGTACCATGCAGCCACGTCTTATGATCTGGCCAAGGTCAAGGGCCCGGGTTTCGAGTATTGGAACTTCGGTTTGGTGGTACGCGACACATTTATTTGGAATAAAAGTAGCGATGCTAACATCAAATGAAGGTCATCATGATTGCTTTGGCAATGCGGATGTTCGAGTGGTCGCTTCAACGAGAACCTCTTCGCAAGACTTCCGGCCAAGCCAACCACATCGTGCTCGATGCTCTTGACCTCGCCTTCAACACGCGCGGCCTCGGATGGACATGGTCGCGCGGACTTCATGTGCCTCGCCCTATTAAGGCTTCCACTCCGCGATTTCTGCTTCGAACAGTCCTACACGCCGCATGCTACTTCATCACCTTCGACACGTTACACTACTTCGTCCAATCTTTCGGCACCGCCACCTTCGGCTCTCCAGCTGGAGGTACCATCTTCGACGCATCGCTCCCGCCCCTGCGCCGGTACTTGCGCTCGACCTTTCTCACCGTTACAAGCGGCACTGTCATCTACGCAGCCCTCGTTCTGGCGTACGATTTGATCATCCTCATATCATTTTCCATTTGCTCGGTCTCAGGCATTATCGGACTGAGTGGCTACCAAGACCCCGAAGATTGGCCCCCATTATTCCACAAGCCCTACCTCGCGACTTCCCTCGCTGATTTCTGGGGCAAACGCTGGCACCAAGCCTTTCGTCGTTCATTCATCGTCATCGGCGCAGAGCCCTTACGCTCTCTCGCCCTCGCCGTCACGGGTAGCCGGAATGTCGCCCGCGCCGCCGGAGTACTTGGGGCGTTCCTCATTTCGGGTGTATTGCACGACTGGGGAATGTGGGGTATGGGCCGTGGGACAGATCCTTGGCGTGTCATCGGATTCTTCGTCCTCTCTGGCGTGGGCATGATATTGGAGAATGCCTGGGAGAGGCACATCTTGGACGACGGGAAATGGGGGAAGAAACGGCGGCTGAGGGTTGATGGTCTCGGCGGTTGGATATGGACGATTGGCTGGACGATTCTCTGGGGACACATGCTGGTTGAGGCGTGGCTGGTGCGGGGATTACCGGGAAGCGTCTTGATACCCGAGGAACACAGGCCTGGCAGGATGATTGTGGAGTACTTCAGGAGCAACCTAGCCAATTTGCATCTACGGTGACGCCTATTACCTTCTATCTCTATGCAACTTTCTTGAATCCCTTAGCTAGATCCTCCCTTTAGATCAGACCGGCTGCCCTTGGCTGCCATTCGGGTGTACAAATGTCAGCGAATGTAAATTAGGAGAGATGTATCATACAAAGCGATCTAAAGACACAACAAATTTGCAGCAATCCGCACTGTTCGCGTAGAAAGCTTATCGCAAATCAAACTTTCGCTTTATACGGGTCGTACAGAACTTCGTCTTCTTCAGTGTGGTCCATATTAACCATCGGAAGCTCAGATATCACGGTCGTTGGTTCATATGGCATCGAAACCGATTGCCTGTTGTTCCTCGGAATCCGTTTCCGGCTAGATGGACTGCAACGGCAGCAGCACACGATCTGAACCCACGTTAGATGAGTTATCCACGGGATGAACCTGTCGCCAATGAGCGGAATGACGGATATCAATGGTTGGACGACGATGAACAGGGCGAGTATCTACATCAGGCATATTGTTCAGTACGCGCTAATCGAAAGAGATGCACGGAGAAGACTGACCTGCCCAAAGGAGACGTTCCATCCGTCGTTATCTCGAGTGTTCAGGAGCCCGAGTTCGATCTGTACGTGATGCATCAGCTTCTTCACTTCTCCTGCACGAGTTCAAGCTTACGCATCCCATCCAGTAGAGCGATGGAAGTAGGATGACCGACGTGAAATGAATGAACGGATATTGTATGCTGATGTGACGCCTGAAGTCGACACGGGTCAGGCTGAAGCGTACCAATGAAGGGCGAGCCGCGCACCAAACCACGAGGAATCGCAGAGACCACCCATTCTGCCACAAAACCTTCCTCTGAAGAACAAGCACAACAGCCCAAGCCACGACGATCAGTATGACCGGGAGAGCGAGCGCGACGCCTCCCCCAGGCGAAGTCCGAGCAGCATTCACGAAGAGGTACCCAACAGCCCCGTAGAACTTGGATATGATGATGTCGTAAAAAAGCTTGACGCAGCTTGGCTGTGCGAACCGATCGGGGGCAGAGGAATATATGAAGATGACCGTTGCGATCCATATGATCATCGTCAAAAGCACGAGAATGCGGGACAAAAGTTGTCCGCTGTGTTTCCATGGATGACCTGAGTCCGGTTTCTTTGACCATGGACCCAGAGTTTCGGAAAGCCGATTGGGAACACGGAATATAGAGAGGATTGCGTATACCCATAAGTAGAGGGTAACGGGTGAACCGATCATGATGCTTCCACACCGAAAGATCAGCCACTGAAGACAGTCAAGTAGAATGCACCATGTACTCACACAGATAAAACAGCATGGAATTTCGTCAGTTGACGCTTAAACAGAGCTATCGACGTCGCGAATATCTGAAAATGGAAATTGTCGGGAGACAGAATGTGGCTGAGATAGATTGGGCCTCACCAGAGAATATACTGTCAAGATCTGAATTGACTCAGGTTTGCGGTCAAAGACACGATGGTGGAACAACTAACTCACCTGAGCTCCAAATGCATCTCGTATGTCATCAGGCGAGTAAAATATTTGCATCGCTATTGATACGCAGTACGTTCAGCAAACCCCCTCGTTGATTCATCACATGCGGGGACGTTGCTTACCGAGTAGAAGATTGCTCAGATAAGCTGCGATGTGGATCAACTTCTCGCACCAGAACGACGTGAATGATACCACAACTCACCACCGAGGCGCACCAAGGGCCCTACAAAACCCAGCATCAGAGGCGGTTCCGGACTTAATGACGAGAATCAGACTTGCCTGCAATATCGGAATTCGCGCAGAAGCCAAATGGGCACTCGTCATCCACTCTTCACTGGACTTCAGTATGCTTCCTGTAGGTACAGAGGGTAAAGAGACACATCACGCACGGAGGAGCGATGCAGTATGCATCGATGAAAGACGAGTTCTTGCCGTTGCCGGTAAAATTGAGGAAGGACACCATACCAGTCGTGAAGGTACATGCAGCGAAGTCGTTGTCCGGCCATTGGCTGATCTGGTCCCTGAAACATTGCGCGTCATACTCGAAGTTCACCCAGTTGTAGACCGAGTTGTTGAGGCCGATCGAGTTGTTCATGGTTCCGGAGGAGAGCTTTGACTGCAGTTATTCGGCGGCGATGCCTAATGGGGCTGTCGTCGTCGGGGAAGGCGGCAACGCTGTCTGTCAGAAACATACTCCTTTAACTGTCCTGCCGTCGCGACGGCGATGCATCCATGGGCGCCAATTTGTCCTATGCGATCGGGGCTCCCGTGTGCATTGCCATAAGGGGTGCGTGAATCCGACGTGCTCGAAGTCGGTAGGCTAACGCGATCATTGGCGCCTATCAACTCGGTACCTGAAAATTTGAGGCACGCTCACAGCCAACTCACAGCATTGACGAAGCTCTTCTGTGTATGTACCACGTTCAAACCTCTGCTCTTGAGCCACTCGTGCTTTTGTCACAGCCCGCAGCCATGTTGTAATCACTAGTGCGTAGACTGGTGCCTATAGAAGAGTCTTGTTTCACTAGCGCCCCTTCGTGCGACGGGGGGTGATGATGTGGGGCGGGGCCGTGAAACCCGCCGGAGACTTGGTCATCTCCGACTTGTCCGGAGCCACTTGACATGCAAGCATCGACAATCGACGTAACCGCCTAAGCAGGATGCTGCTCGTGAAACTCGAGAGGAGATAAGATGGGCGCGTAAACGTGAGGTACGTGCGTCGTTCTCTGATGAGAAGCGCACACACGTCTCCCCCTTGGGCTGATTATATAAAGAGGGCAGACGCGCGAATTGCGTGTGGCCCTTGTGGTGTGGACGTCGGCCAGTTCTATGCAGTCTACAATATTTCTGTAACCACGTCTACGAGCTTGAACATCACACATCTCCGTAAGACTCGGGCGTTACTTCGCAAGTCTCAAGAACACCAAGAAGAGAATACGTGTACTCAGCACGGACTGTTGGGAAGATAAAGAGGACGAGGGGAGCACGAACAAGGGCGTAACACGAGGACAACAAGAACGTCTGGCGTCCATAGAGGTTTCTCCCCGTCTCCTGTGGTCGATTGGGACGGGAATTGCGGTTTGCTTCGCGACGAGAACTGGTCCATCCGCACATGAACCGTGATGAACGTCAGGGCCTTCGTCTATGACCGGGTCCATTTGGTCGTATTGATACAACTTGCAGACCTGTTTGTGTGGCACTGGCACCGTACACACGCGAGCAACAGTCTATCTCCGTCCGTTTCCGTCGAGACGGGCATTCGCAGTTGGCGAATCGATGCCCGGTCTGCTCCGCCTTCAAGCCCCTCGATTCCACCAGCTCGACGATGGGCACAATACAACGCTGTAAAATGACGGAATTTGGAACACGCGACATCAAGACCGTCGTTGCGGCCATGACTCCCGAGTGCGCTGCATAGCGCGGCCAACGTTTTCCCTGACCTTGTTCGCGTCGGGTGTGTGTCGTAGGACTGCATGTCGATATTGAGTATATCCAGTGTGTCCGTAGGCAGGGAGTGGATATGTAACAATGGCACACGTGTCTGCTGTCGGGGTTTCGTCTTCCACTGCCGAGGGTTCTGCGTGCAAGGTGGGAGCATGCGTCCCTTGTGATACGAGACCTAAGTTCTGGAAATGATTGCTCCGAGGAAAGTGGGTAGGGTTGAATCCCTGGTAACGTTTCGTGTGGCCCAACCAGGTGTCGACGAGCGGGTAGGTCATGAAAAGAACTAATCGCATATATGTACGCTGAGTCCTCCGGATCTAGGTCGAGTCGGAGTCCGGACATCCCTGATACAGTGTTTGTTTCGCTGCAAGATCGAAACGACTTGTTCAAGGCCGTAGCTGCATCGCCTGAGCAATGAAGAAGGAGTGACATGTAATGATAGACTAGCACTACTTAGCGGTGATCTTTGAACATTCTGGGAATTGACAATTGAGAGAAACGTAAGGGACTTCGCCGGGTTGGGCAGAAAGGACGAGTATGCTTCGGAGTTATTCGGACTTTGTCTTCAGGACCTGCCCGAATGGCGGCTTGCGGGCGCCTCCTTCGTAACTTCCTGCATGGCGGAGACTCTGTTGGCCGTTCTGCTTGTTACCTCGTCACCGAACAGCGGCCCGAGTCTAGCGTTCAGATGGCCTCCGCATCCAACGGTCTCTCCGCGCCTCGCGCGTCCGCGTCTGCAGTTGCCGACGTTCTCCGACCTGGACAATCCCTGGAGAGCGATACTGTCGGGAGATTTAGGCGTTGACGGAGTGTTCGCCGAGCCTTACGACCCCAAGGTTAGAGGGATTCAGGAAGAAGATCTCGAAGATTACGAGTGGAAGCGGCCGAACGCGCTGCGTGACCGGTCCCAATCTCATTCCCATTCCGCCTCTGTCCCACCGTCCGGACGGAGCTCCCCACAAAGAGAAGGAAGTTACGACCTCTCAACGAGCGTGTTCGAGGATGCTTTCGAGAATGTAGAAGAATATGACAGTCTCCTAGGCTACTCTGCGGAGTTCCTCGGCAACGTTCTATGTCCGCCGGCGTCCATGTGTCACCAGAAGTTCGAGCTTACCGTAGATGATCTCGCCTTCGTCGGTCACCCCGTCTGCGCGGACGCGGACGGGATTTGGCGTGACAGGTCAGACAGACGAAGAACGGCAGTTCGTGGTCGCGACCCGACTCGCGGACGGCAGACGAGCGGCGGTGAGACAACCACCTCCGAGCATTCTGACACTGCGTCCAGCTCCGAAAAGCACGGGAGGCTGCGAGACCCACGGCTGCACACATTTCACTTCGTGCTCGTGCTAGACCGCCCTGATCCGTCTTCGTCCGCGTCCGGCAACCTCGCCAAGTACATTGACGTGATCTACAACCAACTGGCGTTCACGTTTACTGCGGTGCTTTATCAAGAGCAAATCCGAACGAACTTTGTTCAGGGCGAATGCGATGCATTGGCCCAGATGAAAGACCGGTACACGAAGAATGGTAGGGGAATGAGGATGCTCGGCTTTACATTCGCTGACTCTCCTGATTCCAGGCCGACCATTCTCCGATTTTGTGGCTGAGGCACTAGCGACGTCGTCAATTGCTACGGCCATGAAAGCGCTGTACACTTCTGTCAAGGAGTCGTCTATAGCATACATCGCTATAAACCAGCTCCCGTTCGAATTCCAGCTGCCTCCATACCTGGACGAGATTTTGCGCAACGATGAACATAGCCCTGATATATTGGATTGGATAGAGGACGAGGAAGTCGAGGACAACTGGAACAAGGACATGACCTTTGGCTGGAGGCTCCCAGCTCTTACTCCGTGGAAAAGTTTGCTCCTCCTCGACAATCCGGATAGGCCCGACGTGGACCCTTATGCCAACCTTCGCGAGCCACAGTTGAATGCAGAAGACAGGCAGCTTGCGGAAGGTCTCCTCAAATTCCTGGAGACCGCGTCCATTTACGTGTCGTGAGTAGGAACATCTTCTCTACCGCTGTCTGTCATTGAGGCGAAACCAACAGGTTGGCGGAGATGGCGGATTACCTCGGTTGGGAGCTGGAGTCTCAGCTCTATCCTACCGTGCGCTGGTTGGTCATGCACCGCAGGGCCAAGGTGGTGGATATGGTCCACCCGCAATTACGGACCGTTTTCACCTTGGCTCCGAACCGGGCTCCGTGAGTCTCAACGGTACATCATTGATTTGAGCACGCGCCTGAAATCCTACGCAGGATAGCGGAGCTAGCGTCTGAGTTCAAACGGACTTTCGGCGACCAAGTCCTGTCGTTGCCGGTCATATTGTCGACAATCTCTGCGTCTACATACAAACAGTCCGACAACCATTTCTTCGCCACTGTCGTCCGTGATAAGCATCTCATCCCGCTGTATCAACGGGTCGTCGAATGGATGCTGAAGAAGGATCTGCTCGTCGGTCTACACCTCAGGATCCGCATCGTCGCCACGACAGACTTGAAGATCCGAGTGCGGGACAAGATTTACGAGGCGCGTAGGCGGCGCAACGCGCGGCTGAAGCAGTACGGGATCAGCCGGCGCCGAAGGTCGTCGCAGTACGACGCTCGACGACAGGATTTGGAAGTGATCATTGAGCCGTCCTCGGAGGACATGTACATCTCCATGTCGCCGCACGCCGCCCGCGAGCGCATGCGTCGGGTATCGTCCGTCGGCTCAGCGAAGAGGATCCGGCCCATTGTGCCATTGGACACCAGTGCACTCGACGACGAAGATGAGGACCAAGTCGACTCGGAGGGCGACGATGACGATCAGGAAGACGAGTTCAACATAGACGACATTGAACCGTCCGTGATCAGCGATCCCAGGAAAGCGACGTCCCTACAGCGCAGGTGGCTTTCTGCCATGTCCGATGGCAAGAATCATATCATCGCTCGTCGTTTCGAGGAGTGCGTAGAATCTACGATAAGTATCCACGAGATTTTCACCCTGACCTGGTCTTGATTTCGCAGCATATATGGGTACTTCGATGGCAAGCGAACGGACGACGAGATATTGTTTCGGGCTGACATATCAAGAAAGCAGCTCCGCGAGGTCCTGCACCACTATGACGAATATGTAGGTTGGGTCATTGAACTAGCCTCCTCTATACTGACTTCTATGCTAGCTACAAACGTTCCTACACCCGTCGTAGGTGCGGCTCGCCCGTAAACCAGTCATCAATGGCCCTTCACTCGACCGTAGAGATCAGGAATGCATCCATCCCAACATCAGTTCGGCCTTGTTACAGTCGAAGAAACTCGTATTCTTCGCAAACGCATTGCCCTCCTTTACGGGAACCACCGGCCAGTGCCGTTCCCTCAGCGCGTTGGAATCTTCGTCCGAGGCAGTTGTGGGCGCGACTATGAAGAAGACCTCATGTCTGGCCCATCCTTCCTCCTTAGTGACCGCGAGCAAGAATGCTTGTGCTGCGCTGTCAAGCTGAACCCAACCCCAGAGGTCGTTGACCGATTGGTCTTCATCGCGCCAGCTCGCATCGCTCCGTTGTGGAACGGCCCAACTGAGCCTCAGGCTGGCGATGCGCAGGTTCGGATAGCGACGAACTATGGCATCGGCCTGCATTTCCAGGATCCTTGGCCGGCGGCGTCATCGATGCACAGGAGTATCCCTCTTTTTAATTCCACGACTCACTGCTTTGATAATCCATACCCTTCCTGCGGAATATTAGCATTCGAGACTACCTCAAACGCGAACTACTCACGTCTGGACGGCTCAGATGATTTTCGTCGATCGGGAAATAATCGAATCGCCTCGAGGCATTATAGACAAGTCCTATGGCGTTCACCGAGGAGGCGAGCGCTATGCGTTCAATGCCTAGCTGTATCATCGATGATTGGTCGCTTGCATCTAGATGTCCCTCCCGCTCACTCACCTGCGCCGCTGCCCAGAGCACGTTCCACGAAATGACGACATTGCTGCATTCGCCGCCTCGTTCACCGGAAGCATTGCAATCACAGATCCACGACCTACTTATTGTGTATCCTCGCCGAGTAGTCGCCTGCGCTTGGGAAAGCTGCGAGCTGTATCAATGCGTCACATCCGACTAGGCCATCGTACGTTGCGTCGTAATCTTGAAGATCCGCCTTGATGAATGTGAAGGATGGGTGGGATATGAACGACATATCTCCGGGTGGATCCACGTTATCCAATCCCACCACCTCATGACCCTGGCCTAACGCCAGCTGAGCGACGCATTGACCAATACGCCCAGTGGAACCCGTTATCGCTATCTTCATTGGCCAGTTACTGCACGACTGAAGGAATCAGAAGTAAGAATCCGAGCGGTGCGCCACGGTACCCGGCGCGTGATGTGGCGCTTGCTCGGTGGCGCGGCGCTCCTTGGGGACTCTGGAAGTAGCATTCCGCACTGGAGGTCTGGCACCGCTGTAGACAATAAGACGGGGATGATGGGCGTCGGCGCAGGAACGCAACCGGTGATTCTGTGCCTTGTCGAGGGACGAGACGTCGACGGTGCAACAGGCTACGCCCCAATATCGCTGCGAGCACGTGCCTCGCGTCGTCTCGTCGACCTCCAAGTTCAACATTGTAGCGACCATACCGGATATGGTGTCATCTGCAACTAGCCCTCACAACAAGCTATCAGGTCCTTCGCGACATACCGACGTCACCGCTGTCGTTTTGACCACTGTGCATATAGCGAACGTCGGATGACGGCCCGGGAGTATCTATCCGAGAAATGCCTACTTACATAGATTTTGATTGATTGTGAAGTCCCACCTTGTGAAGTCCCACCAATCAGCCAGGTCCAAGCACTGATCGAGACATACAGTCGATATCCGCACGACAAGGGCTCGCTATCCGACACGATCTCCGAAGATATAATAACTTCGTGAGTACGGTACTACGGAATTGCTTCATTCTTCATCCACTGAACAGGATGGTGTAGATACATGGCCAGGCATCCTTGTGCGGTCATTTCGTACCTCCGCCGAGGCAGATGTGCACTTGACTGAGGCACGGTTATGCACGACGCCACCGCCAGGGACCGGACAGGATCAAGCCTGAACCGTCCGTGCTCGCTGTCAACTACTCCACTAGCAATGATGGAGAATTGCTCGAGGGCCGTGTCTGTATTGGATGCGGTGGACGTCCGACGTGTGCTCCACCGCATGCTTGTCATGTCATTATGAGAAAGCACGCGCCAGTCTGTGCTGGTCCAGCTTTTCGAGTATAAAAAGCGCGGCCAATAGGCTAGAAAGCATCAAGTTCTCGTCGTACTCGATTGCTCGCAAACACCTGTCACCTTAGTGAGTTGCATTGCATGCAGTTGTTCACCAGCTCACGCCGGTCTGGAACAGTTGCAACCGTCAGTGTAGTCACCATGGGATACGGGGACTGGACCGAAATCACGATCCAGAACACCAGCGACGCCGAGCTGCGGTTCAGAAACGCCTCCCTTAATTGGGGCAAGTTCTATAACTGCGAACGCGGCAGTAGGTATCGCCCGTTATCACCTCTGCACAGCAACTAACAAGCCTTTCTTTTATTTTCAGCCAACAAGGACGAAGAGATTGAGCCTGGGTCGCTGGGTGCCAAGGTTATTCCCGCTCACGGCTCCTACACCATCGGAGCGTGCGGACGCGAGAACACCTGGAGCGGGACCGAGGGTCAGTTCGATCTCTACGCTCCTGGCACCGGTCAGCTCGCAGCCACGGTCAAGTTCTACTCGCCTCACGGCTCCTCGTACAATTCAGTCAACATTGATTGCCCCAACAAGGAATGGTCTGCGGGCCAGAACGGCGCTTACCTGGGAAACGACAAGCCCCTAGGCGCTTTCACCGTGACCGTCGCACACGCTGCCTGAAGTGCATGGGGTTCGCAATCGTTCCTTCAACGATGTATTTTTGTTTCAGGTTGCGGTCCACGAGTGCTCGTGGATTGGAAGCCTTGTCATCACTTGTCCCACGTGTTTCCATCGCGGCAATTATGGGTTCAGTAGGGCGCAAGGGCGTTTTGTATGCGTTGTTCGAATTATAACTGTTGGCGATATGGACGAGAGACCGCGTCTCTGACTGCTAAGCTCGATTGTCAAAGCCAGCCATTGATATATATGCAGTGAAAAATAAATATAATAACTACAACGTGGAGTTACACTGGGATGCGATGCAAGCCATCCGCGGCCTCATCGAATATCGATGACATGAACGATACCGTCATAGGAAACGTTTGAAGGAGTTGCGAACTGTGGCTTGGATTCCATATCTCCCGAAATTGTCTCTAGTCCAGGAAAGTGCATAACAGAGCCCCTGAGATGCAGCACCAATCGCGTCGACGCTATGGCGTAGGTGCTCATGACCCATCTGTCATGAGTAAGTTGAGCGATTGCCGGTTAGCAATGTTGATCCTGTACTTACGGTTGATACATCACCGAAAGCTGTCTTCCATTGAAGTAGACAGTGAAGAAGATTACCAGGGATTCGACAACTAAGAAGGAATAGGTTGGGATATTCTCGTCTTGGTGAAAGGGGCGTACATACCGAGCACCCTGTTGAGGCTACGATAAGGGCAAGGATATGTGTCAGATGTGAGGGCTTACATGAAGAAATATGCTGATCCATCCCGGAAGAAGACATAAAGGGTCGGTGCAAGGCGTCGTGACACCCCGAACCCGACTTTGTATGTCGACCCGGCCGTATTCGTCCGCGCATGGGTGAGTGCAGACTTATACATCATAAGCATAAAGAACACAGCTAGACAGACCAGCCATCAGCTCGCGCTATCGTACGCGGGAGAAGCAGCAATACTTACATGCCACAAGCAAGGGAACGGCGCTATAACCAGTCAGGTCAGAATTGAAGTTTCAGGAGTGGGATGTAGATCTTACCCTGCAATGACGATAGGGACGAATGAGGGCTGGCTGGAAAGACATCCAGGAAGAGGAATTCCCTTCGGAACCACTGGCAATTTGATGGACGAGATGGTTGTGATCACAGCCCAGAGTGTCGTCTGACGTCTATGAGCGACAGCTGAAGGGATACATTCGAGCACGTACCGCTACTTCAGCTATGATAGACGGTTGTGGTGTTAGCATCGATTCAAAGTGGTTCCGGGTAGAGACTGACCACAGTACAGAAGGACAAGTAACGCCAGTACTACATCCAAGGATCAGACCGCGGTAGCGCGTTCTCTGACTGAACACGTACTTGTACGGCTCCTATAGTATAGCGCGTAGAGTCGCATAGCCATGAGAGCCTCTATCCCAGAGTGTCAGAGTAGAACATCGAAATGTATTCTACCAACGAAGCCCTTACCACCGATGAGCGTTGGCAGGAGGCTCGTGTTTCTAGGGAGCGTCAAGTCAGCCCCTGCAGAGAGGGAAAAAAGAGCATATAGCATACGCGGCATCGAACTATAAACAGGGTACCAGGATTATCATAAATACCTTGAGCAAGAAGGCGCCCACATACCCAGAAGTAAAAATGACAAAATCTAGGCTAATCATGATGTCAGCATGACGACAACCACAGCATAATGCTTGTAGAGGACGTACATGGTACTTGATTGTCGTACTGGAGTTGACTGGGACCAGCTCAGCGTCTTTCTCGGTCATAGCCTGAAGTAATTTCTCACCGTAGAAGTAGATACTGTCGTCACAAATGATATCAGCGTGGCGGGACGTCATCCTACTGAGGAGAGAACTCACGCAAGCGAAGCAATAGAGTAGTAGCGCATAACGAGGTACAACACTTTTTGCAAGCTCATCCGGGACCTCCGCTCTATCCGTGAACATGGTCCGACCATGGACCCACGAACGAAGATTACTCACTTCCACACCAACTCGATCTGGTGCGAAATGAGTGCATTGCACGCAAGTAAACATCTCAAAGACGCACTTCATCCGTGAACGTTAATATCGTGTCATAAGCTAACCAAGCCAACGCCCCCGCTACGAACGGCCCCGGTTCCCTTATCAGCCTTGCTATATTGCTGCGATTCTCATCCCCTAACTCGCACCTGTAGCGAGATTCACCACGAACGCATCGCCGATGGCTCGCTCGAGCTCAGCCAGCTGAGCGCCCAATGAGGACATGAGTCAAAACAAAGCAGGCGCTGGTCCCAGGGAAAGAAAGTGGAAAGGAGGGGCGAACCTGCGTTCACGCACGGAGGCTCTCATTGATAGCGTCGTTATATGCGAAGATGTTCCATTATCGGTGTGTAGCATCCCACCGAACTGGGCGGGGTTCGGAATGGATTAAGTCCCTGGCGACGAGACGTCCGAGAAGCCGGAGACAGAAACCTCGCGCCATTGCAACAGGGTGAGAAGAACAGATGGACCGTGTCAGAGATTCCCCGCATAGAGGAGATGCGCCGATTGACGCGTCTTTCATTTTGGCGTCGACGAGCGTCGAGCGCCAGAACCACAAAGACCGATACAGCGGAGACGGCAGGTTTGATAGGAAGCACACAGGAGCACTGTCGCAGCAGTATGTAGCGAAGTCTTGCATATGCATCTTCAATCAGACCGGATAGAATGCGGGTTGCGAGGATATAAGTATACTGCCGAAGATCAACAACCTGTCGTGGCGTTCAATGGCAACGTTGAACGCGGTGCGGTCGCCGAGCGATACATAAACGCAGGCTAAGATGGTGGCTATCCCGATCATCGTCAGGCTCGCCGCTCAGCTCACTCAAAACGTACATCCTTGGCGCATAGATATTCCAGGTACAGTTGATAGTATCTTCGCATGTAGAAATACAAGATTGCGGCACGAGAGTAAGTGCCGATACTGGTACACAACATCGCTTCACCAGTGTTGATTCATGATGGTCGTCGTTCACCCAGCGAACGACCTTTTGATTTCAGGCAGGGTCGACAAGCGCCTACCACCAATCGCCCTGCACGCGCATGGCATCGGCGACCTTGATGAACCCGCCGACGTTAGCGCCCACGAGCAAGCTCGGGAGCACGTCGGCCTTGCGCTCGCCAGACCACTTCGAGCCCGCGTCGAGGCAGATCTCGTAGCAATCCGCCATAATCTTCTTCAGCTTCGCGTCGACCTCGGCCTGCGTCCAGTTCAGCCGTTGGCTGTTCTGGGCCATCTCCAACCCGGATACGGCGACGCCTCCGCAGTTGGACGCCTTGCCCGGCGCGTACCACACCGCGTTCGGCCCGCCCGCCAGACGCGACTTTTCGAAGACCTCGATCGCCTCCGGGGTGCAGCCCATGTTGGAGCCCTCGGCGACAATACGCACGCCGGCCTTGATGAGCGCATCTGCCTCCTCGCCAGACACCTCGTTTTGCGTGGCGGACGGGAGCGCGATGTGCACCTTGGGCAGGAGCGTCCACGGGCGCTTGCCGGCATGGTACTCGAACTTGGACCCGAACTCGGACGCGATCGACTCGAGGCTGCCGCCACGAAGCTTGAGTTCGGCGATCTTCTCCACGTGCTCCTTGGTGAAGCCCTCACCGCGGACGGTGCTCTTGGCGATCAAAGTGCCCTTCGAGTCCGATAGCGAGAGAGGGGTCGCACCGAGCTCGAGAACTTTGAGCGCGGTGTATTGCGCGACGTTGCCCGAGCCGGAGATGGCGACAAGCGTCTCGGACTTGTTCAGGCTGTACTCCGGACACGCCTTGGCGATCATGTGCTCGACATAGTAGCTATATATAGCGGTTAACGAGGGTATAGAAGAAGACATGGCATGATGACGCACATAAGACCGTAGCCAGTAGCCTCAGGGCGGATATGGCTACCTCCCCAGGTGAGACCCTTGCCGGTGAGTACACCGACGAACTCGTTTCGGAGCTTCTTGTACGCGCCGAACATGTACGCAACCTCGCGTGCGCCGGTACCAATATCGCCGGCAGGAACGTCGGTGTCGGCGCCGATGTGGCGTTGGAGCTCGCTCATGAAAGCGTAGCAGAAGCGGCGAATCTCGTTGTCGGACTTGCCCTTGGGGTCGAAGTCGGAGCCACCCTTACCACCGCCCATGCTGAGACCCTACGAACGGTGTAAGGGATCGTATAACGAAGTAGGCGAGATTGACGTACAGTAAGGGCATTTTTGAAGATCTGCTCAAAGCCTAGGAACTTGAGGATGGAGAGGTTGACGGAGGGGTGCAGACGGAGACCGCCCTTGTACGGACCCAGAGCAGAGTTGAACTACGTATGACGTACATAGTCAGCAATGTACGCGACGGACGACAGAAGGTAAAGCGCACCTGAACGCGGTAACCGCGGTTGACCTGGGTCCTGCCCTGGTCGTCCTCCCAAACAACACGGAACTGGATGACACGCTCAGGGACCTGAACGACCTCGAAGGCCTTTTTGTAGGACGGGTTGGCGGCCAAGAACTCCTTGATGGACTCGGAAAGCTCGCCAAGAGCCTGGACGAGGCTTATCAGATAAGGTTCAGAACATGACCGTGCGGCACACACCTGCTCGAACTCGGGCTCAGAAGGGAGGACCATGGCGAATGTCAGAGATGCGAAAGGGCGGGTAGATCGAGTTGGGGTAAGCTGACGGGAGGAGTTGGGCGCTGGGGTATTAGTCGTAAATTTGCGGCCTTATGTATAGCAGAGATAGCAGCTCCTCCGTTGGCGCATCGCCGCTTGAATGTTTTCAGGTCGGCCGAGTGGCGAGGTGAGTCGGAAGTTTGCGGATGCGCTTCGCTCGCTCGCGACCATGACGGGCACGCAGGAAGCCCGACCGATCCATGCGCTCGAAGTCTCCCCTGTCAGAGATTCTTCCGGTGACACAGGAGACGTCGGCCGGCGGGCGCCGCTCACCCAATCAGAGAGCGGCGCAACGCACCGCCACTGGCGCGTCGGGATGAGGCGGCTGGCGGAGGCAAATGCGCCGGCGACGATGACAATCTATGCGACGACGCTCGCTGCAGTTCTCTTCATTTCGAGTGCTTCAAATTGTGGTCTCTTTCGAGCAACTGCCCGTACCGGACGCAAGACCGGGCAGGTCCCCTAAACAAGGCGATCGGCCGAGCGGCGGATCGATTGCAGCGTTTATGCCGATTTTCAAGTCGGCTCCTGTAAGTAAGGGACGGTACCGGTCTACACACTCTCTCAGGAGCTCCATGGCCTCCGAGTCTACCCCTTGCCCTGTAGCATTTACGTTCAGCGCCACCATCATACGAGTCATGTTGAGTTTGACGTCGCAGAGAAGCCAATCTTCCGAGGAGCACCGATAGCACCGACGTTCCTGGGTTCTGGGGAATTTTCAACGTGCTTTGCGGAACTTGGTTCGGGAGACGTGCTGCTGAGAAAGTTCCGCATCTTGGATGAGGCTGCCATAGTAGGTCAGATGTTCAAGGCACTGGCTTTAACCATGGGAGACGTCGGCGTGAGGGAGAGGCGTTCGCGCCCGAGCTCCGTAGGTAAAGCACGGAAAGATGGCGTCAGAGTTGCCTACTGCTGGATTTCTCCTAGTCTTGTGGATGCACTAGAAGCACAGGTGCGAAGGATCTGAGATACAGATCGCGAGAGTGCCTTTGGAGTTGGTCGGACATCGGGTATTGCAGCGTATGGCGACGTCAACATTTGAGCAACGTCACGGACAATGCCGATGAGGTGCACGTGTACCTACCGTGTACTGACGCGTCAGTGTCTCAGAGTCACTGGCATGAGCTTCACAACTTGGATTCGATTCGAAAGTACCTCGTGAGGCAAGATTGTATCAGTCGCCTTTGTTCCCGCCTACTTACAAGGAGTGGCCGCAATTCGAATACATCACCGAATCCATTAACCCCAGGGTTCATATCCGCAAACGACGAATCTGGAGCCGTGCCCTGAGATAGGATACCGATGAACGTCGAACACGAAATATAAGTGTCAACCTCAATGTCATCGCACGCATCATCTTCGATACAGGCTATCGAACCTCGGATCCCGTTCACCCGCAGCTAATGCGTAAAGGAGGATCCTCCCCATGCTAACAATCAACCAGCGTGGAAGGGTTTGACTATGAATGGAAGCTGAGTCTGTTTCTCCTGGTCCGCTGTAGCGACCATGGGCTTTGTCACTAGTTGGGCATAGACCTTCATGATATCTTCGCGCGGAACGGCAAGCTCAAACTCGAAGGCGCGGAGGAGAGCGAACAGCAGCGCCTTCATCCTGAAGCGTTCATCGTAAAGCGCATCAGCGAAGCACGCGGCATGACGCAGTAATAACAAAAACTCACTCAATGAGCGAGAATCGGTATCCGATGCAGTGATGAGGGCCGGCTAGAGAGCATGGTGTGTTCAGACACGCAAAAATACGGATAGAAGGGCATACGAACCGAGGAAAGTCATCAGATTGCTCCATATACCAGGTACAGCACTAGCCTTGTCCGGAACGCACCCCCACCTTTCCGGTCTGGAAAGCACCTCCGTCAGCAAGATCTCTCACCGGTAAAAGCCGTTTTACTAACCGGAACTCTTTCGCATCCGCTCCCCAGATGCTAGTGGACGTGTTCATCGCTATGATAGGGACGAATATCGTATCCCCTGTCTGAACGCTGGATGGCGTAGTAAGGAACTGTCGTGGCCTTGAAGCTCCAACCTGGCTTACCGGACTTCAGAGCAGATACGCCCTCGCGTGTCAACGTAGGGCTTCTCCAGCGGGATGACATCGTCCTTCCGCGCTACGCGGAGGACCGAGGGCACGGGCCCTAGGACCCTGAGCGACTCTCTGATGACAGAATCGAAGAAGGCTTTATCCAATTTCAGCTCGGGTGACGTCTAGAGATAATAAACAGGTGCTCACGCAGCGAACTCAGTTGGTCCATGGAAGGCGAGTCGGTATCAATGCTCAAAAGCTCTTCGCGAAGCTTCTTCTGGATGTCCGGGTGACATGCCAGAAGATATAAACACCACGATGTGCTATTGCTGTAAAGTCGTGAACACCACAAGAAAGGCGCAAATCAATAACACGGGATTACGCAGTAGTGTCGTGTCCGGCACCTTCAAGTTGTGAGATGCATGGGTTCAGCTGGTGAATTTCACTTCCTAAGAAACGACTTCACCTAGGAAAGTAGGAATTTCTGAAGCTGGTAGTCAGCGGTGATCGCTATGCAGATCGTGGACGACTTACGTCCAAGTACCTCCTCTTCTGACATTCTCTGGCTCTCCGGAATGTCGCTGGCCATGTTGGCTTTGATGAGCAGGCTGAGCAGGTCGCGGGTCTGAATCGCCTCCTTCCCGATGGCTGCGTCGTTCTTCTCACGAAGGAGCGCTTCTCGCTGTTCACGAACAAGTTTGAGGCTAAGCCTATCCATCGTGGCTTTGGCTCGGCGCATCAGCCGCAGGCTTTTGGAGGGCTGATGTGCGCATCTCAACAGAAGGTTCGATCTTACTGCAATCAACATACGATAAAGCGCGTCGCAGGGATGAATGACTGTAGGAGTAGCCCCCAGGAGAACTTCTGGGTTGACTCGAACACCGTCGTGAACGCGACATCTGCAGATCGCATTCTCAGTAAACACTGAAATCTCATAAAATGTTTGCACCGCATACTGAGCTCATTTGGACCTTTGCTGAGGTCGAGGGCGTCGAAGTCATAGTTGAATCCTGGCAACAACTTTTAAGATGGCGACAAGGGGGTGATTGGAAGAGATCGCTCACGTACCGGCAGCACCGATGATATCGAGGGTCGCTTTGCTCATCCAGTCTAACACGTCCACGCGCGCCCCGCTCTCGTGCCCGGCGATTTGGTGAGAAATACCGTCACGAAGCTAGTGTCGGCAGCCCATTACCATCGTAAGTACAAAGTATCTGTGAGCGACACAGAGTTACCACTCACTTGCGTGGCCTTCTGCACGAAGATCTCTGTTAGATCCCGTATCTGAGCAGGTCCGAAAGCTGCATTCTTTGGAAGGAGTTAGTCCAGCGACGTCTTGGAGTCAAAGGCACCAACCAGGATTCTACGCTAGACATAACGGTCCTAAGCATATCCTCCAGTGCACGTGAAACGGACTCAACCTACCTGCCGCCGATGTTGTTCCCCTTCTGTCAAAAGGACACCTATAGCCCAACATAATTCGTAGTCATTCGGTATGGTCTGCCGTCACGCTACTTACCTACTCCGAGGAGATCCTGGACCACGAAGATGATTTCCGGCGACTTAACGTAGTCGTCCGCCGCGGTGTTCAGTACGTATTGAATAGCACGGGTGTCCAAGATCAGCAGCTGATCGCTCTGGGAAGTGGATTGTCAGTGGCGTACGTCGAAAGGTCGATATATCGCGGTACGCTCACGTTCAAGAAATTCTTGAACTTGAGCACGTGTCCGTATTTCGCAATCCATTCCTCGATGATGGACTCCTTCCGCGGTTCCCAAAACGCATCTGCATGTCCCTTGAGGAGGGAGCCGCCGGGAGGTCCCGGTATGTAGCGCAGCGGAGAGAACAGAGGACGGACTAGAATGCGCAAGAGGCTAAATCCGAGAAAGCCAGAGGCCGCGGCAATGCCTGCCAGTGCGACGTTGGTAGGGGTAACACTGATGACCATGGGATCCGTTTGCTATGCGGGTCAGCTCGTAGGATGTGCGTTCAATGCTTCGAAGTGCTCAGCATTTATAACCTAGGGACTCCCCATGGCGTGCTACTCTTCTATGGCACGCCGCAAGAGAGTCGCCATGCCGAGTCCAATAGCATCGTCTTCGTCTGTGAACGATGGCTGCATTTCACGCGCTTGGCAGATTGCGGGAGTCTTTGGGCCAGAGAAAGAAGAAAGGATACAACTTCAAGCACCGACTGCTTCAACTCAACGGGTGTCGGACCGGGATCTGAGACCGGTGCGGAGTTCATGAGCGGACTGTACGACTGCCCATAAGTATTCGATGGTCTCAACAACTTGGAAGGCTACACGAACGAAGATCGATTAAAGCAGAGCTATTGGTGTCGGCTCGCGAAGAACAAAGGCACCGCACATTAAAGGATGTTCTATATATGATGAGTCAACACCTCCTTCATGAACATTATACGTCCGCGCAGTCACAGGCAATATCGTAATACACCCCTCACCATCACAACTTCTCGAGCTGAACGCGAATCAAGCTGCGCGTGCCTCCCTCTCCACAGCGCAGATCTCTTGCACACCCTCCCTGAAGCAGACCACGTTGTACTCCACCAGGCCGCGCTTTTTCTCGTACACGCTTGTTGGTAGAACGGCCAAAAGAGCAAGTTGCGGCGTGATGAGATGGTAGGTGATCGTCGTGGTGGGTAATAGCGATGTGGAAGCAGATGGCCAGAACGCTTCTGCGTCAGGATCCGGACTTTCATGGCTTCCAAGCGGGGCGTTTGGTTCGTTCTGAGCACTGGACGATGGCGAGGCGGATGTGGACGTCTTTGGGGTGGAGCCCCCGGACGTGGTGGAGGTCAGGGTTGCCGACGTTGTAGAGGGAGATTGAACGACCGAAGACTCAGGTGCGGGCTCCGGCAAAGCGCTAGCTGACGTGGACGTCGCTTGACACCTTGCTGGGCTGCGCTTGGCAGACCTAGAATCGTCATCAGGTCGGTGGAACGCGACTGCCAGGTTGTCGACGTACTTATAGAGTGGCCCGAACGAGGTCAGCATTTTGAGGTAGTCGCAGCATAGATTGTAGGTCGCGGCGTCCACTGGAGAGGCATCCGTGGCAACGTATATTCGGGACTCGATATCGAAGAGAAACGCTTTCGACGATTGCGAGTTCTGATTGTACTATCAGTCATCTCAGCGCGCGTGAATGACGAGAACAACACACTGTTACGAAAACGTTCAGTAGATCTTCCAGATAGGGCAAGCTCTCCACAAGCTTGTTCTGCAAGACGCGGGAGAACGCTTCGTGGAGGCTGTGGTCATATACGCTCGTCAAGTGGAAGTTGACGGGTATCTGAGCGTAGTCTTCGGATTCGTCCAAGAGCTCGTCCAGGGTCCTTTGCTGGATCTGACGAAAGTTTTCGATCTTGTAATCATCCGAGAGCGGTTCTGTCTTGTGCACGAAGACTTCGAGGTTCAGGGCGGGATTATGTTCGCTGGCCTTGATGATGAAGTCTATGAGACGGGATATCGGAGCTTGGTAGAGGTCCTGAAAGGCAAGGGTGAGTTATGTTACCCGTGTGGCGCCTAGAGCACGGACCTGTATGTCAATGACGAAGATCAGAGCGGCGAACTGTGTTAGGTCGACGGTGCTAGGTTCTATGGTGCCTGGGCAGTCCCATATCTCCAGAGGAATGATGGTGCTAGCTTCGGCCGGGTGAGCTCAATGCCCTTCATTCTACTTTGCGGGACAGGTCGTTCACGCACTCGTACTTGTGCCGCGTTATCCTCTGGGTAGGCTCGACGTAGAAGGCCTGCTTGGGAGCCATCTTGTGGAATAGAACCTGTTGAATAGAGGTCTTGCCGCTTCTGCACCAAGGAGTGACACGGTGAACCAATGGGAACGGGAAGATCTGGGCACACGACCAGGGCCGCGCTGGAGACGGGTCGCCGCACTCACCTCCGTAGGCCAGCCAGGAGGATACGCGTTCTGCGTACGTCGTCGGCAGCGTCGGGGTCGGCGCCGGGCGCAGCAGCAGCAGCCGACACGGTCGCCATGGTCGTCGCAGTTGTCGGTGCAGAGGGCGTCGGGAGCTGCCGCGCTTGAACGGGCGTGACGTCACGCGGCCCATGGTCGGAGAGATAACCGACGAACGTTCGTCCCGGTGAGGGTTCGCGAATCACGCAGAGACGCGAACAGGATGCTCACACTGCAGGCATAAACAGGCCTGGCCTCCAGGTGACTGCGAGACCACTGCTCGCTCTGATACACCGTTTCCTGAATCCTACCTACCTCCTCGACCGCCTTTTCCTCCGCCCCCGATGAAGTTTGGCAGGAAAATAAAGGCCGACCTCTACGCGGAATGGCGTCCGTTCTACCTCGACTACAACCTGCTCAAACGCGAGCTCAAGGCGAGTCTCGCACGTTTGCCATGGAATGTTTCGAAGGAGCTATAACCGGTCTCTCGTTTGCCTGATCAGGACCGGACGACCGAGCACGGGTGGACAGAAGATGATGAGCGGGAGTTCACCGCCATGCTCGAGCGGGAGCTGGACAAGATCCACGATTTTCAGAAGGAGAAGGTGCATTGTCTAATCCCCTTCTAGCCTTCACATCTGTGTCCGGGCGTTCACAACGCAAATTGTTGGGTGACCGGCACGAATCTCATATGCTCGCCCACTATAGACCTCGGAACTGTCGCGACGCATACGCGATGCTGAGAAGGACGTCAAGCGGCTCGTTGCTGAAGACTACTCCTCCGATAGCCCCGACCAAACCGCCCAGCAATCCGTTCCGCCCGCCGCCGGGCCGCAGTCGACGGTCGCTGCTCGGCACCTTGAACAACCGTCCGACGCGGGCCAGTCAGGCGCTACCGTAGATACGGAAGCGCAACAACAGTCAGAACCGGGGCTGCACCAGGACGCTGGCTCGGACGACGAAGATACGACGGATGATGAGAACGCGGATGATATCGTTTCAGTCGACGCTCTCGAAGACCAGTTCCATATCCTGGAAGAGGAGGTGGCGACTCTGGTCGCAGACGTCCACGACCTCGCTCTGTATACGAAACTGAACATCACGGGCTTCATGAAGATCTTGAAGGTATTTGGAATCCTATGTCATGAAAAGACACCGCTGACCGTTATGACTTGACAGAAACATGATGCAAGTAACCGTCCAACGAGATATATGCGCATATCATTTGGACTAACTATTGCGATGGCAACAGAAACAAACTAAAATGCCGCTCAAATCTACTTTCATTCAAGAGTACCTGGAAAAGCGCCCTTTCTACAAGTACAACTGGGACCGACTCATCGTAAAGCTCTCTAAGCTGTACGACCTCGTGCGGACTCGTGGACATCCGGTAGTAGGGGACTCGAGCGCAGGCGGTAGCCAGAGTGCATTCGTGAGGCAAACGACGAAATACTGGGTGCGTGTCATCGCCATTGCGCGTCGAGCATGCAACGGGCGACCTAATGACCGTCTCGTTGACGTCATCAGGTCCATCCAGACAACCTTGTACATTTGAAACTCGCGATTCTGCGGCATCTGCCGGTCTTGGGTACGTTTCAGGCAAGCCGAATGAAATGCCGTAGTTGATAATCAAATGGCGCAGTATTCAATACTGAGAAGGAGTTCGAACCCAAGGATGCAGGTTCGTACTGGCATTACCTCTTGCTGCTTACCTCCATACCTACCGCATATATGCAGCCATCACATCCATATACTTCGACAACGAAGAACTAGAGCTTTATCTCGGTCGGTTAGAGAAGACGGAGGGTGCAGAGGCGATACGGCTCCGATGGTACGGCGACGTCGACACGCAGACGATTTTCGTGGAGCGCAAGACACATCGCGAAGATTGGACAGGCGAGAAGTCTGTCAAAGCGCGTTTCCCCATCAAGGAGAACAAGGTTGGCGGTACGAAGGCATGGAAACACCCGGTGTGATGCTGATGTCGCCCTGGTACTATTAGGTCAACGCATTCTTGAGGGGGGAGTATACGGTGGACGCGGACTTTCAGGAACTCGTGACCAAGGGAAAGAAAACCCAGCAGGAGGTGGACTCGATGATCCAGTTGGCAAATGAAGTGCAATACGCTATTCTGACGCGCAAGCTCCAGCCGGGTGCGCTAAGTTTCGTTCATTCACCCAGTAAAATTTTTAATCAGGCTCGGTGCCACAGTAATGCGCACGTTCTACAATCGCACGGCGTTCCAATTACCGGGCGACGCCAGGGTACGAATCTCGCTAGATACCGAGCTTACGATGATCAGGGAAGACAACTGGGACGGCCGAACGAGGTCAGGAAACAACTGGCGTCGAACGGACATCGGCATCGATCATCCGTTTGACCAGGTGGCGCCAGAGGACAAGGAGCTATTCAAGTAGGTTGCTCCTGACGCACCTTCTAACACACAGACTGATGAGTGCACAGGTACGGCGTGCTGGAGGTCAAGTTGCAGACGCAGTACGGGCAGGAGCCCCCTCAGTGGGTCCTTGAACTCGTCAACTCGCACTTAGTGGAAGCAGTACCCAAGTTCAGGTATGTTCCTTTGGTTTCGATCCTGCATCACGGTAATGAATCGTCTTCCCCACAGCAAATTCATCCACGGCTGTGCCACACTGCTACCACACAGAGTAGATCTGGTTCCGTTCTGGCTTCCTCAAAGTAAGACGTGCTGATGTCCTGGGGGTTCGTGCGCATATACTGACCTGCACCCGCTCAGTGGACACGGACATTCTGAAACCCGATACTGGCGCGCTATCTATTTCCCGACCAGCAGTGACATCATCCCAAGGCAGCTCTGAGCCCACGCTTGGTACCAATACGCCGAACAGGGAGGCTAAGCTGCCTGCCTACACGGAACCCGTGTCAGAAGGTGAAGAGGACGAGGAGATAGACATCGCCCCAGCCGACGACCACGACACCCATAAGCGCACCGGGCTCACAAGTGCGGAAGTGGCCGCTGCTGCGTCCTTCCGCGAGCACCATCTGATGCAAGAGCGGGCCGAGGAACGGGAGAGGCGGGCCAAGCAGGAAGGCGCGAAGGCGAAGGATTATGCGCCGGAGGAGGCCGTTGAAGAGGAGGATGCGGACGATGAAGCGGACGACGAAAGGACGCCGTTCTTGAAGTCAGTGCGGAGAAAGAGCCAGGGTGCAGCAGCGATTCAGATCGGTCAGAACGGCGCTGCGGAGGATCTTAGGCCGAGAGGGTTCAGCATCGACCCGCTTGCGCCATCCTCAGCCTTTGATCAGACATTGAGGGATAGACTACAGAAAGAGCAGAAGAGCGGTGCACGTGACGACGAGGATGAGGACGAGGACGAAGCGGAGAGTGCATCGAGGCCCGCGGTAACTGGTGACGACCGAGTTCTTGAGAGGGGCTTTACGGCTCCAACCGGAAAGAAGATCGCCGTGCCGGTGCGAATCGAACCAAAGGTTTACTTCGCGTCCGAGCGGACTTTCCTGGTGAGTCCCTTCTCATGTCGGGTTATAGGGACAGTCTTACAACACCCCCTCCCCCAGAAATGGCTCAATTTTGCTGTTCTGATCGGGACGATTGCAACAACGCTCCTTAATTTTATTCCTCCGGACGATCAGGCGGGTTTGATCAGCGCCGGGCTGTTCACACTCGCCGCTTTGCTTGCCATCGCATACTCGGCTGTAGTCTTTGTCTACCGCTCCATCAAACTACGACGGCGAGAAGCTGACGGCTTGTACTACGACAAGTATGGCCCGACGATCTTGTGCTTTGTTCTGTTGGCGGCGCTGGCGACGAACGTTGGCTTGAGGGTAGCTCAGATGTGATCACTTACACGGACTGGAATGCACTCCTTTCATTTCTCATGCTCTTAATCGGGTTTACTCCGTACTCAACGACTCAGTTCAATAATTATGCACCTGTTGATTAGTGGTACATTACGCAGACGGCGGTCCAT
>NW_006767437.1:1832148-1832525 GCF_000264995.1 Punctularia strigosozonata HHB-11173 SS5 | reverse complement strand
AAGGCGACACTTACAGTACACAATATCCCAAACCACACGGCGTAGCTGGACACCGGACAGTACGGTGATGGGATCGAGACGACGCATCAAAAGGACACGCAGGACGCGCGCAGAAGTTTTCTTCTTCGGGGCTTCCAAGCCGTCTTGACTGTTCTGAACTTTCCGACGTTTCTGCGCCCGCTTCGCTCCAAGCCGTTTCCACAGGTCACCGGTGCTATACTCTTGCAATTCGATATAGTCGTAAATCTCCGTGATATGCCCCTTCACGTAGGGATTCTTTTCTCCGATTTTCTTCGCCTCCGCTACGATCTCAGCCTCAGGCTTACGTTGTCGTTCCGCCCATTGGAATTTGGCAACGAGCTGCTTGTCCGTTGGTT
>NW_006767437.1:1816453-1828900 GCF_000264995.1 Punctularia strigosozonata HHB-11173 SS5 | reverse complement strand
ATAGCCGTAGGGATGGTCCTGAAGGGATCCACCAGCTACGCGGGCGTTTTCTGCCTGCGCGCCGAATTTGGACCTGATCCCTTGGATTCAGTACGTAGTCACTGTGACCAACGAATCGCCCACATGCACCGTCCTGAAACGCAGATGTTGCATGACGGGGCTGACAACTCGAAGATCCGCAAGCGCCTTCTCATCTTCAAGCGCGTGTTTCTTTTCTTCTCGTTTTTCTGGCTTCTTGCAACCATGCCGTTAACGAGCGAACAATGCCATGAAAGCCCGACTCGGTTTTTCGGAGCCTCTCGAGTGTCGTCAAGAAACAGATGGACGATGGGTATTGGGAAGGCTGTATGAACACTGCAGAGGTTTGTTGATAATAAGCAACAAGCACGACAATGGAGTCCTTGCTGCTGATGTAAGGCATGAGGATATAGCAGCGAGCGGTTTTGCCCGACGAAGTGCCGAAATTCGTTTGCCATCCGTCTTAGATGGTTGGCGTAAATTTTCTATCTCGGAACAGATCTTCGCGCTAGGGAATCCCTCTTTGAGTTCTTCGGCGAGCGATTTGTTCGAGGACCGTGTCGAATGTTAGCATGAAGGTCACAGCAAGCAATCAAGGCGGACTTACTAAGTGCCTTCGAAGAGAATACGATGTCTCAGGGGCATACGTAATTTGACCCAGTCAAGCAAGACTTCAGTTGAGAGGAAGAGAACGCGAGACTTTTCAGCGACATGACAGATGGTCGATCTTGTTGGGAGAGCGGGTGTCTCGGGCATTTATGCGCGAAAGTGATGTTTTAGAGAGGAGAAGCTTCCCTGGAGCTCGTCCGATCGTAGTTAGCACATACATCAAGCGATGTTTTCGACTCATGATGACCTTGATCTGCTAAACTTCGTGCATCCCCGTCCCCGCGGTGCATAAAGAGCTGCACAGGGACGCGCACGACTGTCGCTCAGCGCGTCACAATAAATATCGAGTACGACGAGCAACGCGGAACTTTCTCCCAGAGCCGTCTTCGCTCTCGTGAAGCCCGGAGAGGAGTGCTGTATCGCCTCGGCTTCGCATTGGAAACCGGGTGAATTTCGAAGGGGAAAGCCGTAGTCAAGTTTGTTGATGTCATGCTGTTCAGTTCAACAAGTCGACAGCACTGATGATCCCTCCGGAGCCCTCAAGCTCACGTAGGAGCTGCGTCTCACCCGGGGACATCCTGCAGGTTGGTCGGGCCCCGGACGTTTGCTCTGTGTTTTGGCTGCGGTTGGGGCGTGGCTAACGCGGGGCAAGGGGCGTTGGTTCTCCCGATGCGAAAATGAAAGGGACGGGAAGAGCGCTCCTGATGGAGCTTGCAGCGGCGTCTGTCCGGCCCTGCATGCTGGCATTGACTGGGACGATACGTCCAATAGGTGATGCGCCGGGCCAGATACTTGAGAAAACGGACAGGTTACACCACCACTCTGTCCCGAGGCTGATTCCAGGCTGGAGTGTCTAGCGGCGCCAGATGACGCGTCGATATCGGTCGAGGTGGCGCCGACCTGGCCACGATCCAAAAACGCAGATAGAGGCTGCCTCGGCTATGCCCAGCTGGAGTCGACCTGGGGCCAGCGCTGGCGCGGGCTCGAGCCCAGAGAGCGGAGCAGATGTATATTCATAATTTATGCCACACTTTTCAGGATCCAATGCACAGTACTAACATCATTTGCATTGCACTCTACAGTACTCGGTGATAATTACAGGTTTCATAGCGAGAGAAAAGGGAAGCCACTCACAAGTATGTGTTGCACATCTAACATCCCCTCGAAGGAGTAACGAAAAAGGTGCTTACTCAAACGAGTTCGGTTGATTTGCGCCCAAAGTTTGCTTGGTAACGACATAGACACGCTTGAGGAGAGTGTCGCGAAGGGGAGTCCTGGAGTTCCGGCGCCGCGATCGAATCATGCTGTTGTAGTCACAGATTGTGGGGGAGACAGAGTTCAGAGCGTGAATATGATGTACGCAGAGGCAGGCTTACATATACATGCCGTTGCAGGCAACCATAGATATTCGGTCAGATTTTGGAACGGAGAGTAGGTCATCGCTTACCATGCATGAAGAACTTGAATGAGATTTTCGTGTTCGTCAAGGACAATGTTGACGGATTGTTAGCAAGCATGCACTCACATTGGAAGGGCAGCTAGTCCACCATGCGCACCTTCTCGAGCTTCTCTTTGACTACGCGCCCAAGCACGTCAAATGTCGCAAGCGTGAAGAGCTGCTGCAGGGAAGTCAGCACCCGCGCCCAGAGCAGGAAAATGTACATGCGTCACCTTGAGGTTGCCAGCCAAGTGTCCAACATTCAGCACGCGGGGCAACATTCTGCTCCATGGGAGCATCTTCAACCACTCGACAGAACTCATGGACCATACTGACTTGTGAGAATCCCAGGCATCAGCGAATGGTGTCCTTATGGACCACCTTGAGACGAAGCGCAGGCGAATACCGAGAGCAACTGACCTGACAACAAGACATGTAAGGGTGTGATCATGAGCGCATGTTTGCGGGCAATTGCTTCGAGTCTTCAAATGGTGGTTGCCTCTTGTTTCAAGGTGAGACTTGCACGACAGTTGGACGAGAGCATGGAGAGTGAAGAAGGTGGAAGAGGGAGTGAAGGTGGCGAGTTGGACTTGAAGCAAATTTCACAATAACTCCCGGCCTGGTTGGATGGAAAGACATAGAGGCGACCTGGAGACCATCTGGACTCCAGACGAAGGAAGCCAAGCAGGAGGCCACATCGACACCAGATCGAGGAGACCTGGGGGAGATCAGGCTCGCGCCGAGCTGGCCCTGATATCGCCGCCACCTGACGCTCGCGGTCGGCTCTATCTCGCCGCGCTAGATCGACTCCGGCTGGCGCAGAGTTGGTGGTGTATGCTGGCGTGTATGCGCAGCGGCGTGGACACAGCCCTGTACAGCCCGGGAGGCACTGGCGAAGATGCTTAGCGGGCATTGACGGTTACCGCGTAGCAGGGACCCATCTTTCGCTCTTTGACCTCCCCCGCTCCAGTGCAGCGCACTCGTCCGATCCCTCTTTCTCCCTAGACGTCCCTCTCCACCTCTAATTAGCCGCCCAAGCCGGCTTTTCCTCTCTCCTCCTCCTCCGCCATGCGTTTCCCGGTAGTTCTCGTCGCGACCACCTCATGTCTCGCTCTCTCGGCCACCGCCATCCCCCGCCCCGATCCCGCACACCAGCTCGCCGCGCGGGCCTTGATCATCGGCGGCGGCGCATCGGACTCGGCGACGGACACGAACACGAACACCGCGTCCGCAACGACCACCGCTCCCGCCGCGAGCAACACCGACACCAACACGAACACCAATACCGCTACCAACACCAATACCAACACCGCATCAAACACTGACACCAACACCAACACCGCATCCAATACCGACACCAACACTAACACCGTTACTAATACCAACACCGATACCAACACGAACACGAACACCCAGACCTCGGCCACGCCTACCCAAACTCCGACGCAGACGTTGACCCCCACCCAGGCGCCGACTACTAGCGCACCGCCAACGACGTCGCAAGCCCCGAAGACGTCCGCGTTCGTTACGACCAACGACGATGGCGAGGCGGTCACTACTACTGTCGTTGTGGGTGCCACGGACACTGCGGCCACCTCATCCGCGTCCGCGTCCGCCGGTGCCGACAAGAACAACGACAACAGCGATTCAAACTCGGGCGGCGTCAAAACTGGCACCATCATTGGCCTCGCGGTCGCCGGCGGCGTCGCCGTTATTGGCATCGTCGCATTCTTCATCTGGAAGTTCACCCGGAAGCGGTTCAACGATGACCTTGATGACAGTGAGTACTCGCACACATCATTCACAAGACGCGCGCGCTTCAACTTTTTCTTGCGTTAGACGAGGCTATCAAGTGGCCCGAGCTAGGCGGCAACCACTCGGACGCGTTCGGCAAGTCGCCCTCCGGCGGCTTCGGCTCTCCCTCAGAGGACGCGCTCTCCCGTCCCGACTCGCGCGTGGGCGGTGGCGGCTACGCCCAATCCGTCGCGGCCTCTTCTACTGCCGAGTTCTACCCCGCCGCCGCGGACCCGTACGCCGTCCCGCCTTTGCCGCACATGAACCCCGCTCAGCCGCCGACGTCCTACCGCGACGATCCGAACGCGCCCGCCTCGTTCTACGATCCGTACTCGGGCCCCGTCCCGCACACGCTCGCCGCGCAAGACGGCATGGAGGCGATCCCGATGACCCAGCTCCGCGCGCCGAGCCCGGGCCCCGCCCGCGCGCTGAGCCCGCAGCCGCCCCAGATGAGCGCGTTTGACCCTGCCGCGCGCACGCTGAGCCCCGCGCCGCCGCAGATGGGATACGGGTACGACCCCGCCGCACGCACGTTGAGCCCGGCGCCCAGCATGGGCCCCATGCGCGGACCGTCGCCTGGGCCTCCGGCGGCGTACACCAGCGCCGCCCCTGCCGGCTACCGGTGACGAGATGGATGATCAGGGTGCGCTCTCGGCGTGACAGCTCGGCGTTGAGCGTTGATGCCTGTTGCGCGCGTGCCCGATACCCCTTCCCGAGGTGCATAGCATGGATGCTCAGCGACGTTGTTTGGTGTTTGGAGTTTTGGATCGCATGGTCGTGGTGATGGTTGGTAATATCGTCCGCTAGCATAGCGCTGTCGGGTTCCTACGGTAGCGGTTCTTGTTTCGGATGGGCGGACACGGACGCCACATATACATACGCACACTTTTTCCCCCTCAATCCGCTTTCTTGTCCCTCATTCTCGCTTTCGAACGACGCTCGCCGCACGCATGAATGCCTCGGGTATATACATACTGTTCTCATACCACAAGCAGACATCGCTTCGGATCGAAATATACGAATATTAATGCTTGCCTCAACGTGCAGTGCGACATCCGGATCTCCGATCCCCCCTCATTCACGGGTCGGCCCTTCCCAACAATGGCGCTGAGCTGGCTACGCTGTCCATCGATTCTATCGACGATCCGCGCTCGAGCTCTGGTCGGTGCTTTGCAGGCTCCGCGACTGCCTCGAGGGTTTTAGCCTCAGGCTCGGCCTGTTCTGTGTAGGCGGAATCTGAGCCAGAGATCGGCGGAGTGACTGTGATATCGTCGTCGGAGATAGCGTCCGCGTTGGATACGATTATCACAGGAACGACGATTGCTGAGCTTGTACTAGGCGGAGGCGCATGATGGGTAATGCTCTCTTGGCGAGACTCGCTCAAGGATGTCCATTGCCGAGAAGGCATAAGGTACTCCAGTGAAGAGGTCGGGCGGGCCACGGACACCAAGCTGCTTGCCCGTGATCGCGGTGCAGGTGGTTCTGGTTCTGCGCCGATCTCGTACAGGTTGCGCAGTGCGCACAGAAAATTGTTGGGCGATCGCATTTCCAGCACCATGCCGTCCTTCTGCCACTCGTAGAATTCCTGGTAATCCATTTCTTCGTACAGTCCGAGCTCAGCGCTTTTGTCAAGTGCGAGGATTAGCTCCCTCGGCGCTCTGAAGCCTTTCCTGGTCAACCTTGCTACCGCACTACATATGCGCAAGTTTCCCGTCGCCGTACGGTCTGTGATGGGTGTCTCCTCTGCATAACGGCGTGCGTGTCTCTCAGTGCGGACGTAGGCCGATGCAAGATAAGTGTAGAGATTGTAAGGCTTCTCCTGGTCATTGCAACGCGAGACATGGTATCGCAAGCATTGGCAGAACGTGGCCGGTAGTTTCTCCAATGATGCGATGTGCCGCGAATCGAGAGAAGGCAGAAAATCCAATGTCATTGCTGCCGCTGGGAGGTGCAGTTGGTAGCCGTACCGATCCATCATCGCAAGCTTGAGGAGGCGTTCCACGTCTAAGTACTAATCAGATCGTAGGTCCTTCATAGAACTGTTGCGAGATCTTACCCTCTGTGCGGACGATTTCTCGCCATGGCGCCACCTCGGCCTCCTGACCCGGAGCGCTGAGCAGTTCCACGCTCAGACCTTCCAAGGTACGATACTCGGGTTGACCGCCCAGAAATGGGATAAACGCGTTCAAATACTGGACTAGGATGTCGTCGCAATCGGGCATCCCATAGAACCTCTCCACCAGCAATTTGAGCAGGACAAGCCCATCCCGAAGAGAGGGCTTCAACGCCCGCATGCTTCCCGGATGCAAGTGAGGAAGGACAGCAAACAGCATGCGGACGGATCGTCTGTAAACACGCTCGCCGATCACAGGCCACGACTTCTCGATGTTGGGGTAAATCGAAGGACGCGAAGAGCGTAAACGCTCGACAAGCCCGAGAGTGGTGACCCCGAACGTATTCGCCACTAAGCCAAAGACGAACTCGGCGGTGACAGGCGTGTTCAGGTCGGCGATACAAGAGACCATGGAGTCGCGTAAATCCTCATCCAAGATGGTCTTGAATGTCCATGCGAAGACGTCGTGGGCGACTAGATCTTCTTGCGATCGCGGAGTATCCCGTTCTACCCAGGATGAGGGTACCAAGCCGTAGTCTATGCTTCTCCATTTATCTCTCCACCGACGAGGGAACCATTTGGGAGCAAATTTTTTGGTCCTCCATATGATCCTTGAAAGGGACAGAGAAGCCGGCGTGCGATACGGACACGTTACGGAGAACGCAGGTAAGAGTGCGCTACCAAGAGTTACCCCAAGGGAGACGCCTACGATGGCTGTAACGACAGCCGCCACGGTAGTATCCAGTGACCATAATAGATCGACAATGCCAAGGAGAAAGAGCACAAGTGAGATTTGAAGTAGAACGGGTAATGATGCGATTATGCCAAAGACCCTCCATTTTTCCAGTCCTTGATCGAAAGGAAGGGTCGGTAATGTCCCATACAGAGTAACAAGATGCCTGACCATTATAACGGTGTTGGCGAAGCTTGACACTTTCTGGAGGCGGTGAAAATATCCAAGCGCTAGGTAGACCTATTTAGTTTACGGAACGGCAGGGGGCCAAGTTTACATACATATACTCTCGAAGCCACTGCTTCAGCAAAATGCATACCAAAGCAGAGATCAACGACAAAACGAGGCTGGAAAACCAGAATGTATTGATGCGAACAGCGCCCCGAGGCATCTGCAAAGGGGGCAGTTGCGCTTTGATCGGGTGGGTGGAGTCCATGAAGCTCCCATTGACGGAGAAGCTGCTCAACTGCAGAGATATCTGCAGGAGTAGCGCCGCGGTGGTGTCGTCCGGATCTCGTTGTAGAAACTTGTAACTTTCGATGATGAACGCCGTAAGGACGGCAGAGAAAAGGCCGGCCTACATAGGCTACCTGTTAAACAGACCACACTGGAAGGGCGGGGAACGCGACTCACAAAAAACAAGCAATGAGTCTATTTCCTCTTTACAGCCATCTATCATGTCTTGGTCGTACTCTCGAACAGCCGTTGCGCAAGCCGCCCAACCTTCGGGGGCGCCAGAGGCGCCCTCTCGCTCCTGATAGTCGCGGGTCGGTCGCATGAGCACTGTTGTGTTCGGAAGGCTGTCTAGGTGTCCAAAGGCAAGCGTCGAGAGAACTCAAGGCGACTAGGCCTATATGAGAGATAATATATTGCGCGCCTCATGTCCAAGCTGTATCGGCGCATTCCCATGCTCGACGGGCTGGGCAGCTCAACACGGGATAACTTGGTGGCATCTTGTTGAAGTCTTCATCGGCAAAGAATGCGTTCCCATGTTCCAGAGGGTGACTTTGTGTCAAGTGCGCTAGGATGCACACATTGCGCGCAAGTATCGAGGAAGGCGAAGGGAGGGCGTGTGAACCAACGAGTGCTTACTTCCATCGTTGTCCAACCCGCCACCGATCTAGCTAAGTATAGTAGCTGCACTATGGTGGTCCGTATCGGATTCATCCATTTTCATCCAAAATCACAGTAATTCATCCGTTTTTATTCGCTTTCATTCGCTTTCACCCATTTTCACTCGTACTTTCATCCATTTTCACTCAAAATCATTGACATTCATCCTGATTCGCTCGTTTTCATTCATCTTCACTCGTTTTCATTTTCAGTCATTTTCACTCGTTTTCACAGAGGCCTACATAGCCACAGAACCATGTTGGTCATGCACCTAGAATCATCCAATAATCACAACTCTGTTAAGATCAGATCACGGCGGAGCTAGATAATAGGTATTAGCGCTTCGCTCTGAGGGAGAATAGGGCAAGAGCCTGGTATATTGGATGTACCTAGATAATAGGTATTACTACGGTACATTAGCAAGGGAAACTACAGGGAATATAGAGGGTGACTCACGCGCTTCGCTCTGAGGGAGAATAGGGCAAGAGCGAAGCGCGGTTACAACACGAGACGGTATTTACGGATGATCGACAGTCCATACCGACCCCGAACAAAGATGGGTACGACGAGGTGTCACTGCGCCGGCTTGCCGCGGCGGCGTCGCCGCTCAAATCCTAACACTCCCCCTCAAGCCTAGCGGAGACCCATGAGGAACCGAAAGTATTCGAACTTGACGCGCGCGAGCGGCTTCGTGAACGCGTCAGCAACCATCTCGTTGGTGGAGATGTAATTGAGGTCGATGGCGGTGTTCTCGACGGCCTCGCGCACAAAGTGGTAGTGCACGTCGATGTGCTTCGTGCGTGAGTTCATGAGCCCGTTCTTCGCGAGCGCGATCGCGCTCTGGTTGTCGGACCAAAGCGGGGTGGAGGGAGGAGCGTCGCCAGCGAGTTCCGAGAGGAGGGTGCGCAGCCAGACGAGCTCGCGCGTTGCGCCCGACGCGGCAACGTACTCGGCCTCGGTGGAGGAGATGGTGACGAGGGACTGCTTGCGCGAGCCCCACGAGATTGCGCCACCGTTGTAGAGGAAGACCGCGCCGGAGATCGAGTGGCGGCCGGGCTGGCTCGCGTGGTCCGAGTCGGTGAAGCCGACGAGCCCGGTAGCGTCAACGCCGAGCGTGAGCGCGAGGGTCTTCGTGCCAATGAGATAGCGCAGGACGCGCTTGGCGGCCTCCCAGTGGATGACGGCGGGGTCGGCCATGAACCGGGCGAGTGTGGAGACGGCGAAGGCGATGTCGGGGCGCGACCCGATGGCTGCATACATCAGCGAGCCGACTAGGCGCGCATATGGCTTGTTCTTCATCGCTTCGCGGTCGGCGTCGGAGATGTCGGCGAAGAGGTAAGCATGAGGGTCGAGAGGAATGGATAGCGGGGTGGCCGTGGTGAGGTTGAACCGCTCCGCGAGCGTGTCGATGTACGCGGTCTGCGTGAGCGTAAGTGTACGCGCGGCTCTGTCGCGCTGTACCTCGAACCCGAGCACCCAACGCGCAGCCCCCATATCCACTATCTCATATCGCCCGCCAATCTCCAGCTTGAAGGTAGCCATCCCGGCGGTCGTGTTTGCGACGATGATGCAGTCGTCGACGTGGATCGCGAGAATGATCGACACGTTGTCCTCGAAGAGGTAGAACACGGCGGGGTCGGCGGCACAGCGAGTGAATCCGAGCTGGTCGATGAGCAGCTTGCACACTTTGTGATACCACTCGCGTCCGGCTTGCTTCAGGCCGTAGAGTGCTTTGAGGAGGCGAAGGACGTGGCCCTCTTTGCCAGGGACCTCGAAACCGGGCGGCTGGCGCATGTAGATCTCCTCTTGGAGGTCGGCATTGAGGTATGCGTTGGTGAAATCAATGCAGTCGATCTCCCAGTCGCGTTCGGCGGCAAGGGCGAGGATGAGGCGGAGAGAGGCGAGACGAACGGTGGGAGAGGCGGTTTGGAAGTAGTCTATTAGGTACTTTTGCGTGTGACCGCCACCAATGAGGCGGGATTTGTGCTTTCGCACCTCGTTGCGCTCGTCTCTCTTCTTCTTCAACACCCACAGACTGCTAATCACGTTCGCCTTGGGCGGTCTCGGAACGAGCTCCCAGGTCTTGCGCTTCTCGAGCGCCGTGATTTCTGCCCGCATCGACTCGCGCCACACGTCTGCCTCCTCGCCGTTCAATGCCTCTCGCGCGGTAGGTTCGTCTCCCGCCATCGCTGCGCCAGCGAATAACGGGATCAGATTCCCAGAAAACAGTGCAGCAACTGACGCGTTGGGGATGGTTCCCTCAAACCACTCCTCCGCATGTGCTGCCGCCGTCGCCGTACCGCCGAGCAAACTCGCGGGCACTTGCTGTGCGCCGCGTCCTCCCGCCGTTCCTTCGCCAGACTGAATCTTCTTGATCCAGGACGACGGCTTGCGCACGCGCTGGGGGCGGCTTGCTGCGGGCGGCTGCTCCGGCGCCAAATTCTCGGGCACGGGCGGCACGGCGTCCTCGTCGGATGGCTCGGTGTGCGGTGTGGAAGACGCGATCGGAGGCGCGGGCGCGGGTGCTTGCGCTGCAGTAGGAGCTTCGGGGGCAGGCGATGCACGGACATACGGGTTGTCCGGAGCATCTGCGACACTCTCCCCCTCAAACTGGATGTCCGTGAAGTCGGGCTCCCCCTCAAACCTCACGTCTCGCTCGACCGAAATCTTGTGCTGGCCGGGCCAGTAGATGCGGTGGCCTTTGCTTTGGTCATCGAATCTGACCCAGCAGCATTTGACGCTGCGCGGATCGAGCTTCGAGGGCACGTGTGTCGACTTCACCCAGCAGTGCGCGCCGAAGCGGCGCAACCCGGAGAGGTTTGGCTTGGCGCCAGTCGCCTTCTCGTACGGGGTGGAGCCGGGGGTGTTCGCGGTCTCCGTGCGGTTGCGGAGGTACGCTGTCGCGGACGGAAGTTTGTGGTGGGTGTGATGTGCTTGTGGCTGTGTCGAAGAGGCGAGGGGAATTCTTGAGGTGATAGGAGTGTACCACCGATTCTTCAGCTTCTTCTTGCAGCAAACTTCCCTGAGGTCCCGGGCTATCTAAGTCGGGGATTGCTCAGTTGGCCGTCGGTTATTGAACCTGACTTGAATTTGATGGGGAGATGGCGACATTGCTTCGCTCTATGGCGACGAGTATCCCTATGCGAATGTTGCCGACTACGGGGGCACATAGTTCCCAAGTACGGAGCTCATAAGTGGGAGTAGGGGAGGCATAAAGTTGGTAAACACCATCGTCTAGGCACGTGGTAGGTGGAATGATGGAGTCTGGAATGGGTGGAGCTCGGTACGGCAAGTCTTCATCGGCATCCAGGGCTTCGATCTGGAGCAGGCTGGCTGGGTGCAGGGCATGAACAGGAGAGCCGATGTTTCCTAAAGTCGTGTCTTTCGGTGTCATTGGGGGTGTCAAAGACGAGTGGAACCCAGTCTTCCAAGTGAACGTGTTCTCTTGGTTCTGCAGAAAGGAGATCCCAAAGTTCGCCTGGCCTAGTAGCCTCATTGGTTGTATGGGGGCGAAGATGACTGATCGCTTCGATAGGGGGATCATTCCTGGGCCAATAGGTGGGAGAAGTAGATTCGGAGTCCCGCTCGTTACTCAAAGCATGACGAGTGATAGCACGCTCCTCGGACTCCATCCACCAGTCTTGCAGGGTGGGTTCCTCCGGTGCCTGGAGTGGAGGTGTTTCTACCATGACTACTCTGATAGTTAGCGATGAAGTCATGATTCCATCTTTCTGAGCCTTACAGGGAGGGGCTGTCTCTTCGGCTGGGAGATCTTGGTCGAGAGAGTTGCGCAAGCGGTACGTTTGTCCCATGGTAAGTGAGTAAGGAGGGGAATGATGGACAACGGCAAAGGTTACTCGTCCTAACTTCGTTCTATTTGCTTATTGTTATTCACACGCGCCTTCCTACCTCATTCCTTGGTTACCGGTTCATTGTCCTGGTGTCAGACACTCCCTGTTGGATTTATTTGCGATATGCCTCTTATTTTCTTTCGATATTCGTCGCATATCCTGGCGCCGGGCTCGTGTATTCTAATACAAAAAATCGATAACAATTCTACGCATCCTCTTCCCTTGCCATTGCCGCCCGTGGTCCATCCCAACTGCTGAACGTGTCTTTTTTAATTTTAAATTAGAACAGTAGTTAATATGAGCATGCGGTGGATGTACATACCGGCTTGCATGGTCACGTCGGCGGTTTTGGTAACGTTGTGCTTCGTCCAATCTCGCATTGAAAGGCGGGCGAGCTCCGGCGTGACGCGCAACATGACGCGCTCCGAGTTGATGACCTGTCCGGAGAACACGACAATCCCATGCACGAAGAAGGTGACTGTGATGAGAAGAGAAGGACAATTTATTTTCGCATTTTTCATTTCTAAATATGGACTTATCATTTTCCTTTTCCCACCTTTCCTTTTCCAAAGTCACGTGACCTTCAGTGGCAGCAGTACAGCATCATTGACACTGCCCTGCACTGCCTTGCACAGCCTTGCACAGCCCTGCACAGCCACCGGAGTTTTATTCCGCTTACTCATGAACAATGACTCGTTATTCCTTCTAACTCCTTGATTCATAATCCTGACCCACCTAAGTGGGTCGGTCTTACTCATCCTTGTGCCCTGCATGTGAT
>NW_006767437.1:1805018-1810221 GCF_000264995.1 Punctularia strigosozonata HHB-11173 SS5 | reverse complement strand
ATTCATAATCCTGACCCNCCTAGTGGTCGGTCTTACTCATCCTTGTGCCCTGCATGTGATTCTCTTGTACTATTCTTGGACCATGGATTTGTGTATATAAGACCCCTGTAGCTCGCCCTAAGTCCCCATCTCGACCTCTTGTGTCTTGGGGACTTAGGTGAGTAACCGTCTCTGTACTAGATACTATGCTAACTTGTGTCTTGGGGACTTAGTGTGTGACCTTGAGTCCATTAGGTGCCTATTGCGTAGCTGTCGACCTCGTGTCCAGTGACCTTGAGTCGAGCTCAGCTCCTCCTTTTCTGCGTGTACTCTTGCCTAAAGTAAGTGCCGACGACGCTGCCTTTCCAACCGACTCTACCCGATTACTTGGACATTCCGGCTGTCTAAGTAGTTGGTAACCCCAACGGGCGTTCCCCTGCACGTCGCTCGTCACAGTGACGCAGTCGTCGTGCAGTCGGAATATGGACCGAACGGTGCCGCACACCCAGGTGCTGGCGTACTCCATACGAATGTGTATGCCTATGTGTACGTCCCCGAGGATGGGTGCCGTGAGCGTCCATATGAGGGGGTTCTCCACGTCGACTGGAACGGCGAGGATCGAGAAACTGCCGTTGTCCAGGCAGCCAATGCGCGGGATAAGTGGGTTGGGGAACGGAGGAGCCGGGAGTGCCGGACCAGGCTCAGCGTCCAGGGCCTCTCGTCGAAGCAGGTGAGCGGGACGGAGGGTTTGGAGGGGTGGACTGTTGGACCAGCTATAGCTGTCACGTCCCGCATATCCGGCCATGCTGCGGTCAGAGGGGGAGTCGAATACGAGGGGGATCCACTCGTCCCATGACATGGTCGCGAGGTCGTCGGGGTCGAGGATGCTCCACAAGTCCCCCGGCTGCGGGGTCGTAGTAGAGCGACGTTGCCAGAGAGCGATGTTGGTCATTAAGTGATTATAATATTCTGGGTTGGCGGCAAAGGTCACGGAGGTGGAGTCGGTGTCGCTGTCGGTCGTATCGAAATCCTGAGCATCACTGGGAAGCTCTAGCCGGTCGCGGCTATGGAGGGATTGTTGGTCGTCTTTCTCGTGTCGAGAAGGTAGAGGGTTGTCCACATGGCTGGGGAACGGATTCGGTCCAGACGAAAGTTCATCGTATGGCATGGTAGGACGTTGGCGAACGTAGAGGTGAGAGGGAGACTGTCCCATTCGTGCGTGCGCGGTATGGGGGGAGCAGTCAGACTATTGCGTGCGGGTACTTTGCGTGTGCAGGCTTCCTTACTTTTCCCACAAGCATTTCCGCTTTGCAGCGCTTCGTTTCCTTTTGTAGGACCGACCGTTCTTCGGTGGTCTAGAGTACTGCGCCCGGTCGCCGTTTGTCTGGCTGTCGTGGCTTCTTTCAGGGGCCGCTGTCGTGCTTCCCGAATTCAGCCTTCTAGGATTCACATGAGGGATGCCCTTGGCATTTCTCATGGGCGGAGTGGAATATTCAGACTTCTTCTTCTGCCTTCTTATCCTTCTCCGTCACTCTCGTCTTCTTCATGGAATTGTTCTGCTTCGAACTCATCGGATCCGGTACCCATGACGTCATCTCGCTCAAACGGATCCTCTCGCAGTTCGGCTGCCGGGACATATTCCTGTGTTCTAGCCTGATAGGGTAGGATCCAGAATGGTGCTACACCACGCCTGACAAATGTTCCATCAAGTTCCCAAATCACATACGACCCGCCCTCTGATTTTCCAATGAGTTGGAAAGGGCCTAGATACCTGGGTTTTGCTTTCTCACAGTTACTAGACAATCCGTTCGAGGCTTTATAGGCCTGGCTGTCAATATCGTCTTCAGCCCTTATTTGTACTGCGTTAGAGCTGAAATACGACATTTGTGAGTTAAGGTACATTATTTCGGGCTGATTTCGCACATTCTCCGGTAAGTCGGCCGCATCTCCGAGCCATATCGCGGTGACCCACTCATCCTCCGTAGATTCAAACTCCGACAGCCCGGTGGGTGGCGCTTCAGAAACTCGAAGTCCGAGGCTCAAGATTTCCGGTAGTTCGCTAGGTAAGTCATTCCGTACATTTTCGATATCATTTCTCATAGGATACATGACTTTCCGAGCAACAGGGGAAGTTTCTACACTACTGGGAACTTTCATAACCGAGGCGGAGGAGTCGGGGAGCTGATGGGACGGAGGATACAAGTTCGCGAGGCCGGGGAGGATTGTACATGTACATAGTCCGAATACGTATCGCTTACAGTTGATTGCGAGTCCGAGCGCATATTTCTTGTAGTTAGAGAGCGACGCAGGCCGGGGCGGGTGGAACGGTGAGGTTGCGAACATGCTTGGGGGCGCGTAGCATCTTGAGGGGTCGTCGCGGCGGAGTCTTCACGGCTGGAGGTCGTTGTAGTCGGCGGCGGATATGTCGATGTCCGAGCTGGAGCTGGACGAAGAGCGCAGAATATGGTCGACTGAGTGGTAGTTAGCGAGGGCGGCGGTTTGTCGGTGAAGAGAAATAACGTACCGTCGACTTCGTCGCCGTCCTCCGGTGTCCAGTTCCAGGCCTCGACATTGGTGCGGATAGCATTGATGTCGAGCTGGAGATCGAGTACGTCGCCGGTGAGTCGGTCCACAAAGTTTCGGTGGTCGGTAGCGTATTCGGCGACGGCATCGGATGTGGCAGCGACCTGCTCGAGAACTTGCGAGAGAGCCGCTTGCATGGCTTCGTGCTGAGTGCGGGCGGTGCGATAGAACGATGCGTGGCTGGAGAGGAGCGTGGCGATGGCGGCCACGGTGAACTGAGTAGCCTCGGTGAGTTCGCAGATCCGGTCGTACATGACCCGGAACATGCTACGTTTGCGGCCGGCGGGGGTTCGAGGACGTTCCTCGCTCGCAGGAGTCGTCGTGTCCGAGCGCGAGAAGGCCGGTACGGGGCCGCTACTAGAGGGTTCGAAAGGATGAGCTTCAGGAGATAAGATGGAATGCAAATAGAGGTACCTGGGATCGTTCTCATTGCGCCAGATGGACGGGGGCGGCGTCACCGTTGTGCGCTCGGTGGATACCGGATAGTTGATGGTAAGGCGGTCGAACTCGGCAAGGTGCGTCTCTTCGTCGACGGTGGGCAGTTCGGGTGCGTCGCCTCCTTCGGGGCCGGGGAGACACGTCGCCGGGTCGTTGATGTTGTTGCTCCATCCGTCGGCGAGAGGGTAGGTGATATGGAGATAGTCGAATAGAGCCTCGTCGAACCAGAGGTATGGGTCCGAGCCTTGTAATGCTTGCGTCGAGGGGCGGTCGTCTTGAGAAGATACCAGGGAGCTTTCGATGGAGAACGGGGACTGGCGATCGGCCGGGTCCCGGGGTGCGTCGAGGAAGAGGTGATAGCGTTGCGAGGGCGGATAGTCTGCCGGGGCCGGTTCAGGAGTCGGGGGCGCAGACATTGGGCGGAAGAGGGACGGGTCGACCTGCGAGAGCGCGTGGACGGTACCGCGGTACCCTGGAGGCGTTTGAAGTCGCATCGGGATCTTGATCTTGTTGGCGCTGGTCGGAGACTCGCCGATGGGAATCAAGTGTCCGTCGGTGCGATAGTATGGCATGCCGGGGTCGTTGAGGATGGCGTTCGTGGGCGGGAATCGGAGCTGACGCTCTACACTTATTTCGATTCCTTCCATCGGCGGTCGAGGTGTGGGCGGGCGGTCTTCAGCTGCGGGTCCTTCCGCGATCCTGAGTCTGTCGATGTGTCGCGAGAGTTTGTTTCCGGCTAGCGGTGCGTGTTGAAGTGTCGTCAGCGGATCGGGAAGCGATAGGTGAGGCGGGACCGGGGGCGATAGAACGAGTGCGTTGGTGCGCATGGGGCCCTGAAGATCGGAGGTGTCCATGTCGATGTCGGGCAATTCGAGACGCTGACGTCGTGCCTGCATTTCTGCGAGCTCCTGAGTCGGTGTTAGTACCGGTGAGTGTCTGAGAGCATAAGTCGAGCGGCTTACCTGTTCGCGGGCTTGGTTGGTGATAGCCTGATGCGAGACCCGCGCCAGCAGTTCAAATAGTCCACGGCTGAAAAGCAGGCGGTGCGTGTCGTCGGTAACGGTGTGCGATGCGGGAGTGGTGCTATCCGAATCGTGGTACAGAGCCCGGAGATGTTTCCCGGCAAGCCTAGGGTCGCGGTCGTCAACGAGTTCGAGAGTATACGTGCATGACGTCGGATAGTCGCGCGCAGGTGGATCGGGTGTCGTCGGTGCAGATAGCGGGCGGTAGATGCGAGGCATCTGTTTCGAGAGGTCGTGGATCGAGCCGGGGAGATCGGGCGGTGAGGCGGCGCGAATAGGGACTTTGATTCGAAGGGGGCTGTCGGGCGGTTCCCCGATGGGAATCGCGTATCCGGCGGTGGCATAGTATTCGTCGGGCAGGGCGGGGAACTCGCCGTTGAGCAGAGCTTGTTGGAGCTCCTCGTCCTGTACCTGCGTCGTCGGAAGGGAGCCGTTGTCGGGTGAGTCGACGCTAGAGGCATCAGATCGCGCTTCTCGCGTCATGCTGACGAGGATGTTGAAGTCGTCTTCGATGAAGTACATCCGAGGTGTCGAGTCGTCGGTATGGTGAGGTGAGAGATTTTCTCCGAGCAGAGGCTGCCGGCTGCTTCGGAGCATGCGGCCACAGAGTCGGAGGTCGCCATGCGGTACCAGTTCGAGGACATACGTCCTCGAGACGTGGTACTGGCTTTCGGGGGGTCGGGGCGTTGAAGGTGCGGATAGCGGTCGGAATACCAACGGTGCCGCAATGGCGAGGTCGTGAATAGAGCGAGGGAATCCTGGAGGAGACACGGCTCGGATAGGCAGCTTGACTCGGTGGTCGCTCGACATCTGAGAAAAATCCCATGACTATACAGCACTACATAGTCCAATATAGCATCCATAGTTCCATAGCAATGTCAATTTGTATGGTTGCTATGGAACTGCCTGCAGTTGCTATAGAGGTACCTGCCAGTGCTATAAAGTGCTATGGGTGCTATAGATCACACTGCCATGGCTATATAGCACAGAGCCAATGCTATGGGCATTACAGATACTATGGCAATTTGGTAGTCATCATATGCTCAGTAGATGCTATGATTAATCAGACAAGAAACTAAAATGCTACAATAATGTTTGATTTTGAAAGCAAATATTTGGATTGCATAATAATTGTCTACAATATTACACGACTAGTGCTACTGGCCAGCTTACATAAGCAT
>NW_006767437.1:1798717-1802220 GCF_000264995.1 Punctularia strigosozonata HHB-11173 SS5 | reverse complement strand
TAGCTGGTTCGGGGGTCGTAGGCGCCGAGAGAGTCTTGAAGTACGAGCGGTCGGAGGCCATCAGGAGATGGATCGAGTTTGGGTAGAATGGGGGCGATTCGGCACGGATCGGGGCTTTGAACCGATTCTCGCTGAATAGAGGGTCGCCGAGAGGGATGAGGCAACCGGCTGCCCGGTAGTACCCAGGGAAGTCGACATCTTCGCCTATTCCTTCGGCCTCCGTGACGATGGGCCAATAGTCTTCGTCGTCGAGGACGCGTCCGGTGAGTGGGTGCGGTGTGCTCGGGAATTGAATAGAGCTTGCGTGTAGCGTGTTCGACGAGGTGTCGGGGTTCGTAGCAGGGCGGGGCTGCGGAGCATAGATCTTCGCCGGCGAAGGGGAAATCGGGTCCGGAAGGCGAGTCCAGCCGCCCTCCTCTCTGCCGAACCGAAGAATTTCTGTAAGTTCAGCGTCAGAGAGGGGGGTACGAGTAGCGTACATCATATCGTCCTTGAGTCCTATATTGAGCGGTCCGTTGACTGTCGCGTCGAATCCGGGTGTGGGCCGTTGCGAGAGAGTCGTCGAGGGCGAAGAATCCAGTGGAGAAGTCGTTTCTTGAGGCGGAGACGGGTACGCATCGAGCGTGAGGTTCGTCGTCGAAATCTTGGGTTGCGCATGAGACATAGGGGGCGGATTCGAGTGAGGCGTGCAGTTTGATAGACTAGCGAAGGGTAAGCGAGTGTTTCTGGTGACTTGGGTGTCCAGACACGCACCTGAGCTTTTATGCTCATTGCGAGAGCCTGGACCGATGGTTCCGTGCGAGAGTCGTATGGGTTGCCGAAGAAGACTGTTGGATTGCATAGCGGGTTTGACGAGCGGCGGTTCCATAGCCTTGCCTTCGAGTGGGGCCGTCCTTTCTCGTCGAAAGTCGGAGTATGCCTGGATTGCGTCTGGGTAAGCCTTGCCTCGCGCCGACTGGTTCAGATGGCATGGAGCGAACTCACCGATCGTCCTGCGCAGCGCCCTGGTTTGGGAGTCGAAGTGGGTATCTTGCCTTCGGGAGTCGTCCGCGGTATTGTCTGGGTGGTGCGCGAGGTTTCGCGATGTCGACGCCTCGTCCCTATTTGGTCGCGTCGCGAACAGACAGCTTCCAATCTCGGCAGAGCGGTACCGAACGTGCTGCAGGAAAGGAACATCGCTCGGATTAGCCTGCGGAGTACGTGATATGAGGTACCGGGTATACCTCGTTATCGCGTCCTCCGTGCTTCTAATATCCTCGCTAGGTCCGTCTGGTGGTAACCCCGTGTCCCGCTCGCAAGGGGAGTGCGGCATCTGGTCGGAGCGTCGAAAGGACGGCGGCCATCTGCGGGGATCTTCGGGAGGTACGTCCTGTCGCCGATTCGGTGTATTTGTTCCGCTACCGTCGGCTGAAGAGTCATCGTGTTCGTTAGCGTAGGGAGAGGGCGCGATGATGATGTATAGTACCGCGTTCGATCCGTCGGGCGGGTGTATCTCTTCTCGAAACAGGGCGGCTGCGTTGAGGTGTTCGATGAGTCGTCCGGGGTCTTGAGTCGAGCGTACGAGGTTCGGGGTTTCTACCCATCGGTCTCGCTGCGAGCGGCTCCGTATTTTCGCCCGGCACGTACCTAACGACTGAATCTTCAAGGAGACATCGTAAATCACCGATGTCCTCGAAGATTCTGCAACGGTACGTACCGGCGATGATCGTCCGCGCTCGCTAAGCCGAGACCTAGGCGTAGCGGGCGTCTCTTCGGTTCGCGAGTCGGGGATGTGTTCATGGTAGGCTTCGACTGGTGGGGGCTCGCCGGTGTCGCTGGTGGAGGTAGAGACCGTCGGTTCGAGAATCGAGGCGTCCGCTGGCGGCGATCGGCCAGCTATTGTCCTATGGAGCAATGGACGCGCCGGGTGCCTAGAGATGTTTGAGTTGGATAACGTTTGCGTGCTGCCGATGTACTCACCGGCATCGTCGAGTTCGACGATTCTGCCGCGGTGAGCATGGGGGAGGTCGAGAGGGGAAGACGAAAGATGGAGAGGATTGCTGTTGTCGGATGGGCCGGGTGCTTGAAGACGTTTGCGTGAGTCGATCCTGCCGAATGAGGCTTCGTGAGGCGAGTCGAGGTCGTGCCGGTGATCCATATCGGTGGGTTCTTGATGGAGTCGGGCCAAATCCGGCGAGGGCGTGTGTTCGGGAGCCGTTCGAGGGTGCGCCAAGGTGACGAGGACGCGCGTCCGCCTATTGTCTGAGGTGGTGAGCGTTACTTCGAAGGTGCCGTACGTACCGAGTAACCTGCGCATCCCCGTTGGGAGATGGGCGATCGAGTCTTCGAGGGGCGTCCATTCCCCGCCGCGCAGTGGTCGAGTGAAGAGGCGGGCATGATAAGGATCTCCTAGATTTAGAAGGAACTGATGATGGTCAGTAACGGCGGTCAGATCCGGCGAATCCGAACAAGCATGAGGCGTACCTTGACCCGACCGGATGGCCGCGTCAATACACGCCTGAACGCGTTGGCATTCGTCGTAATCGAGGTCCGTGGAATTGCCTCTTGACTGGGCGCGAGCGAGTTGCGAGTTCGAAGGAGCGGCGATGTCGTCCAAAAGATTGTCGGTGTCGGTGTCGGTCGTCGGGCGTCGGGGTGGCGGTGTTGCTGAGAGATAAGATCGAGAGTCGCATTCCTCCATGACCGGTAGTCGCGTGGCGAGCACGTGAGGCGCGTCTTGCGGCGGCTTCTCACGCCACCGGTGACGTTCCGGCCCGGCGCGTTCGCGATTTTCGCTAAGTCCGTTGTCCGCAGTGAGGCCCATGGTCTGTGAAATATTAGTGTTGTCGTCCGAGTCTGTACTGACCTTGAGTTCGAGTTGCACGTTGTGTTCCGGGTAGTTGAATATGAGGTAGGTGCCGTCCCGTTCGATAATATCGACCGAATTTGAGGATGTCCAAGGTCGCCCTAGCAAAAGAGGGAAGTCAATAGAATCCGATACCCATAATTGGGCGATCGTCCTTGCTCTTCCACAGTCGATAGGTACTTCTCCAACCAAGCCGATTAGTCGTCCTGTTCCGCCGTTGACATCTTTTACCGGGAAGGTAACATCTGAGAAAAATCCCATGACTATACAGCACTACATAGTCCAATATAGCATCCATAGTTCCATAGCAATGTCAATTTGTATGGTTGCTATGGAACTGCCTGCAGTTGCTATAGAGGTACCTGCCAGTGCTATAAAGTGCTATGGGTGCTATAGATCACACTGCCATGGCTATATAGCACAGAGCCAATGCTATGGGCATTACAGATACTATGGCAATTTGGTAGTCATCATATGCTCAGTAGATGCTATGATTAATCAGACAAGAAACTAAAATGCTACAATAATGTTTGATTTTGAAAGCAAATATTTGGATTGCATAATAATTGTCTACAATATTACACGACTAGTGCTACTGGCCAGCTTACATAAGCATCTCACACAAACATAAATGACTACGTAGGTAGAAGTCGGAGGC
>NW_006767437.1:1714835-1794955 GCF_000264995.1 Punctularia strigosozonata HHB-11173 SS5 | reverse complement strand
CGCTTTTTGAGGAAGCCGAGATCTTCTTCGTCGTCAGAGTCGTCCATGTCGAATCGATTCCTAGGGAAGAGTACTTCAGCAGCGGCGATGATACGTTCCTTCTTGAAAGGCACTGTAACGTCGATGTCAGTGGGGTAGAGTTCATAGAGCTTTCGCTCCAGTTGGTTTCGCAGCGTCTTGGGTAGTCCTTTCCAGAAATAGTAGTTGCTCTGTTGTTCGTTGATCTTGCCTTTTCCTAGGAGCCATCCGCCGACGCGAATGAAGTTGCGCTCATAGTTCCTGAATTCGTCGATGTTGGAGATGGTGTCTTGTTTGGAAAGAGCAACGAGCTCCCTAAGGTCGCGAAGGGAGAATTTGAGGTCGTTCCGGTCGTCGTTGTATTTGCGCAGAAGTTCTCTCTTGAAGTTGTCCCAGTCAGGGTTAGTGAAGTAGAGCATGCCCTCTATCACTTCCCTGACCGACCTAGAGCAGTATCTTCTGATGAGGGAGACCTTGTCAGCGTCGTCGTCGATGTTGTGCTTGCGGCATAATTGTTCATAGTCCATGATGAAGTCCCGAATGGTGGTGTAGTCGCCTTTGAAGGTTTCTGGAGCATCTCTGCTCCGCCGTGGTGGCATGTCTAGCACTCCGCGTGCTTCGACCATAGTGTCCTGTATAAAAGTGTGAGTCTGATCAAATGGGTATAGTCCAAGAGAAAGCTGTAAGTCCGATAGAGTTGGAGGTTTGGTTCTTGATCCTGTGATGGGTGTTTGCGATACACCCCCTGCGGTGGTCACCAGTAATGTCGCGGACGGAAGTTTGTGGTGGGTGTGATGTGCTTGTGGCTGTGTCGAAGAGGCGAGGGGAATTCTTGAGGTGATAGGAGTGTACCACCGATTCTTCAGCTTCTTCTTGCAGCAAACTTCCCTGAGGTCCCGGGCTATCTAAGTCGGGGATTGCTCAGTTGGCCGTCGGTTATTGAACCTGACTTGAATTTGATGGGACAAGCTTTATGAGCTCGTCGGCGATACCTAAAGAGGTAATAAGACGGTTAGCCTGTATGGGAGGCTTGAGGGGTCTTGTGTTGATGTGTTGTACGACGCGCTGTGCGTCGAAGTTCCTAGAAAAATAAAGGGAGAGATCAGTGGTTCCTTTGGTGGCGGAGGCGATAGAGCGTGGGAAACGGTTTCGAACAGCCTACGGTGGCTGTGCAGAGTCGATAGCGTCGATATAGAGTCGATAGGGAAGCTGTCCAGGCACTCGAGTCCTGACAGAGAGGGGTTCAGCAGACGACTGCTGGGCGCGATTAGAGTGAAACTGGTTGATTTTTTCATTCATGCCGATTCGGCTACATTTTATACTCCTTAGCTAGGCCAGCTTTCTGAGTCATATTAGTAATCCTAGCAGTGCTGAGTCAGCTTCTGACTCAGCCGAGTCATGATTTGTCATGTGCTGACTAAGATTGGGCACCGCTTAGTAATCCCTTTCCTAATATGGTCAAACTTTCCTGGGCCTGTTTAAGGTACATGCTTGGTCTATTCTACTTAGATTCTATACTACTACATAACAGAGAGGCTGCAGAATGAATAAAAAAATGGAGGTTTTCGAGCAGTTCCGCACCTATTCACTTTAGGGGCGGGACAACGCGGCATGGCGAACGGCTTCGCCCCACAACGCCTTCGGCAAATTAGCGGCGAGGAGCATCGTGCGTCCGTGGCCGACGAGCGTCTGGATTAGGCGCTCGACCTTGCCGTTCTGCGGCGGCGAGTCGTGCACGGTGAGTCGCCGAATAGTGCCCTGGCTTTCGAGATGAGCGGTTGACTTCCTGCTTGTTAGCTCGCCGGCACGATCACACTGCCACTCCTTGATGACAGCGACGCCTCGCTGTGCCTTCACCCAAGCCTCGTACGCGACGTAGGCATCGTGCGCGTCCGACTTCGCGACCAAGCCCGTGATAACGGCCTCGTCGGAGTAGTCGTCGAGGAAGAGGATGAAGTGGTGCTTGCCACCTATCGAGCGGACCGGGGCAGGGCCCCACAGATCACTGTGCACGCGCTCGCCATAGCGCGTGGCCTGCGGGCTTGAGCGGACCTTGGGGAACGGGACGCGCTTCGGCATGCCCTTCGCGCAGTCGGCGCAGAAACCGGGGTCATCGGACGTCAACTCGACGCCGGTGATGATGCCGTCACGCACCATACGGATCAATGCGGGTGTGTACGCGTGTCCCATGCGACAGTGAAGCTCATGTGGTGTTAACAGCTGTGGCCCGTCGGGCGTGGTAGCGAGTGCGCTGCGTGCCGGGAGAGGAGGGGATGCGCTAGGTGCGGGCGTCTCGAGCACTGGGTAGAGGCCAGCGCGCTCCGGCACCGTGAAGATAGTGTGCCCGTCTGGGGCGAGGATGTGGGCGCCGTCCTTGTCGAAGCGGACGGATAGGCCGCCTCTCGCGATGCGGCTGATCGATACGAGGGAGAGGGGCATGCCTTCCGCATAGTAGACCTCCCGGAGCGTGATCTCGACGGGGTTGCCTTTATGAAGGACACGGAAGGGGACATCGCCCATGCCAGTAGCGTAGAAGGTACGACCGTCGGCAGATGTGATGGGTTTTGGGGCGATCTCGCGGAACGTGGTGAAGCGCTCACGACGTGCCTCGTAGTGACTATCGGCACCCGAGTCCAAGATACGCGTAAAGCCGCGCGCAGCGATGCGCGCGTCCTCGACCTTCCGGAAGTCTGTGGACACGTTGAAGGCAAACTGCGGCGTCGCTGACGCAGCGTTCGCCGAGCCTCCCCCTTTGCCGCGTCGCCCGCGCGGACCCTTCTTTCCGCCGCCGTCGCGACCATCCTTCGGCTTTCCGTCCCGAGGTGGGAGCGGAACACCTTCCTTGCCACTGCCCTTCCCGCGACAGTCGATCGCGAAATGCCCCTTCTTGCCGCAGTTGTGGCAGATGGAGTCGCGAGTGGCGGCAAAAGCGCCGCTCGCGGTAGTGGACGAGGAGGAGATGAGGGTGGTGTCGTCGCGTGCGACGTCGCGGATGGCGGTTTCGAGGAACGTCGCCGTGACAGGGACCTTTGCGCCGTTGGCAGCGGCGATGGCGGCGCGTATAGCAGCACGCCAGGAGTCGGGGAGAAGGCGGAGGATAATGGACTTGAGTTCGGCGTCCGAGATGGCACCGCCGGCAGACGCGTGCTGGGCCTGGAGGTTCGCGAGCTCATCGAGCTTAAGCCGGGGGTCCGCGCCTTCTTCGCAGCGCAGGGCGTGCATCTTGTCGAGGTAGCTCAGCGCGTGAAGATCACCCTGGTTCTCGAACAACGCAACGAGCGTGTCCCAGGATTCCTGCGCGGTCGTCAGCGACAGAATCTTGATCTTCAGTGTCTCGTGGATGGTGGAGAAGAGCATCGTCCGGACTTTGGAGTTTGCCTGGACCCATGCATCGTACTTCGTGTCCCAGGCCTCCAGATCCTTGTTGTACTGATCTGTCTCCTTCTGGGTGGCGTTCGCGCCAAGGGGGGAAGGCTTGACAGGCTGGATGGCACGACCGTCGATGTAGCGCAAGTGCCCTTTGGCCGAAATGGCCTCACGCAGCTCTGGTTTCCACGTCGCGAAATTCTCTCCGTCGCGCGCCAGCTTGGTCACGCGGGTGAGGGTGCGGTCGTGGTCCTCGAGGCTAAGGGACTGCAGCATACTCGTAAGGTCGCCAGGGCTCATAACCTGTTAAGATCAGATCACGGCGGAGCTAGATAATAGGTATTAGCGCTTCGCTCTGAGGGAGAATAGGGCAAGAGCCTGGTATATTGGATGTACCTAGATAATAGGTATTACTACGGTACATTAGCAAGGGAAACTACAGGGAATATAGAGGGTGACTCACGCGCTTCGCTCTGAGGGAGAATAGGGCAAGAGCGAAGCGCGGTTACAACACGAGACGGTATTTACGGATGATCGACAGTCCATACCGACCCCGAACAAAGATGGGTACGACGAGGTGTCACTGCGCCGGCTTGCCGCGGCGGCGTCGCCGCTCAAATCCTAACAAACTCCTACTGTGTGCACATATAACATACATCAGCTATACTTAATTTCACCATACTATTGATACCTGCTTGACTTTAGCAACACTGAACATCCGTATAAGAATGACTTAGTTTATCTTATTCCATATGCACAGCCACAAATGAATTTGGATGAAAAATGAAATCCGATGAAAATATTTGCACTGCCACGATGCCCTGTTAGCGGTCCTACTGCATGAATCTGGATGAATTTGGGTGAAACTGAATGATCTTGAGTGATTTCAGATGATTTTCAGTGATTTTGGATGAAAACGAATGAACGGCAATGAAAACGAGTGAAAAGTCCCAAAAGCCGCCATTATTGTCCGATACGGCCCGGGAAACTGCACTCTCGTAATAATGCCAAGTTGACCTCGAGCGCCTTTGAACATAGGTATCTTAGCCGTACGAGGAACAGCGGTATAAACGCGTACGAGGAGCGCCAGGGGCTTACGCAGCATCAGTAAACGGGTAGTAAAGGAGGTCCTTGCTGCTCCCTGTGATCACTTCGTTGCCTCCAGTAATTCCCAGGACCTGGTACTGCGTCCCCATACCCGACTGATCTATAAGTCTTCGCGCCGCCTTCTCGATCTCTGCCTTCCTCTCCTCGCTTTTGGCGCTCCGCTTGAGCTGCTCTACGCGCATGTTGATGCCCATGCGCTTGAGGAAGGCGTGTTGAGGGAGCGGACCATGAGCCAAGCCTGTTGCACCAACGCGACATGTTCATCAGGGAGTCAGAGGTAAACGGTGGAGCAGCGCAAAGGAACGTACCGGCGTCAGCCAGAGCTTCTTTGAGGTAGGCGAAGTCAACATTGACAGTGAGATCGCATTCTCCCGGTCGGTGGAACACGTCTACGATCTTGTGGTTCTTGAAGGCCTGATGGATAGGGATAGTCAGCGCTTGCCCCGAAAATGAACCGAGAAAAACTCTATTACCCGGAAAGAGTTTCCGAAAGCCTTGTCTCCACCGTAGTCAATCACGAGCGCGCACCCGGCGCTTTCCTTGTCATTCGCCTGCGATGTGAGCAGCTGTCCAAGCTTGTGCGCGATCTTAAACGCGGCAGGGGAAACCTCCAGTTGGCTGCCTTCTGGCAGAGCAGCGAACCGCGACGAGGAACCGCCAAGCACCGTCGCTGTCGGAGAAGGTGTCGGCGCAAGAACTCGTCTCAAAGGAGAAGCCGATGCTTGACCCGTGGCGAGGGTGGACGGAAGCGGGGATTCGCTAGGGCCATCGGCGGAGAGTGGGGTAGAGATAGATAGGCGCGGAGAGAGGTGAGGGGCAAGTGCAGAGGTTCCCGCGGAGGATGGATTTAGCACGGATTGATTTGCTATGTCTCGAGAGATGTCTATATGGACTTCGTGCCAGCCTTGCGCGGTTTTCTGCAGTGCAAGTAATGTTAAGTGACGAGATATAACCTTGTATGAGATTAGCGGACCTGAAGTAGGTGAAAGGGCAGTGAGTCGAAGAACTCGTGAGCAATGACCATTGTGTAACTGGCATCGTCGTGCGGGATGTCGTCCAAGGAGTCGTGCCAGAAGACTTCTTTGCCTGTTCGACACATAGGTTCCAGTACTGTCTTTTGCATCGCACGCATATTGGGGCTCGTCTCCACGAGGTGTACTTCATGAAGCAACGCATTTATTTGTGGAAACGATGAGAAGATCTGCAACAAAAGTGGATTAAAGCAGGAGAGCATGAGCGTCGAAGAGGCGCTCACTCGTAGAATGTCAGACATGAGCGTTCCACGACCTGGCCCAAGTTCAACAAGCCGCACCCGGCGCCCTCGTCCTGCAATGTTATACTGCGACAAGAACCAGATGCCAGTGAGCTGTTTGGACGGTCACGCCTGCAAGTTGTCACTCATTCCATCGCAAGTGCATCATTGCTGAGGGCGAGCGTACCTCGCCGAAAACCTGACTTATTTCGGGACTGGTCACGAAGTCGCCCGCCTTTCCAAACACAGGATTCGACTTCTTCATGTAGTAACCTTCCGTTGGATGCGACAAGCATAGCTGCATGTACGTCGCGAAAGAGATCGGTCCAGTGGCCTATATGGAAGTTGAGACCATTTAGATCACAAATCAAAAGGTAATGCAGCAACCTTGATCGTATCTCGTATAATCTTTTCAACGGGTGTAACCGCCTGGGTCGTAAGACGTCTTCGACATCCCAAACTGGGAGCCACTCGAGGGGCGAGACGGGGGCATTGGTGGGCCAACCGTGAAAAGCGTCGCCATGATACTGCGCGTGCAAGGTGCATGATATTATCACCCAAGATTGATCACGTAGGTGTAAACTGGCAAGGAGACGAGTCCTAGCGCTGGGGTAGTGCGTCTGGCCTAGCAAGGGACGGGGGACTTTGCACGTGACCGTGAAACAGAGGCTAAAGCTCTGCAGCCTTCGTTTTACTGGTCAACGACGCCCCCAGAGCCATACCTATTAGTAGAAAGCATTTTTTTTTTTTGGCAACTACTCGGGATGATTGACTACATATGAGACGAGAAATTGTTCGGTACGAATGGGGAAGGTCGCGCACCGTTGTGGCTGTGCGATCACGTCGATCATGTCGACGCTCACGGAGTCCGTCGCGTCCGCTCTGCTCCAACGGATACAGCAGCGCGTCTCGTCCGTAGAATGTGTATGGGCCTCGCACAATCGATGGCCTCTCCCTTTATCCAACAAGCATCTGCCCAGTCGTCTCCTCCGCATATCCGTCCTTGACTCGTCCTTCAATCCGCCCACCCTCGCCCATCTCGCGCTCGCAAACGCGCGCCCTTTGCCTGCGAGCTCGTCTATTGCTGCGGCTAGTAGCTCCGAGAATATGAATGACCAGAGGAATCCCATCGCCGACTTTGACGCCCGCCTTCTATTGCTCTCTGTGCGCAACGCGGACAAGTCGCTCAAGCCGTGGGATGCGACCCTCGTCCAGCGCCTTGAGATGATGGTTCTCCTCGCCGAACACGTCCATCCCTGCGAGGGCGGGTCGGCCAATACCGCGGTGGCCATTGTGGACGAGCCCACCTTCGTAGGCAAATCGCGCGTTTTGCGAAGATGGCTATCGGATCGACTGGCACGCCTATCAGAAGATTTGGGGCCGACTATAGCGGTGCCAAAGCCCCAGCTGACGTTCATCGTCGGTTTGGACACGTTGGAGAGGCTCCTCGCTCCACGTTACTACAGGACAGAGGAAGCCATGATGACCGCTCTTCGGGCGTTTCTTTCCCCAACGGGTGACGATTCGTTCGTCGTTTGTGCTCGACGAGTTGTCGCAGGATCACAAATCCTCAGCGATGAGCAACAGGAGCGAGAGCAAGCGACGATGGCAGCGGCGAAGGAGTTCCTCGAATCTGGTAGGATCGGGCTCATAGATATCGGCGTCGACGAACAAACGTTCAGTTCTAGTGAAGTGCGGGATAAGGTTGCAAGGGGGGATTCGTCATGGCAAAACATGATACCCAGAAACATAGCCAACTACCTCATCACTCATAAACTGTACGAGCATGTCATGTAACACCCTGTTCGATGCGACAATTTCCATTATTCTATTCGTGATGTATCCATACATTGACAGCAACGTGAAAAGCGTATAACGAAGCAACCGTGAGCAACCTGTGTAGAATACCAAGATGAAAATCCATGCGTGTAGTGTTATAATGCGTCTAATTCGTAACAGCTTGAGCGAATGCGATAGCGACAGTCTGCGGGAAGCGAATGTCAGCCATTGTTAAATCTGGGACCAATGTGGTCACTCACTTCGGAGTGGCTCAGCGAAATGTGGATCTTCGCGACGTTCTTCGCGTCGGCGGCAGCCTTGGCCTCACCGTGGAGAACGACGGTTGGCACGCCCGCCTCATTGGGAAGAATTTCGATGTCCTTCATCCCCGCAGCGGCTCCTTTCGAGGCGACGCCGAGCGACTTGAACACGGCCTCTTTACCAGCCCATCGAGCAGCGAAGGATGCGTCGGGCGCGGGCTGCGAGCGGCAGTAGGCGACTTCAGCGTCGGTGAAATTGCGAGAGACGAAAGTGGGGTTCGAGGAGGGGACGGCGGAGATCAGCTCTGTGGTCGATATTAGCACCGAGTCCTGCGTGTATAGCGGAGAGAACGCACCTTGGTCTACACCCACACCCGCAACAGACCCAGTGGCTTCCAACAGCTTCTCGACAGCCTTGACGTTGGCGGTATCGTACTTTGGCTCTTTCTGCAGCTTGGCCGGGAAGACATAACTGCCCGTCTTCGGGTCGAGGGACGCGCGGGCAAGTGGGTTGAGCAATACGGGGGCCTCGAGCTCCTTCGTGTACGGCGGTGCCTCCTTGATCTTGACAAGAGAGTTCGTGATCATCATCTCACTCATAGCCTTGTACGAGAGCAGAGCGCGCTCGCGGTTGCGAGCCTTGTAAGCGCTATATTGCTCCGGCTTGAGCGCGGCGAACAGGTAGCGTGGGTGCAGGACGAGCGCCGTGCCACCAACTTGGCCGAAACCGAAGGATGACATGACACCACAGCGAATGCCGTCGGTGTGGATCGACTTCGACGGGAACATGAGCATGCGGCGTTCCTCAAACAAGGCGTCGATGTTGTCTGCATTGCGATTGCCAGGAACGACGCCGGTGATGACGGACTGCAAGAGACCGGCGAGCTGCCACGCGGCCGAACCTCCCTTCGAGTGGCCGACGAGACTCTTCTGCGCCATGACGGGGACAGCGTTGCCCCTGCTGCGTCCAATGGTGGTGAAGATATCGTTCCAGATGTGGGTCTCATTCTTCTCATTGGCGCCGGTGCTGGTGCCGTGAATGGACAGAACGCCTACATCGTCCGCAGTGAGACCCCATACAGCGAGGGCACGACGAAGAGGGGCGACTTCGGGAGATGCTCCTTGGAGCATACCGAAGGTCGCCATGGCATCCTTCTCCTGGCGAGCCGCATCTTGCTCGATGTGGGCGACACGAGCCGCGATGTACTCTTCGTCTACGGCCTCGCCCTGAGCCCGGCGGGATTCCACCTCTTCACGAAGCTCCTCCTGCTCATGCTCGAGCCATTGTGAGATTTGCCTGCGACGGAAGGCGAGCTGACGAGCCCGATAGTCGAGGTTCAGACGAAGTGATGGCTGCTTAGATGGCACCTCCCTCGCGACAGTGAGCGCGCCACGACCAGGAGCGGGAACAGACCGCCCGGCCTTGTCCGTAGACGTTGAGGTGAAGCCGACGATTCCCCTGATCGGGGCACCAAGTTCCAAGGCCGTCTTGGCGGTCATCACAACATGCACACCGGTCCCTTGGGCTTCCATGAAGCCGGATCGAGTCGTAGTGGTGGGGCGCGACATCTCGGTCGGTTCACGGCCCATGGCGAACTCCGTTTCCGCGTTGGACGTCGCCTTCATGTTCGCGAACTCGTACGAGCCCTCCTCGCTGAGATCGTCGTAGCCTCCGGCCAACATCACCTTCGCCTTGCCTGAGAGCAAGGTGTCGCAGGCAATCTCGAGCGATTGCAGAGCGGTGGCGCTAAAATCGTTGTGAATATACGCTTAGACGACAGAGAATGGCTGCATACCATGCGCCGACCGGGATCTTGATAGGGCCACTGGAGGAAAGTAAGAGAAGGTTGACCCAGCCAGCAACCGTATTGATGAACCTAAGAGCGGATATGATCAGCAAGTAAGCTATGAATGCAAAGAGCGACTCACGTCTCTTGGAGGATGTCGTTCTGCACCTCCTTCTCCTCACGACGATCCGTGAACATCTTTGACAAACTCTCCATTCCACCCATGCCACTGCCTATGCTCGAGCCGACTTCGGAGGGGTGCACGTGCTTGTATAGCTCGTACGGGTCCGTGATACCGGACATGTTGAGGGCCTCGGCGACAGAGACCAGAGCCCAAAGCGTCGACCGGTCGACCTGTGCAACGATGTCGTCGGGAATGCCGTAGCGACCAGCGTTCCACCCCGTAGGGATCTGTCCGGCGACCGTGCGGCTGAACTTCGCAGCCTTCGGCACGAGGATTCGCGCACCCTTCTTGAGCTTGGCGAACCATTGGTCCCCATCGGCAGCCCAGATATCGCACTTATCGCCGTGTTCGTGCTTGAATTTCTCTGCTTCCACTTGAGAGACCTCTAAAGGCTCGAGATCGTGCGTAAGCTCAATCTCTTGCCTGAAGACTTTCTTCTTCGGATCATAGCCACGGAAGAGCTCAGGCTCTGCAAAGTCCGTCAGTAATGGGTATCCCTGTATGCGACCTCGTACATACCGATGAGGCGAACACCGGCGTGTTTGAGGATATCTTGTTCGTACTTTCCGCGTACGTCCTTATCGTCCACCGGTTCGCCGGTCTTCGCGTCTACCCATCCAACGTGGAGTGTGCCATCCTTGAGGCGGCCATCGAAGTGCTTGATGTAGCCCATCATCCACGCCATTTCGATGCAACCTTCGATAGTGAGTTCGCCTCGAGCCTCCATCTCCCACCGCGTGCGCGAGCTGCCCCAAGGACCGACTTCAGCGAAGCCGGTGATGACAACGACCTGGTCGAGGTCGATAAGACCCTGCAGTTTGGAAAGGTTGGCGAGTGATTCCGGCGATTCCAAATTGGGGAACTCGAAGCGGAAGTTGGCTCGCGGGGTGACGTTCAGCGTCTGAAGAACGCGTTCAGCCTCCGTGCCGTTGGTGACCTTGAAGTCGGCAGCGTTGTCGCGGGCGATTGCTCGGCGAAGCTCGCTCTTCTTCTGGATCGTTTGGCGGACACGGGTGGTAATGTCGGCGAGATCAGGTAGACGGTCCATACCGCCGTTGAGATCGGCCCAGATGGGTTCGACCTGGGTAATACTGAACAAAAGCGGGTGCATCAGGCCGAGGATATTGAACGCCATCTCCTTTGACGAGAACGTCCGGACGCCGTAGCTCTCGATATCCTGCGCGACCATATTTGTCGCGGCCATAAGCGCGGTGCCGCGCGTCCATCTAGAAGTTGCAAATAAGCGAAGAGCACAAGACTGTTATACAAAACACGTACCCGATAACTGCACCTGCCAGGCAGAGGTATTCGCCCCAGCTCTCGGACGCCCACCGATTGAACAGGGTCTCGAGGGAAATCTTCGATTCGGAGTACAGGCCATCGTTACCGAACAAGCCATGGTTGGGCGACAAGGGAAGGATGACTTGGGTGGGGCGAGTGACGATGCGGCGGCTGGCTTTCTTCGTCTTAACAGCGCCGAGAATGCGAAGTAGGTTCACGAGCATGATGCGGTGAGCCAGTTCCGACCTATCGTCAAGGCCGTCGATTTCACGTCCGTTCTCCGGGATGGCGGCGAAGGGCAAGATGTAGTCGAGGTCCAGGCCCATGGTGTCGTAGACATAGTCGACGAGGGCCTCGACGTCTTGCTTAGATCCCTGGTTGAATGGCACCACAGTCAGCGCGGAACCGCGGCTACCGTGCACCTGGAAGATGCCCTGGTAATACTCGACAGTGGAGCGGTTGTAGCGGGAGGTGGTGATGACGACGTGAGCGCCACCGGAGAGTAGGCCTTTGACAATCTCTACTCCAATCGAATCCTTGCCGACGCCGGTCAGGAGCGCGTTCTTGTCCTTGAATGTTGTGCCCGATGTCGCGATTTCATGGAGGACGTCCAGATACACGCCGGTGAGGTTGCTGCTATACTCCCAGCTCGTGCCGACCTTGCGCTTCAAGTGCAGCAAGGGAATCTTGTCCGCGGAGACCGACGTGACGCCAGAGATCTGAGGGCGGAGGAACTGAGACGACGCGCGACGCTTGCGAGGAGCGGCAGGTCGAGGGCGGGGTGGCTCGGCGGGCTTCTTGAGAGACTTGACGACGCCCTCGTACAGAGCCTTGATCCTGTTCTTCTGCTCCTCGCTGATCTCGGGTTGTGACTTGACCACATTCCAGAGCTTGAGGACGTCTTCGTGCACCTTATTGATGTTGACGTTGCCGTGCACTGCGTCACCGCTGGACATCTCCTCAACGTAAGCCTCCAGCTTGCGAACGTTCTCTCGGTTGACTTCGGAGTAGACGATATCGCCCTTCTCTGTCACTTCCGTCCGGGGCGCGGTGGGGAACGTCACTGCAAAAAGATATGAGCGATGTGTAATGAACGCGATACGGCGGATCTCACCGTCTTTATAGAGCGGGGGGTGTCCGACGACTTCTTTGCAGTTGTCGATAAGCTGTTGACCAAACTCCTTCGCGAGCTTGTATGTAGCGCCCTTCGTTGGGTCGCAGCGATCGATGTAGAACTGCATGTACTCCACCAGAGCGGGGTCCGCACGGTTCATGATAGCGATGCAGCGCGCCGTGATTTCGCGATCAACAGTGGTGAGACGCCCGAAGATGATATCGTAGAACATGAGCAGAGCATCTTGACGAACCCAGTTCCAAGCGGAGTCGAAATGGCGAGCCTTGAGCGGATCGAAGACGGGTTGGATACCATCGATGTACGAGTCGCCGTGCTCCTTGGCGATGCTATCCAATTTGGCTTGCAAAGCCGCAACGGTCGCCTTCTCCTTGTCATAAGCGAGTTCGCCAGCACGCGAGTCCTTCTTTAGGTAACGCATAAAGAGCTCGATCTGCTGACCAACGAACTGCTCTTGCTCTGCCTGGAACTTCAGGAACTCCTCGCTGTTGATAACAGCGCCGCCTCCTCCGCCTCCACCAGCGCCGGCAGCAGCACCAGAAGACAGGCTGATGCCCGATCGTTGAGCGTAGGCCGCGACGACGCTATCGAGCCATGCCTTGCCCTCCGCCTCCGATCCGAGACGCTTCGGAGGTTCCATCGTTGTCCCAAGCAACAGAACGCCGTCGGCACGAGAGGGTCCCAGGCCCCAAGATTTCGAGAGGTATGACTTGATCGCAGAAATGTTGAAACCGCCAGGCATCTTCCCACCGACAAGACGGGAAACGAGGCCGGAGGTGTATTTGCCCAAGCCGCCAGTGCCGGTCAAAGACGAACCAAGTTCTTCGAGGGGCAGCTCCTCACCCTTCTCCGGCGCCGATGAAAATTCGAGTTGTAGGTCGCCGAGAATCTCGTTCTGCAACGTCGATTTACCGCCCACCAGGTCCTTGATCGACTTCGACAAAGGTACCTCGTCCGCCTTCTTCTTGAGCTTCTGCGCGACGATCACGGTGAGGATTTCGATCGGCTTGATGGGAACATCTTCTACGCTGGCAGCAGCAGCCGCAGGAGCAGGGGCGGCTGCAGCAGCGACAGGCGTGGCGGCTGCTGCCACGGGAGCCTCTGCAGGGGTTTCCTCCGTAGACTCCGCAGCTTCCTCCGGAGCGTCTTCGAATTGATAGTATATCTCCTTGGTATGCTTAGCGTGGCAAAGGATAGTACGGCGACGGCCATGCGAGTCATCCTGGCTCTCGTATTTCGCCTTCAGAGTGCGCGAAACCATGCCCGTGAGCGTCGGCGAGGGACCGATCTCGATGAAGCGATCGAAGTCGTAGCGGGTGAACAGGATGTCCTGAGTCTCGATCCATCGGACGGGCGATGCAAACTGGTAGGCCAGGAGCTCGACGAGGATCGTGTAGGCAAGCTTCTGGCGCTGGTCCGGCGCGGCCCACTGTTCTTCTTCCCAGTTCCGCAGGACTTTGTCGAGACGAGGCGAGGACGTCTGATCGTAGATGATCTGCGCGTACTCGCGAGAGACTTCGAAGGGCTTGGCAATCAGATTGGGGACGTATTTGCCGATGAGCATGTCGGGATTCAGGTGAGCAGCGTTGATCTTCTTGGACAGATCTGTCACGTAAAGGCGTCGTCAGCGTAGTTCAAGCGAATGCAGCATTGCAGGCTTACATGCACGGAACGGCATAACACCGGCCCACAGGTAACGCGAGTGGAATGGCACATCAATGCCAGGAAGCGGGATTGTCGCTAACCCACGCTCGAGCGTAATATAGCCCTCGGCCTTCTGCAGCTCCTGCGAGCGCTGGTAGCACGAGTCGATAATCTCCGCCAGCATCTCCTTGACCTTCTCGATGCTCAGCTGCTCCGTCAACTGCGTGCAGCGTTAAGCAAGAGAACAACGATATCCAGAAGAGACGCAGCATACCTTCGCAATATCAACCTTCTGGACCTTCAGGTAGTTGAGCACGTTAGTGAGCGTCTGCAGCGCAATCAGCTCGCCAGCAGTGACATATTGTTGACCCTATGATCTCAAGTGAGCAGAGTGACAACACCGCGAAGTCCGCGAGCCGTACCTCGACGTTGTAATTGACGATTTCAAGAAGACAGCCAGTGCGATGCGCGATCGCGTCAACAACCTCACGCAAAGCGGCATCTGAGAACGAAGGCGATATCCTGCTCGGGTTAACCGCGCACATAGCGTAGTTGGAGCGGTTGTGCTCGTCGCGTTCCACAGCGCGCTGCATAGTGATACCACGGTAGAAGACGACGTCGACGAGAGATGAGATCGGAAGAACGTCGGCAATGGACGCGAGCGCGGAGTACTCGCCGAGCGAGTGACCGGCAAACGCGCAGTCAGGCTGCACGAATCCCTTCGCACGCATACACTCAAACGCCGCCTTCTCCACCACGACGAGCGCGATCTGAGCGAACTGAGTAGCGAAGAGGAGACCGTTGGGGTGGCTGAACGTGTACTGAGGCGAACGAATGTTGATGTCTCCGAATAACGGGAGCGTCCGAATGTTGCCATCACGATCCATTGTGTCGTAGGTCATCTCCATGTAACGTTGGCGGATAGCCTGGCCCTTGAGACCACCGAAGTGCACCGTCTTCTCCTTGGGGTTGTTCTTGACGATATCGATGATCGAGAACCCGTAAACGGTGGTGAGATGGGCGTCGGCAGCGTCCCACACAGCCCTAGCAGCTGGCGAGGTGTTGTAAAGCTCCATGCCCATGCCCGGCTCCTGCGAGCCCTGGCCAGTGAAGACGTAAACAGTGGTAGGCTGCGCGACCTCGGCGGAGCCGTCGAGGACCTTGTCCCCGCGCTGGTTGAAGGTCTCAACCTTGATCGCCATGTTGCCTTTCCTCATCCCGATGTGGCGGAGCTTGACATTGAGCTCGTCCCCGGGGAGGACCATCCCCACAAAGGCGACCTCGTACCTTGAGGCAATGTCAGTAATCAGTAGGTGAGGAACGAATGGTGAAGACTTACGACTTGACGCGGTCTGGGTTGCCTTGAGCGACGATCGTCTCGACATAGCGGCGAGTGGCCGCGCTCGACCACATGCCGTGCGTTATGGTACCAGGAAGAGAGGCGTAGTTCGAGAAGTATGGGTTGATATGGATCGGGTTAAAGTCGCCGGACACCTTGGAGTAGGGTTCGTTGGTCGACGGAGTGACGAAGGTCGCCGGCTCGTTGGACAGCGAGTAACCATCGTTTGGCAGAGGGGAGAGCAAGCCCTGCGGCTTGCCGTGACGCTGCAGGTAAGCCAGAACCGGATTGCCGTGGCAGTCCTCTTGGTCGAAGTCGACGGTGCCGACCTTGACGAGGCGCTTCAACTGGTCGCGGACGAAAACGTCACCTGTGACGGTCAGCGAGCGGTACGAGCTCTTGCTCTTGAATGATATCTCGGACTTGATGCGGAAGATAAGCCCGGTACCAGCTTGAAGGGGCTTGGTGTCATCGTCCCATTCGAACCACTCCTTGCTCTGGATAACGCCGACCGCCGCGTCGTTGGGGATCTCCACGAGATAATCGGGTTCTTCGGTGGTCTCGAAGGTATTCTCGTAATCGGTGAACCGTCCACGGTAGAGGAAGGACGACACGACCTCGACGACGGGCTTGCCCTGGCTGTAAACATGACCTTTGACCTTCACCGTCTTGCCGGCATCGCCGTTGACGACGGAAACAATCTTCGCCTCGGCCCTGCAGATATCGCCTGCTTTGAGCGGCTTCGCGCCGTCGACGATCTTGAATCCGTTGGTCAGATGGACGAGCTTTAGCAGGTCGCCATCGATAGATGCAGGGAAGATCGACTTCATGATAGCCTAGAATCGCGCACTCAGCTCCCGCCTGATCACATGAAAACATATGGATGACATACCTGCCAGCCTGTAACGATGGCGAAGTCCATGGGAGCCTTGACGACTTCGGTCCGGGTGGTCTTGAACGCCTCGCCCTGGTTACCAACAACGGCGCAGAAGGTCTCGATGTCTGACGCCTCGATGCGAACCTCAGGACCGACGAAAGTCTCGTGCACGTCGAGCGCAGGCAGAGTGGAATCATCGCCGAACCAAAGCTTCCAGTAAAACTCCTTGATACGCTGGTTGCGGCCCTCGGCGACCTCGCGTATGGGAGCGTAGCCGGTCTCGGGGGTGTACTTAAACTGAAGCAACAGCGGCACGGAAGCGTCGCGACGATCCTCGAAGATCGTCAGGTTGATAAGCCGCTGCGCGGCGTCGTACTTGACGTCCACGGCCTCGAACGCAGGCTTGTGAACACCCTCGGAACGGGCGGCACCGAACAGCTTGACGCCGATCGGCGAGCCGCCGCTGAGCCGGATAACTGCCTTCTGGCCCGCACGAGGCGCGAACAGGCGGCGGACGGGGTTGTCGATGTAGGACGTGCCCTGAACGACGGTCGTCGAGGCGAGGAACGCGCGAAGCCATGAGAGCTTGTGACCTGCAAGGGCTTCAAGCCAGGCCTCTGTCGACGGAACGTCCGACCCGATGCTGAAGGACACTGAGTTCTCATCTCGTGTGGCGTTAACGCCCGCAGGGAATGAAGCAACAGCAGGCGCAGAACCAAGGTAGTCGACGGTGGGAATCTTGCTCTTGTCGCCGGCGTATTGGCGCTCAACGAGTTTGTCAACGAGCAATGAGGTGATATTGTCGAGCATGTCCTTGATAGGCTCGTCCTTAATGGTAGCGTGCTTCGCCGCAACGGGACCTTGCAGGATGCAAACACGCTGCGGGTCTTGGTCGAAGACTGCCTCGATGTCCTCCGCGGCCCAGAGCGAATCCTGAAACCACCGTCAGACATGGTGATCAGAACACAAACGAGAAAGACGCACCTTTTTGAACCAGACTTCGAATGACGCGTCCAATACGGGAATAAACGGAACGGGCTTCTGGCCAGGACGCTGGCAGATCGTGAGGAAGTACGCCTTATCCTCCGCTGCCAGCAGCTGCTCCTTGGCGAGCGGGTACAGGTTGAGGAACTTCTCGATGAACGGCAGCGGCTCGTCGAGCGACGTGAAGGATTGCAACATGCTCGGCTTCGGCTTCCCACCGTTCACGCCCGCAAACCGCTCCTCCGTGCGTCTCAGCCAGTCGCCGGTGAGATTCCGCAGCGAGGTATCGATCCATCGTCCCTCATGCGCGACGTACATCAAGCGCACCATGCGCAGCAGCACCTCCTCGTAAGTCATATCGGCGATGTCCTCGGCGACCACGTCACCCTTCTTCCACCCAAACCACGGCTTGGCAAAGTCTCTGTTAAGCTTCGCGATGACTTCCGACTTGCGCTCCTTGAGCCAGACGATGCGCTTCTCCTTCGGCAGCTTGAAGACGGTCTCGTCGAACTCCTTCCAGAGCTTCACGCCCCGCGTCGCAACCTTGTGGATCGGTTCGCCGAGCTCAGACTGGACGGTGAGGATACCGCCCGTCTCCTTCGCGTACGTGCCCTCCCACTGCGCGTCGTCCACGCCGGAGGCGGCGACGATGAGGTCCTTGACGGACGGGCTGGTGTGTGCCTCCTTGGCGACCATGACGCGAGACGCGAACAGGAAGCCGTCGAACGGCATCGGCTGCGCGCCGAACTTCTCCACAGACCACTCGCCGGTAAGGTAGGGCCAGACGTCGTCGGCGCCGCCGAAGCCAGAGCCACCAACGAGAACAATGTTAGGCTGCTGACGGATAGAGCCGTAGGTCGACAGGATGGGCTGGTGGAAGTCTTCGCACGAGTGGTGGCCACCGGCGCGTCCTCCGGTCCACTGCATGATAACGGGGAAGTCGGGGTTGGCCGCGGCGATGCTGACGACTTGACGGATGCCATCCACTGAACCGGGCTTGAAGCTGACGTGGCGAATGCCGGCGCTGCGGAGGCCCTCGATGATCTCGCCCGCCTTCTCAGTGGTCGGAATACCGGCCGCGACGCAGAAGCCTTCGATGGGAAGGCCCTCGCGGCGCATCTCCTGCCATAGCGGGAACTGGAACGTGAACTGGCGCGGGTTGATGTACAGCGCGTTCAGCGTGAGCCCGACCCCCGGCGGGATCTTGGTCTGGATCTCGGCGACCTTGGCGCGCAGCGCGGCGGGGTTGTAGTGTCCGCCGCCGGCGAGTTCGACATGGTACCCCGCGGAAAGCACTGCGGAGACGAAGCCGGCCTTGACGGTCGTCGGCGTCATGCCCGCCACCATGATCGGGGGCTTGCCCAAGAGGCGAGAGAACGGTGTGTCGAGGTGCACCGTGCCGTCGCTGCGCTTTCTTCAGCAAATCGTTACGCAAACGGACGATAGATGCTCACCTAGTCTTGACGAGGCGCGGGGCCCACTTCTTGCTCCACCACTGCTCATACTTGACTTCTTGCGAATTGTACAGCTCGGCGCCGTTCTTGCCCTTGTCGCCCACGACAACGACACGCACTCCGCGACCTTCGAGGAGACGCGCGGTCAACGGGCCGATGCCGCTCAGCCCACCGGGACCGAAGTCAACCGCGTGGGTTGCAGATTCGGGGAAGGCGGTAGCCTTAGCCCAGTGGATGGGCATGGTGAAGATCTGTTCGCAGAGAGAGCCGGTGATGCCGGTCGAAAGCTTGCGGAGGTCGGATCCTGGACATGTCATCAGCGATAATCATGAGACTGGCAGAATATATGCGTACCGTCTTCTGTGTGGTATACCGGAATGCCGAGCTCCTCCCCTTTCCACAACTCCTCTCCCTTCAGATCCTGCTCGAGCATCTTCTCGATACCGTCCTTGAGGTACGGGCTGTGGTAGGGCACGCCGACGACCAAGAAGCGAACGCTGAACACGGGCTTGCGCTTCGAGAACGGGATCTTGCTCTGGTCGAGCCCGCTTGGGGCGCGAACCTTCCTGAGGGCCGTGACGAGGCCGTAGAGGGCCTTCGGCGGGCCGGTGACGACGAACGCACGAGGGCCATTGTGGAGCGAGACGCCTAGCTGGGAGCGCTCGTCGAGGTGCTTGTTCGTACCTGCGATGTGCTTCTCGAGATCCTTGAGGGAAAGGCCGGTGACGGCCAACATGGGCGAAGGCGAGCCCTCGCCGCCTTCGACCGCGTCCTGGACGATGGCCGGCTCGAGCGCCAGCACGGGGAAGGCTTCTTGACCGCGGAGACCGCAGAAGAAGAGCCAGCGCAACGCCTTCTTCGCGTTGGCGAGGAAAGATGTGGGCGAGTCCGAAGCAGCTATAGCAACTGCAGACACGACGCCCTGAGAGTGGCCGGTGGCACCGGCGAAGCGAGCGCGCATGTCGGCGGGAGAGAGCGCGAGCACGCGGCAGGCGACGAGATATTGGGTAAGTTGCGTGAGCCCGATAAGCGGGAGGGAGAGGGGGACGGAGGCCAAGTAGGCTGTCGGAGGGCGCAGTGAGGCACCGGAGAGCCAGGACGCCACGTCCAGGCCGTGCGCGTAGAACGCGGTCGATGTATTCGCAGCAGCGAGGGGTGCGAGCACCTCGCGTGTGACGGTGGTGAGGAACGGCGCGACCCATGCGGTGTAGGTGTCGTGGAGCGCCTGGAGCTCGTCAAAGTAGACTTCATTGGTGCCCTGACCGCCGAAGAGGGCGTAGAGCTCGGTGTTGGAGGCACTCAGGAGTGCCGAGGGCGGTCCGCGAGGGACGTCTTCGATGTTGGCGGCTTCGAGGGCTGCGAGGGCCGCGTAGTAGCTTGCGAGAACGGTCTTGCGCGCGTCCGTGTCGAACGCGGCGACGAGGGTGTGGATGTCCTGCGTGTGCAGGTGTGTCTTGGTGAAGTCGGAAAGCGCGGCCAGGAGGACGGCGGTGCGCGCGGCCTTGCTCTGGGAGCAGGCGTCTAGCTTGGAGGCGACGAAGCCGAGAAACTCGGCGTAGAGCTCGACGGCGGCGTCGGCGGCGTTTTCGAGTTCGGCCGTGGCGTCGACGGCGTCTTGCACGCTCTGGGTGTGCACAAACTCTTCTCTAAGGACTTCTGCGGCGATCCACTCGTCGTTGCGGGTGGACACGGGGATGGAAACCTGTGCTCGTCATCAGCATTGCGTTCTTGCCTGCACTGATTAAGTGACGATACGGACTCTAATGGGGCCTGAGGCCAGTACGAGGGGGCGCGACGCGATGCACGGGTCAGGCCCGGCATGTCCGTTGGGTGCGCTCATGGTGTCGTCGTGGTCGGTATCGAAGGACGACACGGACGGCGACGGAGCAGGAGGGGACGGGAGAAGAGCTGCAGCGTATGGCCCCAGTTCTTAGAGTCGAAACATTTGGGGAGCGGGCGCGCGTCTCGCGTAAAAACGCCTGCTTGCCTTTTACGGCAGGAGCCCCTGTCCCAGCCCCGCATGGCTAAATGGCGGGCACGCCGTTGGACGTTGCACCTTATCGTCCTCACTGGGGCTTATTGTAAGCGTATGATCATCATACGGTCCACCTGAGGTTGTCTGAGTGGGATTAGACTACGAGTATGGTCTACGAGACATAGTCGCCTCCGCGCGCCGCCCATTTGCTCCCACCCAACAGATAGTCGCGAATTCGTCTTCGCGTCGCCTTTGGGGATCAAAATGCGGCGTAGGACGTCTCCTACACGCACGACGGCAGGCGCAGCCCGGGTCCTTACGCAAAAGTAGTGGAATGTCGCCATGCGTCCCGCGCGTGGACTGGCTCGAGCCGACCGATTCGGGCTCCCGCGCGCCATGTGCACCTTCCGCCAGCCGTGAGCGCAGCGCCAGCGATCGTCTACAGCTACACGATCTCCACCATCACCGACGACGACGACGACGACGCCGCCTATGGCCTCCTCGCCGCCGTCCCAGCCGGTCAACATCGGCAGCCCCCGCGCGCGCCCCGCCTTCGCCGCCCCTTCTGGCACCCCTGGCGCAGGCACCCCCGCCTCACTGCGCGTCCCCTTCTACGGCACGCCGCCGCCCGTCGCCAACATCCCGCCCCGCTCTGGTACGCCGCGCAACGGTGGCACGCCCCGCGCCTCACCCGCCCTCCTCCCCAGCGCGACGTCCGAGTCCCCGCGCAGTTTGGGCGGCCTGAGCGCGAGCCGGCCTGTCGTGGGCACCCCCGGCAGCGGGGCCGGGGCGAGCGACCGTGAAACGATGCTCGACGAGTTGACGGAAGAGGAGAAAGCCCGCGTGCTGCGCAAGCACCTCGTCTCGCGCGAAGAGCGCGAGCAGGCCCTCGGCGGACCCAGCAGAAGCGACGCTGGTTCGGAGGGCGGGCGCTCGCGCCGCTCGTCGCACGCCGTACGCGAGGACTCGGAAGCGTTCCCCGTGCCCTATCATGCCCCCGGCGCGGACATCACACACACGCTCTACAAGTGGCAAGCCGACCAGCGTCGGAAGCAGCGCCCGCGCGCGGCCTCCTTCTCCGCCCAGTCCTCGACCTCGCGCGACCCCGCTTTCGAAAACATCCACGAGCCCGGCGGCTTCCGCCGTGCCTACGTCCTTCAGCGTGCCGGCGAAAACGGCGACAGGCCCCGCATGTTGCGCAACTTTGTCGAGTTCCTTTTCATCTTTGGCCACTTTGCCGGCGAGGACCTGGAAGAGATCGACGAAGAGGACGAGGGAGAAGAGGGACCTGCGGATGCGGAGCGGGCAGCGGGATATGAGACGTACGACGGCCCGTCGGCGGGGCTACCGGGCGAGACACCCAAACCCGACGAGCGCACGCCGCTCATGGGTCACAGACGGCCTAGGTCGAAAAGCATCGGCCCGCATGGGGACGCAACTGTCACCCAGGCCGTGCTTGTCCTCCTCAAGGGATTCGTCGGCACCGGTATCTTGTTCTTGGGCAGGGCGTGAGTGTATTTTTCTCGAGCCGACAGTGCTAGTTGACACTGTCACGCAGATTCTACAACGGCGGCATCCTCTTTTCCGCCTTTCTCCTCTCCTTTATCGCCCTCGTCTCTCTCTACTCTTTCCTTCTGCTTGTGAAAGCCAAATTCGTCGTTTCCGGCTCATTCGGCGATATCGGTGGCGCACTGTACGGTCCTTATATGCGCTACGCCATCCTCTCGTCCATCGTCATCTCCCAGCTTGGCTTCGTCTCTGCATACATCATCTTCGTCTCGGAGAACCTGCAGGCGTTCGTGGCCGCCGTCTCAGGATGCACACGCCTCGTCGGTCTGCCGTACTTCATCCTCCTTCAACTCGTCGTGTTCCTCCCGCTCGCGCTCATCCGCAACCTGGCGAAGCTGAGCACGACGGCGCTCGTCGCTGACGTGTTCATCGTCGCTGGGCTCATCTACATATTCGGCTCGGAGGCGATCATCATGGCTGAGCGCGGCCCCGCGCGTGTCGAGCTCTTCAACCCGCGCGACTTCCCTCTGCTCATCGGCACCGCCATCTTCTCGTTTGAAGGCATCGGGCTCGTCATTCCCGTCACGGACGCGATGAAGGAGCCTCGCAAGTTCCCGGCCGTGCTCACAGGTGTCATGATCGCCCTCATGTGTACGTTCGCCTCCCTCCCAAGTTTGCTCACGTGCTGATGTCATTCCCTGTAGTCCTCTTTGGCGGCGCAGGCGTCATGTCGTATCTCACCTTCGGCGCGGACGTGCAGACGGTGATCATGCTCAACCTTGACGACAGTCGGATGCTTCAGTCTGTGCAACTCCTGTACTCGCTCGCCATCATGCTCTCCGTCCCGCTCCAGCTCTTCCCCGCCGTGCGAATCATGGAGAACGGCCTCTTCGTCCGCTCCGGGCGCGACTCGGCGCGGGTAAAGTGGACGAAGAACGTGTTCCGGTTCGGCGTCGTCTTCACGTGTGCGTTCATCAGCTGGCTCGGGAGCAGCGACCTGGACAAGTTCGTCGCGTTCATCGGCAGTTTTGCATGGTACGTCTTCTCGAAACACTACGGAATGTAACGACAACTGACACTTGCGGTGGGGACGACAGTGTCCCGCTGTGCTACGTCTACCCCGCGATGCTCCATCTAAAAGCGTGCGCGCGCACGCGCCGGCAAAAGATCGCCGATTGGGTGCTCATCGTCTTCGGCATCGTCGCGGCAGTGTACTCGACCGCCCAAACCGTCAAGGTACGTCCCCACATCCTATCTGCGCCTATTTTCGCCTCACCGGCGTGTTCGCACAGCTCATGGTGGCACCCGCGGAGCCCGGCTCGCCTGTCGGTCGCTGCATCACTCCAACGGACTAATTCTCGGTGCCCGTACGTTTAGATCTAGAACATGTAGATCTACACTCGAACCCCCCTTTCTTGCTTGGGTCTGATTCCATTCGCCGCGGTATCTATGGCTAACTTCCTCAATCCGATATAATCGACCGATCAGAGACTCGTGCAGTTGTACAATATACAGTTCAATCCAATGCAATCGACCAATGGCAAATCGACGTGGAGCATGGGTCGAAGAGCGGGACGGCTTCATCTTGGAAGGCGTGGTGTTCATTTGCGAGTTGCATTCTGGGAGTAAGGAACGATGTAAGATTAAGGCGAAGCAGATCGCATCCACGTCGACATGTAGCATTTCTGACATGAGGAGGTCCTGCTCAGGAGTTCCATACGACTGGATCAGCCACGATGATGATTGTTGTGCACGCATTCCGGATTATACAAAGGAGATGTAGCGAGCATAGATCGTTCGCTGAGATCTGCAAGCTCAAACGCGATAGGACTCCGGAGTGACCTCGCTTCTCCAGTCTCCATCATCTTCGCAACATGTATGCCTTGAGGCCAACTTTAACCCCCCCTCCCGCAGGAAACCACGCACTGTCGCTCGATGCGAGTAACCTCCGAATCTGGTCCACCGCGCTTGTACCATGAGTGCGCTCCGTTATATGGTGCTGAAGGGCTGCCGTCCCTCCTCCAACTCTGGCCCTCTGGGCACAGACTCAGTTTCCCCATACCCGGACTAGACGCTATACCCCAGACGCTTGCTTGAACATGTTCCAGAGCAGTGCTCATCAGCGGGTGCGCAGGAAACCTCCACCGGACTTCCCCTTCTCGGTATGTCGCGCTGTTTACCATGTAACACACATACACCATACTGAGGGCCCGCGACGCAGGAGAAGTACCCGCCCTTCGATCCGACAGACCCCCTTGCGCCGCTCTCCGTCCTCAGAGACCGCACGCGGACGAGCAACGCTACGCCCGCACCCTCGGGCAATAGCTCCGAGAGCGACCTCTCGGTATGGCTCCGGCACCACGACGCCTCGCCGGGCTCCCTCCACCAGCGCGAGAAGGACTATGCCTCTGACCAGGACGTCCCGCTCCAGCGGCAGTCGCACTACTCGCACCGCAGGCGGTCGCAGTCCGTGCTCCTCCCGCCCGCGGCCCCCGTCGCAACGCCCGGGTCGGTAGGCTCCTCCTCGGACGGGCATGGACACGCGCCCGCGCAGCTTGACTACCTCACATACATCCGCCCTCCGCATCACCCGCACCACCTTCACCATCCACACCACCCGCTCGCGTTTAACCCGAGGCTGTCGGTCGTCCCTGGCTCGCCTGCTGTCCCTGGCTCGCCTCCGCCCGCGATGACGACGGACGACAGCAGCGGCAGCGCCGGCTCGCTGTACTCCCCACCGCGCACACACGACGCCCACGTTCACGCACATGCGCATGCAGTCGCCCACGAGGCCGAGCGCGAGCGCACCAAGCCGGTTCCGATGCCGCACCCCGAGCACCGGCGCACGCCATCGGTCGAGTCTGACCGGTCCTCGCGCTCGTTCGCGAAGCGCATCTCGCAGGTGTTCCCACTCCGCCGTCGTTCTCGCTCGCGCTCGCCCTCAGTGCAATCGCGCGATTCCGCCGGACCGTCGAGCGTGCAGGTCGCGGCTGCCGAATCGCAGATGCTCCGCGGCGCGTCGAATAACTCGGAAGGGTCGAAGCAGAGTCACGGGCACGCCAATCGCCTGTCGCGCATTTTCATCCGGCCCCGGACGACGAGCTCGTCGAATAACCAGGGCTCGTTGGGCCGACGCGATAGAGATCGGGATAGCGCGGGCGGCAGCGCGCGGCGCAAGTCGCAGTTCATCGTTCCGGCTACACGCCTGGAAGACGTCTTCGTTCCCCCTTCGACGTCTCGCGAGCATGTTCAAGTACCGGTTATCTCTCAGATCACGGACGGGCCCCTCACGCAGTCCCCCCAAGAGCAGCTCGATGTCCAGGTTCGCAGGCTGGAACAATCTGAGCCCGAGGACAGCAGCTCGTCGGTCGGCGACCAGGGTCGCCCGGCCCCTTCGGCGGAGCGGCGACGGCCTACGAGGAGGGCGCCCACCACCTCCAGCTATTCCTCCTCCTTGGACGCTGTAACAGCAAGAGTCCAGGGCCTGCAACCCTCTCAGCCTTCCGTTCCTACCACCGACCAATACTCTCTTCAAGGCCAGATCGCAAGGCGGGCAGTCAGGACGAATGCCGAGAAGGGCTCTGATGTCGATAGCAGGACAACCGCAGCTGCAATCGTCCCTTCCCTTCCCAGAGCGGCGATTGCAAGCGAAGTAGAAACGTCCCAGAACCGCACGACCGAACCCCCTCGCCCTCAACCGCCCGCGACTACATCCCTTGCGCCGCCGCCGGTCCAAACGCCCGCTGCTCCCGTTCAGCCTCCGATCCTCCGCACCTTTCTGGTCCCTCCAGACCCGATTCCGGAACCTGCTACAAATGCGAAAGCTGCCGAGACTACCGTTGTCGAGCGGAGGACCGCCGCTACCCCTGCACATCTGTCTGGATGGCGCGCGAGCATCGCCCGCCACCATCGCGATCCGCCGCCTGCGCCTTCGCCCGTACCTGCGCCCGCCCCGGCGTCCCAACTTGTTGCAACGCTTGCTCCGCCTCCTCGCTCTCGTAATCCTGGAAGCCTGATTCGCTCCTCGTCCAATCAACCGCAGATTCAAGCCGCGTCGGGACTTGGCTCTTCGTCAGTCGATGTCTCAAGCGCTGGCGAGACTACGGACGGCCCTCCGATTCTCATCCCGCCGCCGCAATCGCGCTTCGTGTCTCTTCCGCCCACTCGACAAGCTCGAACTGCAGGAATCCGTGATCAGACCCGGGTCCTCAACGCCCAGAGGGACTCCGAGGCTACCCTTGTCGAACCCAGCCCTTTGCTGCTGGCTCCTCTGCCTGAGCGTCCTATATCGCCTGCGCCACGGGAGCCCGAACGCCGCCAGGAGCCAGTTTTAGCCTCGTCACCTCCAACGTCCACGAGGCCGCGTACGCAGGACCAGGTCAACGCTCGCTCGGTGAGCCCTCCCGAGCGGCCCAGCTCCACTCGTCCCCATGAAAGGTCAGAAAGGCTGGCTCCCACCCGCCCCCAAGAGATACGGCCTTTGGGCACCACTGCGCCTATACCGATACCGCCAAGAGAACGGCGCACGGTCGAGGAACCGGGATCTACGCCATCGTCAACGCTTCCCCAGAGCACACCGTCATCCAATGAGTCACAATCTGTGCGGCCGACCGTCGCAGCGCCGGTGCCTCAACGAGGCGTACGCAATGTAAGGGTGGAACGAGCTGCACCGGCTGAGTTGGCCCCCGTCGCTAGGGCGTCAGAGCGGCCAAGCTCGCCGCCTCCGCGAGAGTTCCGATACGGACTAGGGGTGACTACGGCACAGCGAGATGCCACTCAAGCCGTTGTCGCGCCTCCAGCTCAGGAACCAATGGAGCCACGCCCTGTACCTCCGCCGCAGAGGCCTGTCTCCCCTCATAACCAACGCTATGTGGGCCCGGGCGGTCGTTCTCCGTCGACAGAGCGAGACATCACACCCGTCGTCTCTCAGCCTCGACCTCAGCGCGTGGCATCCCCGCCCCCGCAAGACCGCCCTCCCTTCCGTGTTGCTCCGGCCACACCGTACACCTCTGTTCTTGCTGATGCCCCTCGTCATGCTCAACAGAGCATCCCTGCTGCTGCGGAACCTCCGCCTCAACGACCTAGTTCCCCGCCACCAGCTGTTCAGTATCGGATGGGCAACGATTCTCGCGTCTTGAACTTCCAAAATGAGCGCAACGGCGATCTCCGAGACCAAGCACTCAGTCCTATTCTCATGGAGGCGCAACTTCAAAGATCCGTCACCCCACGACCTTCGGAGGATGCAAACACGGCCCCTTCTTTGACGCGCCCCGATATGTCTCAGCAGCAACTCTTCTCCGACTCCGAAGGGCCTGATCGTAGCGTGCAACCTGTTCAGCGCCCAGGCTCGAGGTCACAACAGAGACCGCCGCCTCCCGCGAAGGAGTACTCGACTCCTCGACCGCCAGCTACCACCAATATATCGTTGGACTCCTCGACACCAGCTGCTCGCTATGCTGCGAACCAACGTCGCGGTCAAGCTATCGACTCATCCCCTGATGTCAGAGCCCAGCCAACGCCCCCTCAGCGGGCGATGTCCCCTCCGCCGCAACCGGATCGGTCCCGTAAGCCGACTACATTCGTTAGGCCGGCATCTCCTACGCGGCACGCTACTCAGTCAGACCAGGATGAACCAGTCGTACCTCCCAGAGAGCAGTCACGAATGCGACGCGTCCCGCCACCGGCGTCAAGCAGGAATGCTCCAAGCACCCCTTCGCGCACTATATCCACGCAGAACCTATATCCGTCGCAAGCGTCTACGCCCATGATATACCATCCGCCGATGCCTACTCGACCCTCGGATGAGTCGCCGCTTCCCCAACCACCACCGGTGGTACCATCGCAATCGGCCCACTCATACAACTTACATCCTCACCGGCATGCTACGGTCGCGGGGCTGCCTGACCGGTCTCTTCCCGCTCGTCCCCGGACGCCGCTGCGCGCAGCGACTGCGCCCATTCCTATCACTCACCCGGCCGTGCAGAGCCGTGTCAGGTTCGATGAGCACCGGAAGCCGAGTCATGAGCAGCTCTCCTATGCCGCCGAGTCTCTGTTCGTTGTTTCGGAAAACGGAATCCGCGTTCCATTTGGGGACTTGTGGCGCGAGAGAAAGACAATCGTTTGCTTCATACGGCACTTCTGGTAGGTCATTCATTGTTGCACGAGTGCATCCCATGACTCACTGCGTACCACAGGTGTCCACATGACCAAGACTACATGCACTCCGTCGCGAGAAATGTCGATCCAATCACCCTCAAGCGAGCGGGCGTCGACCTGATATTCGTCGGCAATGGTTCTGCGGCGATGATCAAGAGCTACCGTCGTAAGTGATTGTGCGCTTGGTTGGCGCCATAGCTAACATCGCCGCTGCTTAGATATATGGAAGCTTCCGTTTTCGGTCTACACTGATCCCTCGTGCCGCTTGTACGAGGCGCTGGGCATGACGCTTCGTACCAATGACCCGGGACCGGAGTTCCAGCGTGGCGAGTACATCCGTCATGGCTTGGTGGGTGGCATCGCTATGGTCGTAGTACATGCTTTGCGTGTGGGGATGCCTGTCTTCGAGAAGGGCGGAGATGCCATGCAGCTCGGCGGCGAGTTCATATTGGGGCCCGGGTCAGCCGTTCCGCTTTCAACGTTATACAGGTCGCTAATATTACACGACACGAACAGGCTGACCTGTGATTTCGCACACCGCATGCGGACCACACGATCTCATACGCCCATCGCTCAGATATTGGCCGCAGCCGGTGCCTCGCCCCGCGCTCCTGCCCGTCGTCGCGAACGTCACGAGACTCTCGAACATCCAGAAGAGCAGCAAATTATCCAGATGGTCCGCAACTCTATCGCTCCCGACATGCACCTACTGCCAGAGCCGGAGCTGGATGCAGGGCTGACCACCTCTCCCAGCTCACCGGACGCACGATCTGTCCCTTCCCCCGTACCACCACCCGTTTCAGAACCGGATTCGCGCCCTCGACCGCGGCCTAGGAAGACAGGGTCGAGCGAGCGGCGCGAAGAGGTTCGACCGAACCTCAGACCTCATCACACTGGCTCCAGCGAGCGACACGAAGAAGCCCGGCCAAGCCTCAGACCTCATCACACGGGCTCCAGCGAGCGGCGCGAAGAGCTTCGGTCAGATTCAAGGCAGCAGCGTCAGCCGCCGGATCCGCGGCGAGGCACTCAGCGATATGACGACTCGACCATAAGCCGTGCTCGCCAACCTCACATGCAGCAGTCACCGCCCGATGTTCCCGAAGACGACGAGACGGACTCAGACGATCGTCCGCAAACACGCGGGCATAACAAGCTCCAGCAACGCAGGACCAGACGCAAGCCGGGGCGAAGGGATGCAGAAGGCCCGGACATCAGCACCCAGCCTCAGGGACATGTCACTCGGGAACGCGGTGGCAGCACGAGCGATGGAAGGCGTCGCCTGGAACGGCCTCGAATCGAACGAGAGGAAGACTCGTGGGGAATGAACCAGAACCCCAACGCCCAGCAGTACCCGCAACGTGGTCAGCGCGAGCGAGACGACTACCGCCCCACCGATCATGGCGCGCAGTCCGACCGCGAGTACTATCAACGTCCACCAGTACTGCGGGGCGACTCGAAACAACGCATGCAAGCGCAAAGACAGCCGCCCAGGCGCGAGCGGGACGTGGAAAAGTATCAGATCGGAAGCGACGACGAGTTGGAAATCGCGAATATGTACAAGCAGGCTCTGATCCTGTCATGATCTCACCCAGAGGTTCGAACCTTCCTCTATTATATCGGCAAACAACACACCCGTTATGTAGTCACGAATGTTCATGATGCAATATATGACAATCATCACTATTCGTGAAGGCTAGGAGTTACATTGGGTGGAAGCGGTTAATCCAAGAAGCCCGGTCTCCAATAATACGCAATTAACCCTATGATGATAATGCTCGCCATGTGCAGATCAGATTCGTGCAAGAGGATAATGAGGTTTCTGCAAGAAGTACGGATACATTTTCTTTCGTCACTGCCATCCATCTTACACGTCCCAGTGTCCGAGACTACACACATATATCAGAGGCGCCGGAGGGCAAATTAATGAGACGAGATGGACAGACATGAATGATGCTCATGCCCAGTTGTCGATGAGGGAGTCACGCATCTCCCCAATGACTGCAGCCGATGTTTGCCCTTGAAGCTCTGAACATACCTGGTGAGCATCACTCAATGGAAAGATGGCGATTGACGTACTGAACGCGGCTTCGATCACGCTGATTTCGGTTGCAGTGGTATCCAGGCCGGTGAAGGCGCACCAGTCATTCACAACCAAACCGGCGCCGATCACATCAGAACCACGGTTGACGGTACCCGCCTTACGACGCGACTTAGTTAATGGCTGATATGGGGCTATCGTCCAGAACTTACCACTAGGGGCACCTGAAGCAAGCTGCTAAGCTCGTCCTGGTCTTGTATACTCGTCTTTGGATGTACGAGCCCGCCCTGATTCGAGATTGCGCAATAGCTGCCGACGAGGACATTGTCCGCGATCGTTTGCCGGAAAACTTCGACCTTGAGCACATCGGCGATGATCTCCTCTGTCTCGCGATCAACATCGGGGTGCACGAGTGCGACGTAGTCGTTGCATGCAATGACATTGCCGAGGGCGGAGAGGCGCTCTTCTACCCGCTGGATGGCGACGGCATCAGGGAGAGAATTGCGGAGGTGCTGGAGTTCTTGGTCGGTAGCGGTGGAAGGGACAAGCAGGCCGTGGCGATTTCCTGGTGGCCGAGACGATTGTCAGCGCTCATGCCCTCGGCCAAGGCAGCCTCGGTCGCACCTGCTGTTAAGCGCCCTATTATGCGCGTTCCGCCGATGGAAGTGTGTACAATCGGTATCACATCTCCTAACTCAGCCTCGAAGGCCGAGTAAAAGTTGGTGCTGCCTTGGATCGCCGTAAGGCAGTAGCCGTTGGTCAGCTTGGAGAACACTCCAATGTCACTGTTGTTTTCGAATTGCAGACCTAAAGATCAACGGATCAGAAAAGATCACGGTGCGAAGTACAGTGCCTTACGGGTCGCCATTATGGATCGGGGGGATTTACAGTACTATAAGCTTGAGCCGGGAGCTGGAGAGAGGAGGAAGGGGAAGGGAAGCAAAGGAGATGCGCTCAACCGAGGCTGGGCGGATGTAGACTTGAGCGAAAAGCGGCCAAGATCAATGCATTTTATCGCACATGCTCGTGACGCGTCGGTTCCGCTCCGTGCGGATGCATGCCTTGCGCAAGACTCACCGCTTGCTACAACGCCGACTCGGATTGACTCCTGCCGCTTGAACTCTTACAAGAGTCAGATCACTGCCTACTCCTTTCCATTCAAGTCCTCTAGATTCCCAAGCGGCCCAGAACTCGTCTTCCACGAATGCGTCCGTGCAATGATCATGCCGCTAATGCCGTTTGCTATCTACGACTTCTTAAGTTGAAGGATGCGTTTCTTCACTTCTCTGACAACAGAAGTCTGCGCCAACGTCGCGAATATTTCTCATAACGTCCAGAATAGACGCAACTCCTTACGCTCAGAAATGGGCGAAGGAGGCCTAGTCCGTCGTTCAAATCTGGTGGTTAGAGACCAGTACGTACGTACCCATGTACCGGGTTTATTTTGGGGTCTGGCCATGATTCATATCCCTCGGGTGAGGATGCATATCGTTGCGATTGACCGACCAGCTTGGACTCTACTAGCTTCAACATCATCATCGTGCACGCCGGGTGTATCGTGGCATGTCAACAAGAACGATAGGCCCTGTGAAGAGGTACATATGACGGGCGAAAATAGATTCCGTCGACCTAATTCGACCTCAAAACACCACGCGCTGCCCTAGCGCCAGCGTATCACTCGCACCTTGTCAGCACCGGTGGGGCACCGACCTAGCAGCCCTCCTTACTCTCAGGTTTCTGCTATTCACCACGCTTCTAGGGAGCTGCTTGTTTTACATAAAGATCCTTCTAATCTTGGAGGCGGCACTGGCAAGTTCCAGGCGCGAGCGACATCGGATGGGGTTGCACTCTCGTCGGGACGAGGCTTCGAAGTTGCACTATTTGCTCCGGCATTGGATAGTCGAATTGATTGATGATCGTCAACAACGACAAGGGATGTCCATGAGCTATCCTTGATTCCGCCAACTGCGTGATTGCTACCACGTCCCTTCCATCGGCCCCATATTCCACTGTGAGATGACAAAGCTTCGGGCAGAGGACGCTTTGGGTGTCGAGCCGGCACGCTAGAACATCGCATAATGCGTCAACCGCCATGTGCGTCGAGCCCTTGTACTGTTTTCCGATCGTCGAGAGGCAACGTAGGTTCGGTACGCACTCTAGCAGGTCACGCCAAAGAGCTCGATCGGCACTCCGAAGGCCTACATCGAGTATTTCGATATCAGCTGCGGAAAGCGAGCTCATGATGGTGGCGATTGCGTTGGCGGTGGGGATGCCCCTTTCCGATGGCGAGCTTAGATCTAGATTATACGTCTGCTGAGGCGATCCACGATGATCCCGAAATGCATTGTTCAAGGATAGAGATCCGCCCGTGATGTCCAAAGAGAGCACTCGGCCAGGGCATCGAATTGGTCTATTCCATGACCGATTCGTGGAGAGCAAACGTGCCAGAGCTGCTTCGAAGGAACGGTCGTCCGTGACCGCCTCTATCTTGATTGTGCAGCTTTGAGGGATGACGAAATGATCCATCATATGGATCGTCGTTGACCAGTGATAACCCTGAATCTGCAGCTTTGTGAGCGAAAGGAGTGGAACCACCCTCGTGGGCGCCGGCATCGAATGAAAATCCGCAACATGGTGATCCGTTTGCTCTTCCAGTCGCTGCGCCATCTTGAGGTGTTGCAAACGAGGAGAACCCTGGAGGGCCTTCGTAAGGCAGTCCATAGAGATACATGCATTCCCTTCAAGGTCCAGCCCTATGAGGTTCTTCATCATGTTCAATTGCCAATTAATAGGCGTACAGGAAACCGTCAGACTTCGGAGGCGAGGAAATGAGTCGCTGAAGGAAATCGAGTGGAACAATGACGTTGATGCTGAACCTTCACGTACTTCCTCAGCTGCGGGCGACAACTCCAAGGTCAGAGTCTTGAGAAGTGGTAATGCTTGGTGAAAGAGTGAGTCAAGATGCACAATGCATTGAAGCTCGGAATACTGGCAATCGAACTCGAGGATACGATCGCGATGCGGCAACAGGATGTTGACGATATCGGTGAGGGGACGAAGACTTCGCATTGCCCCTGAAGGGGGTACGTAAACGAATAGCGGTGCAGCCTGAGATCTGAGCAAAAAGACAGAGACCCGCGACCATGGCAGTATGGCGAAATCGATGGACGTCCATAGCCCCGCCGTGCTGAGAGCGATAGAACGCCATCGACGGGAAATATGAGACACGACCATCCAGGTCTTCTCAACGCTCCGGGTGTTCGGTCCCAACTGCACCTTCCTATGATTTCGTAGTTTCATCATAATGTTTTGTACAAGTTCATCTGGAAGGTTGTCGAGGGGAGAAGTAGAATAGTCGAGATACTGGCCATGGATTGTCGAACTGTTGAGCAGTTCAGTTTGGCGGCGCCGGCCCACAGATGAGCGACGTACCAGTCCTGCCCGTTGCAAGAGGCTATCGCGTAGTTACGCCTTTCCATCTCGTCTGCAGAGTCAAACATGACCAAGCCTCCGGGCTGTAATACGTCCTCCCGAGGCACTGCGGCGAGAACAAGATTGAAGAAGCAAGTTAACGCAACCCGAACAGCGTCCCGCGTCGACGTCGTTGGCGAGTGGAGGTACAAAGCGCTCTGACAAAAGCGTGCAAGCCCGAGCTACGATCATCATAGAATTCAACAGAGCTCTATGGATACACCCAGGTAGCGACCTTCGTATGCTTACAATCTGCCGCGAGTGAGGTGTGTTGAGAGCTGAGCAAGAGTTGGTTATGTCGCGCGCGAAGCGACTCAGGGCGTATCAGTACGCTCTCAGGCAAACGGCTCCGTTGCGTGAACGACTGTCTTCACGCTCTAGAGTCTGCCTGGGGAGACAAAAACGGCAATGAGCTCGTACTGCACAATCGAGAACCGTTGCAAGCTTCGAGATGATATCTGCTGTTGATGAGTCCCCGTCGACGGCCTTGAATCGGCTCCTCGCTATTGTCCTCGCGGCCCTCTCGACGCATACGGTTCAAGCTCATCAAAAGTACGAAGCTGGTGATCCGACATCGGAACGGGCAATAGACGACGACGTTGGAACCTCCGCAGTGATCTCCTCGCACCTCGGTGAGTACGATCCCCACGACGTCGTCGATTTGCAACTCAACTTTCTCCAGTATTCTTCCAGACGCAGGACGACACGCCCGCACACTACTTCAACTGCTCGCTTCCGACGGTCGACTGCGGACAGTACGCGCAATGCAACCATTCTACTGCGCGTTGTGAATGCCCTCCTGGCTGGACCGGCGACGAATGCTTGACACCTCGTGCGTAACCTGGTCGCTATATCCTAGATATGTTTGTTCTCGACCTTAACCAACCACTTCAAAGAATGCGACTCGCTCGCGGACGAACCCCATCGTCAACCTCGAGCTCCCGGTGAAACATGCCAATGCAAAGCCGGCTGGGGCGGCATAAACTGCAATGGTATGCACTCTCCGGCGTGCACAATCAGCTGTGAATAACGAGCCATGCTTAGTGTGCAACGACGACCAGGCTTGCGTCGGATTCTCGCTCTTGTCGCAGCCCTCTCCGAACGATTCGGAAAGTGAAGACATGGTGTGCTACAACGGGGGCGATTTCGTATCCAGAAACCGCCACATGTGTAATATCACGAGTACGTAGTTCCTAAAGCCTTCATAAAGTATTCATTTAATTTGCTTACCCTTGCTTGCAGACGAGATGCTAATGGGAATCATGAACGGACGACAGCCTCACGCCACACTCTCTTGCGACAAGAGTTCATCGGAATGCTCCTTCCGATTCTGGGCCGAGGAAGTCGAATCTTTCTACTGTGCCCTCGATGGCTGCTCGTTCTTTAGTTCGTCCGACCCTGAAACTGACAGGACATTCGCCTACGTCTGCGACCGCATGAAATGCAAGTGCATCCCGGGCCGCTTCTTCTGCGGCGAACTGGGAAGCGTCGACATTTCCTCGTTCTTGGACGAGGACATCAAAGGTCCGGGCTCCTTCGCCTGCGCGACTGGCGCCGGATGCCGATTCGAGGAGCCCAGCCTGAACGCACTATCCGACGCGCTGTTCGGCGACCCTTATCTCATGCTGCGGTGCGAGAGCGGGGAGTGTATACGCTCCTCGTCAGCTCCAATGGACCTCAAGTGAGCGGAAGTGCTGAACGACATGTAGATACACGCGACGGTGCTGGCTAGCGGTGTCGCGGTACTGACAAGCGCTGTCACGTAGTCGCACGTCCGACCTCAAAGCTTAAAGGGCCGGGCGATTGATCGGCTGATTACACCTCTTCAAACCGGACCTGTCCAATGTCAATGATGTGCACCGACAGATAAGAGGTCACGACAAACGAGACAATGAGATGGTGTTTCGTATAAGTTCGAGAACTGCTCTGACTATCAGTCCGACGACGCCAGCTTACAGGTGTGCGACGTAAGGCTAGAACTGTTCGTTACGAGACTAGTTGCACCTTTCCGTCTTGTCTGCAGCGTCTCGAGTGCCGTGTGCAGGATGAAGGGCTCACGCTCGAGCCGCGATTGTTTCAGGTGTAGGTATTGAACTCTATATGTCAGGTAGTACAGTACTGTCTATGATAGGTCTATGCATGACACGGGAAGTCGTACGCTTGTATGCCCGAAGTTTGTTCATGATCACGCTGACACGCACGCTGAGACGACGGGTAAAATGTCATCGTTCACGCCTAGTAGCGACCAAACCTCCGAACGCCTCGCCATAGTCGTCCAACACCGGCAAGGCTGTTGAGGTGACGCATGGACTGTTCCCATACACGGCGGGGTTAATCACAATATCGAGATGTGTCAACGTATGGGCACTATTGAGGGCGAGGATAGGTAACCAGGGAGCGAAATCGACATGAAAGGTCGTGGAGAAGCGCCTCAGGTGTACGCGGGAGAGGATGCGGCAGAGGTACACGACAGCCACCTTTGCGGAATCGTCCCAGAGCTGTTCCTTGACCGCGAGCGAGCGCGTGTTCGCGAGCAGCTGAGGTTCACAATCCGTCTTGGATGCAAGAGCTTCGAGGCTATCCATTGTGCCGACGTGTCTGATAGTCTGCATGTCAATCGAAGACCGGATGTGTATATCACCGTACAAATCCCTCTTCGCGAGGTAGTTGCCGCGAGTCCATGACGCTAGTCCCGCTAAGGCGACCGAGGCAACTGTGTGATCGAAGATGCGAGGATGGCGCGCATACAATTACTGCATCTAAGTCATGTACAATCAGAAAAGAGACACCGCTGTGGAGAACGAGTTTAACATGGCAGGAAAGTTGAGAGGTTGGACGAGGATACCGTTCGGATTGGGCACATAGCTGATATATGTCTCGAGGGTGACGGCATGCCTTGTTCACGCACGCGCCTCGGCACTGCAAGGTTTTCTGCATAGTGTAACATAGAGGCCCGAGGGCTGAGCTTGACAGTTTGATCATCCGAATGAATCGGCCATTGCGGACGGCGGCGATGGTGGTCGAAAGAGAAAGGTGCGTACGCAACGGGGCTTTCTCACGACGCCAACAACCACCTACTTCCGGCCTCAGCGGTGCATATCTTGAGTGCACATGTAGCTTATTGCTCGTTTCATACGAGGCAATGTCCGAGCGTTGTAGTCTTTACTATGATCAAGGCCTCGGATCGTGGATCCCGGAGACTTTTGGTATCACCTGTTACAGATCTATCGTTCGACCGCTTTCATCTTGGCGAGGCTGTACTCGGGTGTGGTCACCATAATCCACAGCGCAGCCGCGCGGAAACACCTTCGCCTTAGCCGTCACCGTACGCAAAGCGGTCGGAAGAATGGCGGCTTCCGCTCAGAATCAAGGTTTTGTGTCCGGGGAGCAGTACCGCTATGCGCTGAGTCAGTTCGTAAGTCGGCCCGTTCATTCGTCCGGCACGCTGGGCGCTTGATGCTAAGCCGACCGCGCGTAGAGGATTGCGCATGAGCAGGTGGAGCAGCAGCGGCAGCAGATGGAGGAGCAGGAGAGGCAAATCGCGATGCTGCGGTCGCGGATCGCGACCCTGGAGGGCGAAGACTTTGCGCAGCCGCATTCAGCTTCAGCCAAATCCTCTGTGGACGACTTCTCCGTAAAGGCAGGATTTGTTATCACGCGTCGCAAGTCGGGTTGTCTGATGTTGTCGTTACAGAATGCTGCCTCCAGGTTAGAGAAGCTGATCAATCGCTGGGCTGGAGATATCGTCCGAAGTCCTCCTCTTCCTCTCGCTGATCTCCAACGAGCGACGTTGGAGGATATCAACGATGGCAGCCCCTCGGTGATTCCAGATACATCCGCGATGAAGGTACAAAGTCTACTCCGCCATGTCATGTCCGAAGTGATCGCCGATGGGGTCGTGAACTGTCTCATCGTCACTGATTCAGCTGAAGCGAACATTCAGCTCTCGCGAATACACGAACACATTTTCTCTCGTAAGTGATCCGCGCCTGTAGTATCATTTCGTCGCCTCACTACCGACCGTTTAGGTGACGCGACTGTTGCATGCGTTTGGCGCCGTCAGACCTTCTCCGCCGCGATCGAGGCGCCATCGACGGAAATGACCACCCTCATCCTGCAAGAGCAGATGCCGAATCTCTTCGGCCTATTTTCGCCACCTCAACAAAGTCCTATTATGCACGCCGCCATCCCGCTCCTCCAGAGCGCGACGGAGTTCTCGCGCATGCTGCACGGCTCCAATCCAGGTGGCTCTGGCGCAGCAGACACGTTCTATCGCGCGTTTGTGCCTGAGCTCGGAAGTCCGCTCGACCCTAGGCAAGTCGAGCTCGTGAAGCGGTGCGTGCAGAGCGACAAGGGCGCGGGCGATAGGGTAGGGGCTACGGTTTTCTTTGGCTTGGTCAAGATTTCGAGAGAGGGGCACCAGAACGTTCAGACTGTCGTCAGACGGGCCCAGGTCATCTGCGAATGCGCTCTGGCGCCGTTACCCTACGCTTGATGCGCCCTCTACTGCATACCGTCTCATTGTCTTGTCAGTCTATTTATACGCGACCTGTCTTATACCAGTTGAACATCGATCGTGCTATGTGTTACAAGGAAAATGAAATTGCATTCACTTCATCATGGAACTGTGCAACTTCCAATACTCTTATTCTGGGATCTGAGTCCAATACTTGAAGTCGGCTGGAACAAGACTTGGACGACCATGGCCGGTATTATATATGCCCCACATGGCACCCTTGAAGAAGAAATTTCTATTCCACGGCTTCGGTTAGAAAATGCATTGTCGGCAGCGAAACACCACTCACCCTTGAGGTGGGAGAGACATAGCAGCTGCGTCAAACGTTACCGGGAAGACGAAATCGTCACCTCCCTCTGCGTATCCCAGCGTGTAAGTGGTGGAGTTGGTGACGACTTTCAATCTGACAGGTTCAGAGTCTGTGCGTAGCGGGATATACGTCGTCTATCGGGTGATGTGAGATCGGTAGACGATAGTCCAACTTGTCGTAGGATCCTTACCGTAGTCATCGTGTTGTTAGCAGGCACAAGCGCCCACGGACCAACCTGCTGCGCCGCGACCTTCGTCCTCACAACAATCTTCCTCCCGGTCTCCCCACTCGCCCGGTCCGGGCCCGCCACACCGATATCATTGTGCAACAGGTCGTCGTAGAAGGCGCTCAAACCCGCTTCGGTCAGATTCGACCCCTTGTCGCCAACGGCGAAATCGTCCAGCCGAACCTCCACGCTCTCGTTGTAAGACGCTTGTTTGCGCAGGAGCAGCGCGGGCACGTCACGATCGCCCGGTGAATAGGGGCTCGCGTTGATTCTGAGGTATCCCGGACGCGCCGTGAGCGAATGGAATGGTTTGTAGGGTGTGCGATGATAGAAGAAAGAGTGGTCGAGGGTTTTGCTGGTAAAGGAGGTGTTGAATGTCGATGAAGTGGGTTTGTCGTGAAGAACGCCAGGCATATGCTCGCGGATCGGCTCTCCATGATTGAAGATAGGCCAACCATCCTGCCATGTGACGGGAAAGAGGAATGTCTCGCGACCTGACGGAGCACAGGGTGAGCAAAGAGCAAACGAGAGATGACGCTGCGTACCGAGCTGAAGATAGCTGAAGTTCCCTTGTTGAGGACGGACCCCGAGGGCGACGCCCCACCATTGCCCGTCGGCGGCCTCGACGAAGTCAGCGTGACCCGTCCATTGCACAGGCAACGATAGGTCTGCGCCGTTGAAAAGGATGGGATTTGCTGGATTGTTTTCCCATGGCCCAGAGGGCGACGGTCCGCGTTGGATGGTGGAGCGATGCTGCGGTCCAGAGCCGCCTGTGACGCCCAACTCGTGAGCCACCAGTACAGTCGGAGTTGCCTGGGCAAACTTACCTTCCGCAATCATGAGGTAGTAGGTACCATTTACGTGGTATACATGAGGACCCTCTGGCCGCGATGTTGAGTTTAATGGAAGAGTGCCGTTGAAGATTAGCTGGGCCTCGGTGAGGGGACTCCCAGTCTCCAAATCGATTCTGTTCTGCCAAATGCCTGAAAGCCACGTGTATCATGAGTGAGCCCTTGTGTTGTGAATGTCTATGGAACGCGAGAGGCACACCATAAATGTTTTGCACGGCATTGTTGATGCCCGACCATGTGTTATAGACCTAAGCAAATGCGTGAGACAGGTTCAGGACCTGGACGCCGCTGTGCTCACATCGCCGTTCGTATCCCAAAACAAATCGTTGTCATAACCCAACGAGTCTTTGCCGCACCGTCAGATACCTGTTAGTCCACATTGCAAGATATTTACCAAACCACACAGGGTCGCTCCAGTTGTTCGAGAATATATCTTCCGTCTTGACATAGAATGATCGAGGGAAGAGCCTTAACTCCGGAGTGTAGACGAAGCGTGTGGTTGATACAAGATAGAACATCCCCTTGTGGTACCGCAATCCAGGTGCCCAGGACCCTGTTGAAGCGATGAATACGAGGGGAACACCAACTTGTACGCGGTCTTGTGGACATAGACGTACCTCCGCTTGGAGGAACACCCGTCAAATCTAATTGGCTACGGCGATTCAATCCATATCCAATGATGCTCCAGTCCACTAAGTTTCTGCTGTGCCATATCGGGTGTCCCGGAAACTGTTCGAACGTCGAGGTCGCGATGAAGTAGTCGTCACCGACGCGGAGAATGGTCGGGTCCGGATTCCATCCAGGTAGTATGGGATTCACGAGTGCGCGTGTACCTATGTGCGAGGGAGCTTGGTTCAGCACTTGGTTTCCGGTCAGACTGTGGGACTCCGACTCACAAAACACGAAAAGCAAGAGGGCGAAGGTCGCCTGCAACAGCTGCTTGCAGGCCATAGCCAACCACCACTGGCAAGCTAATGACGTGAGGATTTTAAATTTCGTCGTTGATGGGTTCCCATATCGAATTTATATAGAAGTGCATGGTGTAAGAGGAGATGTTCAGCCGCCGGTCCGGGGCGGAACAAGTCTTCTGACCATGATATGCGGAGGCAGAGCAAGTAACTTAGCGTGGCGGCGAAGTACGAATCGCGCCAGGTCGGGATCAGTTACGTGACAGTCTATGTATAACGTATGTATCGCGAAATGATACCGCAGTTATTTGGCGATTTTATAGATGCGCGTACGGGGGTTCGGAGCAGTCTACACTTGGCCACTCGTCGCCCTCGTACCTGTGGTGGCGATCGAGGCCTCAAATGCCTTTCTTTCGGCCTCCGCTCTGACGAACTCCTCGCATTCCACCCGACTCTTCGGCACATCAACCAAGTAAAGGAAGACCGTGCTCACCACACCCCTGCGCGCGTTATCATATATGAGCCAAGATTCGACCAGTAGAGGGAGAGAAGACTGACAGGGAGAATAGGAAGGTAAAAGGCATGTTGTTGTTATCCCCTGAGTCGGTGATGATCGCGGAAGTGACGAAAGGCCCGATGAAAGCCGAGGTCTTGCCCACGACGGAGAAAAGAGCGAAGAAAAGGAACCTAAATGAAGCGTTGTCAGATAAATCAAGCGCGACTTCAGGAATAGAAAGGCCCACATCTGAGGGAGAGGCGATACTTCGCTGATCATGGTCTGACTGTACGCGTACCAGGGGCACACCATGAGGCCATAGTACGCTTGGTACAGCCTGTAATAAATCTGTTCACAACGCTTTCATATAAATGACGCAGATTATATACCATATTTCCCAGACGTGCTTAAAGCCGAACGCGTTTGTGTGTATGCCGATAAGACCCCAAATAGTCAAGATCTATAGAATGTGGTCCATGACCTTAGAGAAGAAGGACGCGCTTTGGCTTGACGGGCGACGCACGATTATCCAGATCACATTGAAGGATAACATCTAAAAGTGGAGGATGAAATCGAGTGCGCAACGTATCAATGTCACGACGATGTACCGCTTTCGTTGAGATGTTGTACTTCTTCTGTACGATCCAAAACAGGCTGTACCGCTTGTCGAGTCTCATCCTAGAATGGCACAAGTCCAGGTCACTCACTATATGCCCAACCCTTGCGCTACAATGCCCACGATGAGGAGTAGCGTGAGATCCAACGTCGAATATGATACAACACTGAGTAATGGGTGAGCTTTCCCAGTGCGGATGTCGAAGAAAACCGTATGCACCTGTTCTGCAGAGTCCCAATCACGGTTACAGTCGTGTTTAATACATCGCCCCTTCCACCCATAGCTTCAGTAGGCACTCTTGGTAGAGAATTGACGTGACCCACATGAGAAAATAGAAGATGAGATACAAGAACGTCTGCTTCAACCTGAGACATTCTCGGAATGCGACATAGGTTTGCTTGAAGCCAATAGTGAGGAAGGATGTGCGTGGCGGGAGAGCTAGCCCGGGGCGCCTCTTCTCGAGAATGAACCATGGTAAGGCGCATAGAACTGCCCTCATAGTTAAGATCGAGCTGTCAGACACAAGGATGCATTACTGACGCCACACTCCACCGGAAAACGCGATAAGTACGCTGAACGCCTTGGTGTTGTTCTCCGTACTGTCACCTGCGTGAAGACCCTCCAGGATTCCGACCATCACGGCAAGTATGAATATTTCCCCGAGTGAACACACCGCGAAGGAGACGTTGGATATGCGGTTGCGTTGGAGCGACTCATGAGCAGCGTCCTGTTCGAGCGTTTTCTTGCCTTCAAGTACGTCCTGTGCTGAAGCCTTGACTTCGGGAAGATCGCGTGCGAGGCCAGGGAATGCGGCGGTCCAGAACGTCAAGGCGCATTGGTAGGTGATGACTGTCGAGCATCGTAGTCAGTCACCAGAAATAACAATGTACCGCATACTCACGACCGAGGATATACAGTGCAACACCTGCTCTCCATCTCGAGGGATCTTCGACGCCCAGCCAGGCAAAGGAGACGGCGACGGCTAAAATCGTGAAAAATATTGTAATATTGGGCCTCCACCTGCCATAGTCCGCCCATGCGCCGATGAGTAAGAGAACAACAGCTTGGATGGCGAAGCTTATGCCGTTCGTCAAGAGAACGATAGAATTTACTGTTAAAGTGATGAATGTCGATGAGCGAAGCCGACATGGAATAAGGCTTACTGTCTCGCACACGTCCGAGGTACGGCAGCACGCATCCCGTGTTACTTCCACAGGGAGCCTCAAACGGCGGGTGAGCCGGGTCATATCCAGCCAGGAATAGCAAGTTCTGGAACTGCGAGGGCCCAAAATTGAATCCAGATAGTCCGTTGTTTCCCTGGGCGTGCACCCTTCGAACCGAGTTCAGATCGGAGAAGTATATACGAGCGCACCACATAATACAGATAAAACGCCCAAAGCTCCCATTTCGTGGTCTTCCACTTGGATCTATCCAAATTCTGATCCTCGACGCTGTCCTCCGCGACGTCGAACGACTCGCGTTTCTTGTCCAGCGTCTCCTCAGGTTCCATGATGGCAAAAGGCAGAGAACTCCACTGGTGGATTGTAAGGCCCACAAATACCGAAACGCCGCATGCTGAGCGAACTTCGATGCGCCATGGTCGTGGGCAAAGATCTGAGCTGAACTGAGCGGCCTCTTCCGCGTTCCGGCCGGAGCCGGGCAGCCACTCACTTTGACCTCACCACTCTCGACGTCGTCCGCGACAACGAATCGCTTCGGATGCATCGCGCCTTAGCGGTCTCCCAGAGGACGCTGCAGCCTGCGGGGAGGAACCTCGTCAGGGTTTCTCGGCGGGTGAGGTCAAATTGTTATTCCATGGATACATGTATACTGACGCGACAGCCTCGTAGCGCCTTGCGACTGCTGCAGAAGGACAGACGGCACCACCAAAAAAGTCGAGCGGAGTCCGACGCTTTCTGCTCTACACTGCAACCGCAACTGCTACGTTCTACATAGGCAGCGCCTTTGCCGCGGTCAACAACGAAACCTACCATGACTTCTTCGTGGACAACGTTCCTCTGGCTAGCTCCGTCGTTCAGTTCGCGGAGGACGAGGGCTTGGATGAAGTCACGGTCGAATCCGCAATTGAATCGGTCATCAATGCCGGGCGTGGTATACTGATCGTGGCGGACGACGTGGTGAAGGGTGTGCAGCGCCTTGCGGGCGGGATAAACATCGAGACTGCGGTGAACAAGACGAGCGAAAGCGATATCGTGGACAAGCTGAAGGAGGCTCGGGACGCAGCCGTGAAGAAGGTTAAGGGCGAGGCGGAGAATGTAGAGCGGCAGGCGAAGAAGGCGGAAATCAAGGTCGCGGAGCAGCCGGAGCCTCACAAGACCACTCTGAAGGAGACGGTGGAGAAGGCGAAGGCGAAGGCAAAGGCCGTGAAGGACGCCGTCGTCATTTCGATCGAGAGGGACGAGGAGCGCGTGCGTGGTATCGTGCGACACCGACTTCGGTCGTTTTCGGCGGGTGTGGAGGAGCTCATCGAAGAAGCGGAAGCTGCACTGGCAGGCAAAATTCCCAAAGAACCCGTTCACGAGGTAGCCGGTAAGATTGGCGGCACGAACGTCTATGACTCGCCCCTCCCTCTCGGTTTCGAGCCACCTCCAGGCTACGCTCGCCCCGCTCCTCCCCCCAAGCCTACTCCCGCTCCCGTCGCTGCTCCTGCCCCCGATCCTCTCCCCCTTGTCGCCCCCGCGGTCGCCGAACTCGGTGCTTCGGAGCCCGTCATCGCTCAACTTGCCGATGTCATCGACAACCTCGCCTCCTACCTCAACTCCAACCCCACCGCCGCCGAGAAGGCGCGCGACATCCTTGACATCGCCAAGATCGATCTCACCGAGCTCGCCGGCAAGGTGGACAAGGTGAAGGCTGAGGAGAAGGAAAAGCTGGAGGCTACGCTGGACGAGCAGGCACGGCAGTACAACCTGAAGCTGTTGGAGTTGGAGATGGCGGCCCAGGATAAGTTGGACATGCAGGAAGATGAGTTCAAGAAGTATCTCGAGGACGAGAAGGCCAAGTTCGTCAAGGCCTACCGGGAGAAGCTTGAGCAAGAACTTGCCACCCAAAGCGAGATAATCAATCAACGGTGTGTTCTCTTTGCTTCCGGAGATGGCAGTCTTTGATTCACGCAACATGGGCAGTCTGAAGGAGGAGGTCATCGCGCAGGGCATCGAGTTACAGCGTCGTTGGATCCGTGAGGTGAAGGTCCGCGTTGAGGAGGAGCGCGGTGGACGTCTCGCTAAGCTTGATGAGCTTGCCGCGAACCTCAAGCGCCTCGAACGCGTCGCACTCGACAACTCGGAGTATCTCGACGAGAATCTACGCGTGCACGCGCTCTGGTCCGCCCTTCGCGCGCTGAATACTGCCGTGGATTCACCCACACGCAAGCCGTTCCGCGAGGAGCTCCGTGTCCTCAGGCATTTCGCCACCGCGAAGGATGACCCGGTCGTCACCACCGCGCTCGAGACGCTTGAGGCAACGGATGTACCTGACATTGGCGTTGAGCCTTTCGCGGACCTCGCGAGCTGGTTCTCGACCAGCGTTGCGCCGAAAGTCGCAAGCGTTGCGCTCGTGCCTGACACGGGTGCCGGCGTGCTCTCCCACCTTGCTTCGCAGCTCCTTTCCTCCTTCCAGTTCAAGCGTAGTGGGCTTGTCGAAGGCTCCGACACGCTCAGCGTCCTCGCGCGTGCCGAGTACTATCTCAACGAGAAGGACCTCGATAGCGCCGCGCGGGAGTTGAACCAGCTCACCGGGACAGCGAAGTTGTTGCTCTCTGATTGGCTTGATGCTGCCCGCCGGAGGTTGGAGATTCAGCAGGCATTAGAGGTTCGTGAGTATACAAAGTTTAGCCAACTCAAATTGACTCCAGCCATTTCAGGTACTACAAACGGAAGCGACTCTGTTATCGTTGCTTGTGGTTTGATGCTAGCCAAAAGTATAAATAACATGATTTTGCCGCGATGGACGTTGGCGTTTTCAGGCTAGACCCCTTCATGACCTAGACTAATATATGAGGCCTTGAGCAACTACGTCCAACACACAAACAGTCACACAGCTGCAATTGGATACCTTCAACGAGTATCGGAAGATGTAGTCCGAACAACGCGGTCACGCTGACGCGCTCCGTCACGGCGTCACGGCGTGTCCACCGTAGGCAGCTGCAGCGCCATGCATGTCTTTCCGTATGGTGCTCTTGATATCGTCCTCAGCACGACGGAAACTATGATTATCCCTATAAACGTCTCTTTACCGACCTCCATCTCCGAGTCCGACAGATCTAGGCCAAAACTCCCCCCGAGACTCGTCAAGCTAGGGGACGCGAACTCAGACGAACTGGTGCTCATTGAGCTCCAGGGCGAGCTGGAGACGGAGGGCGTCAAAGACAACCAGGTCGTTGGCACGCTCAAGCTCGATGAGAATGTAACTTTCCGTACTTCATGCGGTATGGTTCTGGCATCGCTAACGCTTTGATCGGGGTCCCAGGACAAACCAACGCTCATGATCGGCTACCATCTCCTGGAAGGCAAGCTCGTGAACCTTTCTAAACCCCTTGCGGTACTCCATCTCCCCGGAGCCGATGCGCGTCCGTCTATGCCCAGTGGTGCAGCTATGGATGTGGACTCCGAATCGAACCATAGCAAAGAAGGTGTTGCGTGGAACATGGTTGCGATTGTCAAGCGCAAGATCGTCTTCTCCAAACGGCCCATGCCCATCGTTGGTCTTGGTAGTTCGGCGTCTTCTACGCCCGCCTCTGTCAAGGCGAAGTAGTTCCGTGCAGAATACCCTCTACAAATGTGCGGCATCTATGCGACTCGCAAAGGTGATCCGACCGTGGATGTTCATCCTTATCAGCACTGGCTCATCAGGATGGGGTAGACGTTGGTGGAACATCGGCCGGGACGGAAAGCCAAGCTGGGCTGCGTACCTCCCTTGCGGATGCGTACGGGCAGTTGAAGTGATTCCTCGACCTCAGCCTGCCTCGGGCCTGTGGGAAAATTTAAAGGACTCAGGATGCTGACTCGAACGTTCCGGGTAGCATGCTCTCCCTCGGAAGGGTGCTTTGTGCGAAGGGTTGGTTGATCCTCAATACAGATTGAAGTACGTGCGACTGTAATCTTCCGTAAAAACGTTCAAAGGAACGCAGCAATGATATTGAAATGTTGATCGCCAGTCGCTTTCCACCTACCGCTTCCAAGGCCGACCGTTTGGAAGCCTTCCCGATACAGGGACAACTTGGACTACCTGAAAATACCGTTGCTGCACAAAATGCCGACTTTACTGGACGGTCATTACCGCGCTTGGATTAAAGTGGAGGGTAGGGAACTACCTGAGTTGAATGTCGCGATCGAAGCTGAGCAGGAGGCGGCACAGCCCATGGCATCATGATGGGTGGCCTTTGAAGCCGGGAAGATGCCGAACATTTAGTGATTGCTTGGTGGTCAGGATGCGATATAATCCCGACAGGAATGTTCCATCAAAGTTGCAGACGACGACCCCAGATTCGACTTTGCCAGCGATATCGTCGTCAAAATCGACGGAATCGACATTCCCGACACTGATGAACGATCCATATACGCTCGAGAAAGAGGGCGCCACAAGTAGTCGGGAATCTGCAACATCCGAGTCGTTGCCGCCAGGGAAGGAGCGATCAGGAAGGCATTGACCTTCACTGCGGCTCAACAGATTCAACTCATTGGTATGTCCTCTATTCGATCGTGCTCACATCCTTGGTAATCAAACGCGGCCCAGAGAGCTCGCAGTCACCCGAGGCAGCATCAAAGGAACTGGGCTAAATATAGATATAAACATGGCGCGCCGTTTCCGACGATGATGATGTCGTCGTCACTAAAGTCGACTCAAACGTAGACCGCTCTATACCCGGAGTGGAGACAGTGGTCCCTGAAGAAAGCAGGCTGGTAGGTCGTTATATGGCCGAGTCAGTGGGTCATCCGAGCATGTCGTTTGCAATCAAGCAAAGACATAAATTAACCTCGAATTCTAGCTATGGCAGGGAATGGAGGGAAGTCCATCCAGGTAGGATAACCTGGACCGACGTCGACGACTCGCCGATTGCCACCTTCATGTGCAATCATGAACCGTTGGGTAAGCTCTGCATCGTGAACTTGACCTAAACAATGCTGACAGCATATGTCTAGCTGTACTGGTCGCAATTGAGCTGGTTCCCGAACCAGACGACGACCCGCAAGGTGTCTCCAGGCGCAGGATTGCGACCCAAATCTCAAGCACCTCATTAAGTACATGATGGCGTATTTTTCTCGAGGAATGCGAGGTACCCCGGACGACTTGAAGATCGCGTCAGAGCTTTGTTTAGCACCTGATACCGATCCAGGACGGAAAGCGGCCTCACGACGTTACTGAACGCCCAGTATTCTCGCGCATAATTCGCCTTTTTACGCCTTTCATCACTGGAAAGCGCCGGGTGCCCCGGCAGCTCACCTTCGCTTGAGCAGAGCTGCACTTGCACGTATGCAAAATCACTAGATTATGATCAGGTAAACTATAGTATACACGATGACAGTAGACAGTTCCACGGACTGCGACCCGATTTGATATTTTGTCTGCAGTTCTGGTGTATCACAAGTCGTAATCAAAGGGTTGCAATTCTGCATATGGAACGTACAGCTCATGAGTTGCGATTCGACGCAAAAATGGCGGGGTTGAGGCCCGGAGAGGGGCAGCCGTGAGAAGAGTAAACGTAAGACGCGAAGTTCAACCAATAGCGTCGTTGCAACACAGCCCCTTCACAAATACCGGTCCAGGGATATATACGTACCTGAGCAAGCTCAGGTAATATTCGTCCTTGTTGATTCCCTCACTTGTGGTAGCTCTAGCTCACATGGAAACGAGCTACGTCTACGCTGTAACCTGGTATTGATCACTGTGTCGACAAATTATTTTACAACATCAGTCGCTGCACATTGCTATCGTTCATATCTTCATTGTCATTTTACCTAGATGTAACATACTATAATACACAACTAGTACAGAGGGTCTTATCAACTTTTGCGACGAAGTCAAAAGGCATTTTGATGCGACGGCGACAAAGGAAAGAAAACAGGCCGAAGAAGACGACCAGAATACAGCGCCCGTGCTCTCCGGTAAAAGGGCGAGGCGCGGCGAACGCTATAGTACAGGAGATAACTTATCACGAAACGTATGGAGGGCGAAAGGCTGGTACAAGGACAGATCGGCGGTCCGGCGTTCGCGAAGGGGGAAACGGTGACGGCGATGGCGAGTCGAGGAAAACGGAGTACAGACGTATATGGTACAGTCCGACGCGTCGCGGGGTATTTGCGGGTTTTGTCGACGAAGATGGTAAGCTTGGTGCGGTGATGGTACAGTTGCTGAGGCTTGATATGATAATTCGAAGAGAGAGGCGATGATAAGGAAGGTGAAGATGGTGAGGGCAACAACGAGCGGATATCATTCGAGGCCGGCGCACTGCCGGAGACCACGAGATGGCGCGAGAGAACGAGCTCAGTTGAAGCCGTCGAAATGGCCCTTGAGGATGCGCTCGCCCATCGGGGAGGGCGCGCGGCGAGTTGATTCGGTCGCCCGACGCTGCTTGGTGCGAGGTACGGTACGGGCGTCCGTCGGCGACCCCGAGACGCTGTTCGGGGGCGGGACGGTGCCCGAGTGGCCGCGGACGGTATGAGCGCTCACAGGCTGGACAGCGACCTGCGGCTGTGAATCGATGGAAAGAGAAAGGATGAGCACCGTGTGGGCAGAGAACCCTATAGCGGAAATCACGAAGGAGGCTAACCTTGGACGCGAAGGAGCTGCCCATCGACAGCCGGCGCAGGAGGCCTGTGGCGCGCTCGTTGGGCGGTGCGGTGGCGACGGCCGCAACGACGGGCTGGACGGGCGGGAAACGGCCGGCGATGCTCGCCCGGCGAACGGGTCTCATGGCGGGCGGAACCTCATGCTCGTCGTCTGCAACGAGGATCGCGAAACCTTAAATCAGCATGCCGGCCTTCTCCCACGGGTTCAAATAGGCAACGGACCCTCCATGATGGGGCCCCCGAAACGCTTGAAGCCGGGGAAGGCGCCGGGGCCGGTGGTGGGCGACTTGGGCGCGAGGAGGTAGGAGAGGATGGGGGACGACGGAGAGGTGGAGACCTTGGGCTGTGCGAGGGACGGCGGGGTGCGCGGCGGGGAGTCCGAAGACGAGTCGGACGAGACGGACGAGCGGCGACGGTGGTGCTCGTACGCATTCCCGCTGATGGGGATGGGCGCGGAGTGGGCCTCGGTGCGGTTGTTGGATGCCATTTTGTTGCAGGTGTTCGACAACGGGTGGTGGTGGTGGTGATACGAAAAGGGCTGGCTGCGAGAGGAGAGGAGTTGCGCTAGTGCATCTGACGAATGGAGGCGGTTGTCTTTATAGATGGCGGCCCTGGTTGCGCACGGACGCCTGTGCTAGGTCGTTTCCATGTTTAGCAGGTTCCCCGCAGCTTTGCGAAGAAGGGGGAGACACCCGTCAAATTCTCGAGTCAATTGACTCCCGGAGAGGCGAAGAATCACAATCAATTGGGTTTGGCTCCAACGCAATCGACGTTTTCGCACACACCACTTGCCAAACTCGTCAGGTCCCCAGTCGGAGTCAGAGCTTCTCCCCCGTGCATCATCCTCAATCCGGATCTTATCTCGTGAATAAGCCTCTGCGCTGCCATGCTCAGCGAAACGCTTGGTAACCACCAGGCCGCTCACAGTCGTCACTTGCTACACGGAAACGGCGCTGGACTCCGAGGCGGTCGCGAGCACGCCCACACCCATCTGCCAGCGCACCAGGCTGAGCCAGACCCAGGAATCTTGCCAACACCACCCCGATACTGTCCCCCGTCACGGTTCTCTCTTGATGCTTCGCACAATCGCGGATCGCTTCCGCCCAAGGATACAGACAAAGTGCACGCCAAGGGAGTGGTAACCGATCCTTACCATCCTTATCCCGTGCCTTCCTTCGACCGTTTGGTGAGTGTTTGGTGGGAGCGATCCGTGCTCAGGTGACCTCTCGCTGACGAGGTGCTGCTTCCCCGCCTCGTGTCTCTCGAGCAAGGCGTTCTGAACGCCGGAATCGAGCACGGGCGGACGGCGTCGGCATGCTGCTCACGTCACCTCCTACAGGGGATTAGCTCGATCTAGCTTACATTCGTCTGCGACATCATGATCAGGCTGCATTCCACTCTGTGTTTATCAACTCCGAAACCTAACGTCCTCGCGAAGCCATCGACCGGTCACACGAGAAACCGCATCGCAAGCCCTCAAGCGCATGCTCATGATGCCATCGGATTCATCACCGTGCAACGACGTCGTCCACAAGAACGGCATAGGGCGCGGAGACCGTCTCGACCCATTTCTGCATCGAACGACGAACGGCGCTTGCGATCACTCTCCAGAGATTCTCAGCGGCATCTTCCGGGCTCGAACCCTACCAGAGCGCTCTCGAAAGTTCCCGTTCCTGAGGATCTCTTGCATCCCGCGCCTTCGCTGCATTGCGCTGGGAAGACGGCGGCGATAACGCTCGTCCGAGCTTTGTGCGTTGGGCAGAGGAGGTACACGACCATGCTCGCTCGCCATGACGCCCCTCAGTCCTCGCCCAGATTCCCGTTTACCGAGCCTCACTAATGTGCTGCGCACCATTTCAACCGTATCTGCGTTGCTAATCTTGTGGACACGGTTGCCTGGTATATCTTCCATGACTCATGGATGTCTTCCATGCATCTGTGCTGCTCCCCAGCTCGTGCCGCCGGTATCGTAGTATGCTTTCTCCTCGCCTCGAGTTCCGCGGATATCCTCACTGTGCTCGGTGCCGATTACACGTCCCTTGCGACCTCCGGCCCACCCATGGACGAAGCACACCGGTTGCTATACCGTCATGTCCCTCGACCGTCCTCGACATGGCCAGTTCGTTATGCACGATACCAGACAGACACTCGATCGCGGCTCTTGATTCTTATCTCCTAGGACATACGTTGCATTCAATTCAAGAGGAAATACACTCACTTACCGTGTGTTCTGATCTCATTCAGCCGCCCACCGCAAACAACCGACACGCAACGTGTCAGTGAACGGGTGTCACCATATCAGGCATGTCATCTTTGGGTGTGAATGACCACCTCATCTCCGACCCCCGTCATGGCTTGCTATCTGCACCCCACCCCTCACTTCACATTCGCCAAAGGGTTCATGAGTGCGCCTACCTGGGCGGTCAAAGCATGCCATCATACAGATATGCGATCAACACGGTCCTGGACGCAGGACGTACCATTGTCCTCTTTTTGCGGCCGCCGTTGCCAAGTTGAAGGTAAGAACGTCGACGTCCTCTCGCCAGTGATTCTGGACCCCGCTACTCACTACTTGGAGGTCTTGCGGGTAGTGGACACTCCTACGACGTTACCCCCGGTCGGGATTTCACGTTACTTCATCTTGCTATGATTACTGCGACCGCTTCCCATCCTCTATTGCGTTCTGCAGTTCGTCGGTCCTTGACGGGTCGACAGCAATCGGGCTTTAGGTCCTGCGGCCGTCTTTTCTCGGTCCACTGCTATTCTTGGTGGATGACCAGAGGCTGCTGCGACTCCTTCCTCTTGCGCTCGCAAGCTTTCGGCGCAAGCCTCGGCCCTCGAACTCGATAGCGGATATCATTCCAAGCCAGTATCAGTGGCGAAGGTTCTCCCGCGTTGTGGTCAATGCCCGTCATACTTTCTCCCTTCCAAGCCTCGCCCCTTCCGATCGACTGGGTTGCATACCGAAGCCCGTCTGTCCGTATATTTTCCGGCTAAACATATGATGAAGGACATGGAAACTGCTCATGTCACTGTGAGGGCCGCGGCTTATCGTTCAACTTCGAAGCCGCATGTGCCCAGCGCGGTCCCTACATACGCGTGTTTTTGACTCTGCCGCAGTTCACGGGTGCTGACGTCGCGAGGCCCATCTTGCGATGCGAACGTTGAGATACAAGCGGGGTAAGTGGGCTTCGCGGAAGGACGTGAAGGTGCCTAGAGACTTTCCTCGCTGGAGGTGGTGAGATGCCTTCATGCATGTGCACAAAATTTGAGCTTCGCACTGCCTGCTGCATCTGAACTGAAGCAGATATGTATTTGAGAGGAAGACACATGTAAACCCTACTAGGGGGTTATGGCGTACTGCGGACGGTGTAATCAAGACGATCATCCTCGACCTCACCCACGGCTTCACAATGACAAGTAGCGTTGCGTTGTATGCTGTGGAGGAGAGCAAGTACTGAGAGCGGCGCCACCCCCGGAGCTGTGTTGCATTGTTAGGAAAGTTCAATCAATGCCCTGGACATGGCACACCAGCATCCACATGCACGAGTCCGGCTCTTGGGAAGCCGACTTCCTCGACTGGCCGACGGGACTTTGGCCTATATATATGCTTCTCGAGATCCTCGCTATTCATATACTCTGGCAATCTCTAGGCTGTATGCACAGGCGCTCCTCATTCAACTATCGAGGCACACGGAACTCGTCCTTGTTGTCGGTCTACATCCCTGCTGCGATAGCTCTCCGCATGTCAAGGGACTGCATGGCCCCTGCTTTTACCATTGCGTCCGACTCCCATCCGGCTCGAAAAGTCCAAAAGCCCGCGGGGTGCTGTGAAATGGGGGGGCACATCCGGCTTTCGAGAAGGGCGTCAAGAGGACGTACATATTTGATGCGAACAGCCTTGAGGGATCCCTTCAACATTCTCCGGATGTACATAAAGGTGAGGTGACGGCTATATCATCCCCCTTCCTCCCCCAGGACCGCCGACCACCCTTTGCCTGCGCACCAACGACTTCACCGAGCACGATGAGCCAATCCTCAGGCGAGCGGTCCCGCCCGTGCCGACATTGACGTACTGATCGGCTCACACATGTCGTTCCAGATGCGTACGAAGCTGCCTCGGCACTGGCTTCCGACATCGTCGCGTCATCAAACGAGGAGGCGAGGCAGGCGTTCTCTCGCCACCTCGCTAACCTTGATCAACGGATCACCGAAATTAAACTTCGCTGCGCGTCCCTTGCGCCGCGGGAGCACGACTTGGCGACCTGCTTGAGCCTCTCGCGGAGCGTCGTGGAGCGCTTTTCCCTCTGCGGAGACATGCAGGAACTGAACGAAATCATCGCCTTCCTGCAAGAGGTCCTCTTCCCGGACCCGTCGATATGCACCCACCCGGACTACGAAGACCTCATCGACTGTTTAGCGACGGCGATGTGCTGTCGCTTCGAGCGAACCGCGCAGGACGAGGACGTAATGGAAGCGATCGAGCTGCACAAGGCCAGCCTGCAGCTTCGCGCCGCACACGAGCTCGACCCGTCTCTTTCGCTGTGCGGGCTGGGAATCGCCCACCACACGCTCGGCGTGGCGAGCCGACACGGCTACGACGACTACGACGAGCTCGCCCTCGGATTTCTCGACAAGGCGCTTGCGAGCATGCCCCGCGACCATCCTCTCCGCTCGAAAGCATCGAGCGGTCGCAGTCTCATCCTGTCTCGCACACACGACGGATTCGAAGACGCGGAGCAGGCGCAGCTCAAGGCAGTTACTGCGGCATGCGAAGCATTACGGCTTGCCACGCGTGGTCGCGCCGAACATGCACTCTCTATAATGGCGGCATACAAGGCTCTTGAAGGCGTAATTGCCACGCATCCGAACACGGGTCTCACACAAAAAGACCCGATATCACAAGCTCTGCATTCCATACGGACTATGCTCGGGTGCTTGACACATCCACGTTATTTCGCACTCGCTCAAACCTCCAACGACACGCCCAATCATATTTGTCAACGATACCCTAGCAAGGAACACAGGGAACCCGGAGAAGCTCGTCTCTGAATGTTTGAGGGCGGACCATCTTGAGTGTTCTGCCGTAGCTCCTTTCTTGATTTCACACAGTGCTCATTGTCTGGGACTACATGTGTCGTTTCTGCCGCGGTGGTGAAACGGGAAAGGTACACACATAGTGTGTACCACGTTACTGTAGTGTTTATACCACCGCGCACATGGACACATTGGGGGCTTTCACAGGAAACCGGAATTGGTAGATGTACTGAAATGTCCGTTCAAACCGCTTTTAATATGAACTGCCTGCCTGATCGTCCATCGAAGCGGCATTCGCCTTCACGGTCGTGGGTGGCTGTGCCCTGACGTTGGTCTTGATGGATGGTCCTTGTCTTTGCTGTTTGTTCACGTCTCGTCCCCTGGTCTGCTGAAACTCGTGTTCCTGCTTTTGGTTGCACTTGAGTCATCCCACATGCGGTTGTCACCGGCATTTAGCTTTATATCATCGATTGCAGCAAGCTTACCATGGCACGAGACCAGTAATTCCGAGTCGGTACCGCAGCCTGGTGGCCGACCATCATTGCGATTTGGGCTGCGACATGAACATGCGGTATCTCCCTCAGGACACGTCTCATTCTCCGACATATCCCGCAGCCCAGACCTCTACGCGCTGCGTGCGCACAGTGTCAAGCGCCAACGACTCCACTACTTCAATGCGGAGCAATACTTATTGGCGAGGAGAAGTCGACTGCATGTTACCAGCAAAGATAACCCTTGGGAGGAGGACGAGATCATAGGGCCGGACGTGGAGAGCCGGGAGACCCTTCTCTTGTTAGCGAAGATGACGAATAACGCATACCTCAATCCTGGGGAGACCGGCTGGTATGACCTGGGAGAGGGCTGGAGTGCTGTACGTGCGTCGCCACGGTCTTTCCTCCTCTGAATCGACGAACTGATCTGACATTGATCCAACGTTTGTAGGATTATCCCATAGGATGGGAGCCTGACGACGATGGCTTTAGGGGTCATGTCTTCGCAACTCCGGATAACTCGACTATCGTGGTTTCCATTAAGGGTATGTTCTTGTATCCAACATTCTCCCTACCTCCGATTCTGACCCCCCTCGTAGGGACATCGGCCGGCTGGTTAGGTGGTGGTGGTTCGACGACGAAGAAAGACAAACTGAACGACAACCTCCTGTTCTCCTGCTGCTGCGCATACATCGACTTCACCTGGACGCCCGTCTGTGATTGTTACAGAGGAGGATGGAAATGCGACCAGAACTGCCTGGAGAAGGCGTTGATAGACGACAGCCTATTTTATCCCATCGGAACTGTAAGAATCCAGACCCCCCTTTCGCGCAGATGACGAGCACTAACGAACCACAGAATCTCTATAATAACATAACATATCTCTATCCGGACTCCAACATTTGGTTAACAGGGCACTCTCTCGGTGGTGCCCTTGCATCTCTCCTTGGCGCCACCTTCGGCATGCCTGTAGTGACGTTCGAAGCCCCAGGCGAGAAACGAGCCGCAAGGCGCTTACATCTACCTATCGCTGTGCGTCATCACGTCTTCATGATTTTCGGCAGCCCGCCCAAACTAACCTCCCGACGTAGCCATCGATGCATCACATCACCCACGTCTACCACACCGCAGACCCGATCGCGATGGGCACCTGCAACGGCATTGTTTCCTCCTGCGCGATTGCAGGGTACGCGATGGAGTCCCGCTGCCACCTCGGCAAGACAATCGTGTACGACACTGTTAGCAATCTCTCCTGGTCGGCGAACATTCGCACGCACGGTATCGTGCGCGTTATCGAGGACGTGCTTGGTAAGCCATGGAAGGACGCAGAGGAGCGCGGGCGGGAGGTACCCGAGCCCAAAGAGGATGCGGAGGACTGCGAGGAGACCGAGTGCTACAGCTGGGATTTCGGCGATTATCCACCCAAGAAGAAGTCGGAGGAAGAGCCGGAACTGGGCCGAGGGAGATGTGGGCCCTAGACTCGGTATCGGTACCTCGTATTCGTACGGTAAGGGCGGTGCTTCATACACGGCTAGGTGACATGTAGGGATAGAATTTCTAGGATGGGCGTAGGAATGGGCATGATTACGAGGAAGACAGAATATATCTGGTGAACACCTGAAAAAACCAATCCGTGCACCCAAGAAAAGAAAAGCCTGCTGGCTATACCAGCCCTCTACCGGCCATTAAGATTGTATCCAACACCGCCCGAGTGGCTTCGCGCCAAAACCAACTCAGCCCGGTTCTGCCAGAGCTCAGGCGTCTCTTCACTTCGTCAGCGGTGGTCGAATGACTGATCTGCCCAGGCGAAGCTTTTTTGCGGCGTATCCGAATGGCAACCGAAACCAAAGGAAGGATGACGAAGACGAAGATGAAGGAGAGAATATGTGTTTTCGAGTTAAGGTAGGGTTTCAAAGACTCCTTTAGCAGGGCGAGAATCGTGGGCGGGCGGCGCGATATGGATGTAGGTTCCACGGGTGCCGGCGGCAGGTGAGGCAGTCCGCGGCCCTGCAAGCCCGACGAAGATGCGGCGGAGGAACGGCGGTCGTTTCCAACGCGTGCGTCGGCTCTGGCTTTCCCCTGTCGCTGCTGGGACGGACTGGGGGCATGGGAAGCGGTGCCGTTCGGCTTCGGCGCGCCCGTCGTCCCCTGCGTGAGCGCGCTCAGCCCGTGTGGGTGTGTGCTAGGTCGTACAGTGCGAGTAGATGTAGATGATACGGAGGAAGACGACGTGGATGTTGAGGGTGCGGGAGAAGGCGGGGACCGGGTGCCGTTTATCGCCGTAGCTGGGGTGGGTGTAGGTGTCCGTGAGGGAGAAGGTGTGGATGCGCGGGAGGCCACTTGACGCTCATGCAACGCGTCCAGGGATGCCAACAAGCTCTAGAGGTGAAAGGTGAACAAATTGTGCGCTATAATGAAGATTGGCGGCTTGCCTGCTTGACTTCTGGGGATAACTCCCTTTGCCAAGCGAGAAACTCCCGAGCGTATCCCCATTGTTCCAGTCTCGGGAGTATCTCCAAGACGTATATCTCCACGACCTTGCGATAGCCCTCTTCATCTGATGCAGTAGTATCAACTTCCACCCGTCTGCTCAACCAATCCTCGGCCATGGTCCTACCACCATCTGCACAGGATAGCTTCAGAGCAGACAGAACCAAGGTAAGGAGGATCTGTGCGGGCAAGAAGCCGGGGTTTGGAGAGACGGCTTGTGCGGGCGTAAATAGCTGGACAGAGCGGTGATAGAGCTGTGAGACTAGCGCAGGGGCTGACAGCATAAGGTTCGCTCGTAATGGTGAGGGCAGGGTCCGCGGCTCGTTGCCGAGGACATGGGGCGGCGCAACGTAGATGGTAGTCTCAAGCGTAATGCGTAGTATATCCCATTTCTTCCGGTAGGGGTCTAGCGAGTCCGAGTATGAAGAAGGAGGGGAAAGGATGGAGAATGCGGAAGAGAGCAAGGAATGGGTCAGCGCGACGTCGCGGTGGAGGAATGCCTTGGCGGCGCGATTGTACAGCGAACGCAGCGTCGCTTCGGTAGAGGTTTCAGGCGACGAGGAGGCCTTGACGGCGATCGAGCTCGACGACGCGGGGGACATCGTCGTCGTTGTAGAAGACATGGTCGGGCAGGCGGCGAATGGAGAGCCGGCAATTGCACTCGCGAAGGTCGCGGTTGCGACCCCGGATTCACGTGAGAAACGTCGGCTCTTGGGAACAGTGAACCCCATTCTAGGGGCTGATTTTCACTGAACGGGGACGGTCATGAGCAGCCTCATCTCGTCCCTGGCATGGTAAGTTTCAACAAGTCGTATTATGATCATGTACTAAGCGATCTGACAGGGTGAAGCGAGGAGCTGCTGCAAGGCACCCGAAAAAATATGTGCTCGATGATCGTGAACTCGAGCGCGTGAGCGCACTCGCCAGGATTGAGCTTGAAGATGCCAAGACAGAACTAGCGAGGGCGCATGAGGCGGCAAAGTCCATGGGCAAAGGCGCGGAGGGCACCGAGGCCGATGATACGGGCGAGGAAGAGGATGACGAGGATGCATGGGTCGAGTAAGTGTTCACACCCTGACGCGGCATGGGTGCAGGAGGCTTAAAACAGACTTTGCCAGTGAAGATGATGATGCAATGGACCAGGATGACCCTGCACCAAAACCGAAGGATGATCTTTCACAGTACAATCTGGACGAATACGATGACGATGGGCCAACCGCAGGTTAGTCACCACCGATTATGAATAACCTCGTTATCAAGCCGACGTGTAGATCTTGGCCCTTTCAGCAACATCAAGGGCTTACAATATTATCGGGACAATCAAGAAGATCCGTATATAACGCTCAAAGAAGTGGGTCATTATCCACCTGCATTTCTGTGCATTTGCCTAACCTAGGGTCTACTCAGGAAGAGGAAGACAACGAGCGCGAAGAGCTCGAAGTATACCCTACCGACAACCTCCTAGTCACCGCCAAAACCGAAGAAGAGGTCTCGCAACTCGAGATCTACGTCTACGATGACTCCTCCGAGAACCTCTACGTCCACCACGACCTTATGCTCCCCAACTTTCCCCTCTGCCTCGAATGGCTCGATTTCCCTCCAACGACTTCCTCCTCGTCTGCCGCCGAAGCGTCTCCCCTGGCCGGCTTCGGCAACTACATCGCAGTGGGCACGCTCGACCCGGAGATCGAGGTGTGGAGTCTGGACGTCGTCAACCCCGTCTACCCAGACGCCGTCCTCGGCCGACCGGACATCTCGAACGCGCACGTCCCAACTCCTCTTGGCACGGGCAAGAAGAAGAAGAAGAAGACTAAGCACAGGCCGGTAGCCAGCGGGTGGCACGTCGACGCCGTACTCGGGCTGAGCTGGAATCGGACGCACCGCAACCTGCTCGCAAGCGCGTCGGCGGATCGCACCGTCAAGTTATGGGATCTATCGCGGTGCAGCCCGGGGAGGGGTGGCGACGAGAACATGGAGGACGGCGAGGCAAGCAGCGGGGGCGCCATCAGGAGCTTTGAGGTGCACAAGGATAAGGTGCAGGCCGTGCAGTGGAACGAGCGCGAACCGACGGTGCTGCTGACGGGGTCGTACGACCGCACGGTGCGCACATTCGATTCGCGTGCGCCAGACGCGGGAGTGGGTGCTGTTGTCGGGGCGGATGTGGAAGCGCTGAGGTGGGATCCGTGGGAGGCCCATTCATTCTATGTGCGTTCCAACCTGGAAACTACATCGAGATCGTCTCCTAACGCCCGTTGTTTCTTAGGTGTCACTGGAAAATGGCATGGTCCTCAACTTTGACGCGCGCACGCTGCCGAGCGACCTTTCTTCCGCACCGTCCTCCGCTCGCTTCATGCTGCAGGCGCACGACGGCGCAGCTTCTGCTATTGACGTGAACCCACACATCCGGGGATGCATCGTTACCGGTGGCACGGACAAGATGGTGAAGGTTTGGAACGTCACCGAAGGCGAGAAGATGAGCGTCAGCCTCGTCACTTCGCGCGATCTCGGCGTCGTATGTCTCTATCTGTCCCTTCATCCGATCTGCTCGCTGAAACGCCTCGTCATACTTACAGGGCAAAGTGTTCGCCGCATCGTTCTCGCCCGATGACCCGCTCACGCTCGCCGCCGCGGGCTCGAAGGCGAAGCTGCAGATCTGGGATGTAGGCGCGAACTTTGGTGTACGCAAAACGTTCGCGCAAAAGCTGAAGCAGGCCGGCAAGGAGTTGAAGGAGAGAGAGAAGAGCAGCGGAGGCGTCGTGGGCGTGGAAGACGATGATGAAGGGAGTGAGAGGGGTGGCGGAGTGGACGAAGATTGAGGGCACGTTCATGTCTTCGCAATCGCTGTACCCGTCCATGTTCACATGCGCTGTCTGGGAATGGGCCTTGGCGCGATATATGTACCCCGAGCCAACGTTCAGATTTAGATGACCGGGCCCTCAATGTGATAATCGACGATCTCTATAGTGAGAACTACGGAGGTTTGATCTCTGCTAGATCCTGAGGGACAGAGATGCAGAACCACGCGCGTTACTTTTCTTCTCTCTAGGCTTGTGAGCCGTCTCTGCCTTATACAAGAAAGTAAAATTCCTTAGGGCTCGAGGATAATGCCGCATAACAATAATGGAGACTGCAACATTAATACTATCATACACACAGATCGCGCTCCTTATCCGTCGTTTCACCAGTCGTACTCACGCCCCGCCACCCTACCCTTGTGCTTTGACATGACTATCGTATCCACGGTGCCTTCTTCGTTCCTGATTATGCGAGCCGTTTTATCATCCGCCAACCACTCGGCTACTCGGCTACTCAGCGAAATGGTCCCAAGCGTGCGGCACCCATTCGCCAAGTCCAGCGCGACTCGTTCAAAATTATCTGGCGTGTAAAGGGGAGCTGGATCGTAAGTATCCACGATCAAGTCCCGTTGCTTGGGATCGTCCTCTACCCATAACCGGCTGACTTCAAAGAACGGTTTCTGGGTGTAATTCTGGGGGCCAGAGATGCTTAGGTGCCTTAGCTTCGGCATGAGGGACAATGATGATGAGATCGCGTCCTGTCCGATGACGATTGGAGCCTTGTTCAACGACGAGGAGTCAGATTGCTCACCAATCGATCGCAACTTGGCCCCATCAACTCCAACTCTTCAAGGTTTGGAGCAGCTTTAGCAACGCTCATGACGTAGTTGCCGTCGAAATAGCGTTGGAATTTCTTGCGGCTCTCCTGGGAGGGGTGACCGCGCTCGTCTTCTCGCCATCCGTGACCATTCTCTGCTTTGTTCTTGCTATTGGTCGATGCTCGCAGTTGAATACCCAGAGACCGCAGACGTGGTAGTATACCTCCTGAAACCCTTGTGCGTAGGAGCCATACAGCTTGTGAGTTTGATGTCTCGAGAAGATCGAGAGTAGTCAATTGGTGTCCGATATGCGGCAAGACAGATCTGGCGTTTACGAATGTACACTGGTATAATCCAAATAAACTCCATATTCGATGACTAACACCTGAACGCACCTTAAGCACCTTCAAGTTTGGCAGCAACCCGCCGTGGAACCCAACAAACCAGGAATCGCCCATGTAAATGCCGATCTCGACACGGGTCAACAGCGGATGTCGCTCGAAGAACTCTACGGTGTCCAGATCACACCCTCCTGCTTCCAGGATGAACGAACTGAGGCGAGGGAATGTCATATCCAGCAGAGACAGCTTCTCATCAATCACGATGTCGCCTGGGCTAGCTAACTCCAACGCTTGCAAATTATCGCGTATGATGGGGTCGCCGAGCCGACGCATCAGGCCAGTCATGTCAATGGCAGCACTTTCAATTGAGATGTGATGCAGCTACAATATCGCGATCGTTCAATCTTGTGAAACAAATGACGATCATGGGTGCTTACCTTCAGCTGAGAACAGGCCGCAGTGGACACGGTCTCTGGATCATCTCCCTGACCGATAAGTCCCACCAACACCAGTTCGCTCAGATGAGGGCAGCGAGTCTCAAGGCATTTCCAGAAAGGCGGGTCAAGCTGATGAAACTCTAGTTCCTCGCCCGATTCTCCGTCCCATTGCCACCCGCCCTCCAGGATGATGGCAAGAGATCGGAGCTGGGGGAAGACTCCATTCGATATCGAGATGTGGAACTGAGCAAGGACATCAACCTCTGCGGTCGACGTTCGCGGAGTCGAAATGATAAGGTTTTGCACGTAATGCCCGAGGGGTGGTCGGTCTGTATTCTCCTGCTCGACCGACATTCGAGTAATGGCTGCCCTGCAAAGTTCTTCCCCTTCGATTCGTACATGCCTGTAAAGCAAATGAGGTATGACGATCGTGTTGACACGCCGGCACGTCAATGACAGCGATAAAAGCGTCTGCGGTTTCCACGTCAATGGAATATGCTCGGAGACGGCATCTATGAGCTCTGGGAGAAGCGTCTGCATGTCTGGGCCGGATAGAAGGCGTTGGGTGTAGTGGCCAGAGTCAAGAAGTGGTACACCTGATTTGCAACTCCCCCCGAATCTTATACTTGAGTTTTGCCCGGTGATCCCGGAAAGGCTGATGTTTCAAATGTTATACCTCCTTGCCACCCGTTTTGATGGGAGACTATCACTTTCCAAGACTTTGCGATTCAACGTCCAGCGTCAAAAAATCCTGACATCGATAGACAGCAGTCCTCCGCGAGTGCATAGTCTGCAAATTATCTCAAACCCAGAAAATAGCGAATAATTGTACATCAAAACGACATAATTGAGCGGCTGCACTACTCCTACAGATATCCCATACACATTCAGCATCTGACATTGCGAGTTTGTGACCACGCCGCATCACTTCTTCTTGGGCTGTTTCTTGGGGACATGGACATCTTGAAACTTTTCGGTGTTGATCGAGTGATTCAACTTGGCCTTAGTCTACGTAGAGAGTTTACTCAGTGCTCACGATGCTCGATAGCATTGAGTACTCACGGTCTTGGGCGGGGAAGCATAGTTCTCAGGAATGCGCACCCCGCCGATTGTGCTAGACCCGCCCTTCGGTGGTCCGTTAATCTGAATCTGGAGCTGGCTCTGGTATCCAGACCCTTTCGAAGGCGTCTCCTGCCTGTCCAAACGGTATCCCTCGTTTTTACCCTTGGTAGCCTGCGTGGCGATAGTCATTTGCTTTCCAGCAGCGGCCCCTGTGACGAGCTTATTGTCCGGGATACTGGCAACGAAATCCTTCGCCATCCTCTTCTCCTTATCGGAAGTACGTTTGATACCGCGCTTCAACGATATCAGCGTCAGGTCGAATCGAATACAAGAGGAAAGATAATTACTCCCGACATGATGAAGGAGGGCAGGCAAGCTAGCCAGCCTGAGTGGATACGACCATCGAGTCCTGGCAATTATACTGATTCAGAAGAGAGTTTTGCCGCAGACACAAAGTTAGCACTTAGATAGCAACTTAACTCTGACTGTGCTGTTGTATTTGACTTCTTGCGCGCCCAAGGTATCATGTGTCGACATGATAATGGCCTACTTGGGTTAAGCACTTACTTTATGAGATCTATCAGAGTGCCATTGGTGAGTTATTGCCAGTTTGTGTGAGATACCGAACTCATCAAGCCACCCCATATGACTTCTATCATCCCCATTGTGACAGCGCTCATATGGGCGGTCCGCTGTCCACGTATCGGTCTTCCTAAGTAGTGTAAGTAGGAGATACACAGAACCCGATCAGGTCTCGCCGAGTTAGCGACAGCGCCATCACACAGCACACCACGCCCACGAAACTAGAAAGGAGTCATCACCGATAAATGGAGTTACCCAGTGTTCACGGCATCCAGCAAGGCAGCGCTGGAGTCTTCACAGAAGTTATAGGGGCCCCACGGCGTCAACACAGAGCAACCGAGACATCCACGCCGCTAGGCAAATGTGCAAACAGCACAACTGTGGACTGCTGCCAGTGTTTTGGCGACTCGAGTGGCTATAAAATTTCATTGTCAGCATGGCGCAATACGGACCCATATTTAGAGAGTCTTACTGGTATATACAGCATCGAGAAAGCACCCGCGGATGCCAGGTGCAGAGGGTCGAACGACGTGCTTGAGGCTGTGAGGTCGTGGGGACATTTTCTCTTGATGGCGGTGTAGACGCGCTTGGAGCAAGCATGTTCATTCCTGGCCTGCGAAAGCGTCACAACGCGCAGATCTGCTGTTTTTTTGGGTTTTTACACGCGAGTAGAGACTCCTACCGTTCTTCAGAACGAAACAACGGGAAAAAAAAGTGGACACATCCGGAATTGAACCGGACACCTCTCGCAGCCGTCTACCAGTTCCAAGTCTGGAAATATGCTAAGCGAGCGTGATAAACCAACTACACCATGTGCCCTTGTCAGGGAGACTGCAGCAGGATTATATTTGTATGCTGATCGCGGTACACTTCGGCTGTCGTCAGCTCCGCATATGCCACCCTCTGAAGCAACCTGGCAGGTGCCCTGAACATGAAATAAACAAGCAACGAAGGTGGGAGATAATGCGGGGAGAGAAGGGGGTTGGGTGCTGAAACCGGGTGACGACAATGCAGGCGTCAAGCCTACCACGTGTTACCGCTTGGTCTCCGCATCCACTCAAAGACGGTGCACCGTACCTCCCGCTCTCCTTCCCGACGCCCAACAAGCGCGCCGATCAACGCGTACCGACGCTTGTTTCCTTTCTTAGGCGCCCAAATCGCGCCCCCCTCCGCCGCCCTCGTCGCCCCGGTAACTCTTGCCGGCGATTGATTACTGGATCCCGTCCATGACCGCGCTTGGTCCAAGCACAAGCCCACAGTGGGACAGCCGCAACCGGGGCTTCATCTCACCGTCTCAGCTCCAACAGATGAAGCGCGCGAGCCTTGCTCAGTCACAGTCCCCACCACCGCCTCAGAGTCAGACAACCGACCCGGTAGCCTCGACCTCCGCCCCGAATCTCGGCCAACAGCAACAACAGCAACAACCACAGAAACCGGCATTACTGCATCGTCATTCCCAGTCGCATTCGCGCGCCACGTCTTTCTTTTCGTTCCGGAGCCGGACGAGCCTCGACGGTCAACGGGAGCAGCCTACTAACACCTCCGGCGCGAACGCGCCCCAGCCTCCCCCACCCAATCCCCGTCTCAGCCTTGCAGGCCCCTCCGAGCCCCCAGCAGGTCCCATGCAGCCTTCTCGCCAACCCACCGTCGGGCCCGGCCCTACCGTGCCTGGACAGCCTCCCCCACCACCGCTCCACGCCGAGATACGATCGGTTGTGCAGCTCACGGTCGCGCACGCTCACAAAGTCTACTTCTCTGGACCTCTCGTCCGAAGGATCGAGCGCCAGCCGGATGGCCAGAAGCCCGCGAAGGATGAGGGGTGGCAGGAGGTTTGGGCGCAGCTTGGGGGGACAACGCTCAGCATCTGGGATATGAAGAAGATCGAAGAGGCGAGTCGCGAGGGGCGCGAGGTCCCGCCGACGTACGTGAATGTGACCGATGCCGTGAGTTTGTCCCTCATTTCCATCACACACGACGAACCAACGAGTGACGCGAATATCTTCCTTGTAGTTTGTCCAGGTTCTCGGCGCCGTCACCCTCCCGTCCGTGAACGGTGCGCCCGGCCAGCGCTACCAGAACGTGATCACGCTCAACACCGCCGGATCCAACCTCCTCCTCTTCTCCTGCCCCTCCCCGGCTGCGCTCGTCTCCTGGGCCGCCGCGCTCCGTCTTACCGCGTGGGAAAAATCGCGTTTGGAGGAGATCTACACCGCGCACCTGATTCGCATCACGCTGAACGACGGTCGGAAGGCCCCCAGCCCGCTCGTAGGTGGTAGGATGGAGGGATGGGTCCGTATCCGGCTCGCGGGCCAGACGGACTGGAAGCGCCTCTGGATGGTGTTGACCGCGGGCACGGGCGGGTCGGGGGAGAAGGAGGGAATGGAGCGCCCGGCGAGTCCGAGCCAGAGCCGAAAGCGACGCGTGTCGAACATATTTTCGCGCGACCACGACGCGTCGAAGGCGCCCCAGGCGGCACCGCTGCTTGCGCTGTATGCGTCGCAGAAGCCGAAGGACCGCAAGCGCCCGCTGCTCACGATGCGCGCCGTGAGCCAGGCGTTCGCGGTTTATCCAGAGCGGCCAGAGTTGATCAGCCGGAGTACGCTGATGAAACTTGAGGGCCTGTTCGGTGATGAAGATACGGCAGCGGCGATGCGCGGGCGCGAGGGATGGATACTCGTCATGCCCGAGCTGGAGGGTGGGAACACGCAAGCGAGCGAGATGCTCAAGTGGATGATTGGTGCGTGCCGCTGTGCCACGGATCGGGCACGTCCATTGACGAGCGATTTCCAGGCATACACGACGCGTTTGAACTTTATGGGCGGCCGAAGGGGTACACCTGGGACCCTCGGGATCCCGTTAGCATGATGTTCGCGTACCCTGTCGGACCCGATAAAGATGTGAGCATGGATCTCTCTGCTTTATGTCGATTGAACCCACCTTTCTTCTCCAGCTCCTCTTCCTCGATCGCGAAGTTGCAGAGGCGCTCGATCCACGGGACGACCGCACCTCCAGCATTCGCACCAACCTGCGGAATTTGATGGCCGCACGTATGACGAGCCCCACCGCCCCGGACCCGCGAGCATCCGGACGCCCGAATTCTCCGCCTCGCCTCCCCCCACCAACGACTACCTCGCCCTCTGGCGCGCCGACGTTGCCACCGATCGGTGATATGGGTTCCGCTGCACCACCGCCGCCAGCGGAGAGGCAGAACTCGTCGGGGATGCTGCCGCCACTATCATTTCAGGCTGAACGAGCGGCGTCGCCCCCGCGCTTTACGACTTCGCCGCAAATGATGGCCAGTTCTCCGCCTCCCCAGCAGCCGCCTCAGCAACCGGTGCAACCGCTATCGCCTACGTCACCCCACAGCAGAGGGGCCCTGACGCCGATCACGGAGAGAAGCCTCAGTCAATCGTGGTCGGGCGATCAGCATGGCGCACCGGGTTCCGGAGATCAAGGCCCATCACGCGGAGCGTCCGGGCAAGGGAGAAGCTCTACTACGCCGGCAACCGTCCTCGAAGAAAAGGAAGAACCTGAGACAACGTCTTTCACGAAGAGCCCGAGCCCTGTCGCGCAGGATTACTTCGGCAACGCTCGGCCGTCTGCGGACCAACTCAGCACCCGGCCGTCGACGGACAGCGTCGCCAATAGGCCCTCGCTTGACAGCTTGCCATCTCGCTTGGTATCTCCGAGCTCCCCTCACGGGGCGAACGGCGCATATGCGTCGTCGTTCTTCGATCGCCCGCGCTCGCCCGCGTCCGTGCTCACGTCGCCGTACTCAAACATGGGCCACTCGGGCCTTGGCGGCTCACCGCAGTCGCGCATGACCGCTCCAGGCGGCGCTTCGGGCACGGGCGTGGAGTCGACAGTGAGCCTGGTGACGCAGACGCACGGCGACGACGCGAGTCGGCACTCGCTTCACGCGACGCTGCCGTTGTCTCCGCGTTCGCAACATTCGCAACTCTCGGCTCAGAATCAAAGCGCGGGACAGACACAGCCTCCACAGCAGCAGCAGCCCCGCACGCCTAGTCCAGACGAGCCGCCGCCAAGGGACCTGTTCCAAGAGGCGGGCGCACTGTATTACATGCGGCAAATGGACGAGGCTGAAGGCCAGGCGCCTGCAGGCACGACTGCGCCCCGCTTCGGCGCTGCGCCTCCTCCGTCTCAGTTCGAGGAAGACGAAGACGAGGATGAGGAGGACGACCGGTACAGAGACGACTCGCCCACTCGCCCACCGGCGCAAATCCCGCCCCGTCTCGCGGGCAGCACGTCGCCCGGCGCCGGCGACTCGCAGCCCCCGCGCCGCGGCACGCCGATGGGCTTCGAGCGGCTGCTGAACCAATCGCCGGCCGCGGCTTCCGACACGTCCGGCGGCTCGGCCGGCGGACACCGGACTTCGCTTGCGCACCGGCCTTCTGGCGCACGTGCGCCTCCCACGTCGACGCGTCGGCTGTTGCAAAAAGAGGCGACAGGCGCGTCAGTGCAGCCACCACAACCTCCCCGAGCGCCCTCCATGTCGACGATGACGCCGTCCGCGTCTGCGAACACGACCGAGTCTGAGTCGGTACCGACGAGCCAGTCTGGATCGGGCATGGCGCATAAGCCCAGCTTCGAGGCACCGGATGACGCTGCGGACGTGCTGGCCGCACTCAACTTCCTGGAGCAGGAGCAACACGAACAACAACCAGCAGAAGCATCGTCGCCGCCGCCGCCGGGACGGGCCTCTGCGTCTCCGCCACCGCCGCAGCCAAAGATCGTCACACCAGTGATACGTGCGCAGTCGCCAGAGTCGCCAGACAGGAACGGGCAGTACCGGTCGTCGTTCGCGCCGTCGAAGACCGCCGCGGAACGGAAGGCACGTGCGCAGGCACAGCAGGCCGCGCACGAGGCGGCGGTGCACAAGCCGGGTAGGGTGAACGGGAAACGGGCGATGGCGCAGCCGAAGAAGGGCGGATGGGCAGAGAGCAGCGAGGAGGAGGAGGAGGAGGACGAGGATGAAGATGACGAGGAAGTGGACTCGGACGCCGAGCCGCAGGCACGCAGGGCGCCCGCGTCGGTCAGCGAGCATCAGCCCAGTACGCATCCGTCGATTGCGCATGGGCAGAGCGGGTACTCGCCTGCCGGATCGTCCGCCGATCTGCACGCACCACGTGCGCCGCGTCACCTCCCTCAAGTGCCTGGTAGTCGCGTACCTAGTGAGTGGCCACGCCATTCCATTCCAGATTTTTTTTGTTGACCACGATATAGTGAACGGCTCTGAAGAACATATGCCAATGCCTCCTCGCTCTCGCATGCCCTCCGACCAGATGACGATGGAGACCGGTCGCCGCACACATTACGAAGAACCCCCCAGGATGCAAGCCCAGCAGCAGCACCTCCGTCCCCACTCGGAGTATCCTAACCCGGGTGCCACTCGTCAATCCATATGGACCCAGGTGCTCGAGCCCGGAAAGCCGGCTCAGCCGACGGACAACGGAAGGGACACTTTCGTGCAGATCGAGGCTCCGGAACAGACCATGACGAAAGCCTTCACCCCCCACGGCCTCCTCTCCGCCGGTTTGCAGGACAAGCAGGATCGCTCGGCGAAGCGCCAGGAAGAGCTCGCCCGCGAGACCGGGGCGTCGCTCGTCAATGTCGAGGGCAAGCCGCCGCCGCCGCAGGCAGGCTTGCTCGGCGCCATCACCGCGCACGAGCGGGAGCGCAAGCGCGAGGGTGGCTTTGGGGCCGCGCTGACGGAACGCGAGCGCGAGAAACGTGCGGCGGAGGAACGGCAACGCAAGCTCGACGAATTTCAACGACAGCAGCTGGAGCAGATGCAGCAGGGAGGGTCGATGTACGGCGCCCCCGGCGGGATGGGCATGAACCCGATGATGGGCAACCCGATGATGATGGGCATGAACCCGATGATGTCCGGCTTCATGGGCTACCCCGGGATGATGCCTGGCTTTAACCCTCAGCACATGTTTGCCGCACAGCAGGCGGCGCAGGCGTACCAGCAGGCGATGATGGCGTTCTCCATGTCGGGCTCGCAGATGGGCGGTGGCGACGCCGGTAGTGGTGGACCGCCCGGCCAGATTGCGCCGATGAACCCGATGATGACGGGCATGTCGGGCATGGGCGCGTTCGACCCCCGTATGTCGATGATGGGTATGCCGCCGATGATGGGCGGCGCGATGTCGCCGATGCCGATGGGCATGAGCATGCAGATGACGGGCGGCTCGACGTTCCAGATGCCGTTCCAGCAGGGGCAGTTCGGTGACACTCTGACCCCTCAAGGCAACTTCGGTGGGCCGGGCCCAAGTCGTTTCTCGCCCCAAGGTAGCTTGAATGCATCCCCAGCCCAACGGCCGCAGGATCCGGCCGACGAACCGCCTCCGATCAGAGGCCAGCAGGTACCGCCATCCTGAACGACGACGACAAAACACGCAAGTGTAACATACATGCACTCTTCCTGCATTCTCCTCAAATCTCCCTCAAGTTACGCGACGCGATGCGCATCCTTTTACATGGACTTCTCGGTATTCTAGACTCCGATGATCTCATTCTTTTATTGATTTCTCCTCCTTTCTCTCTTCATTCAATGGCGACGACCATCTGTCTATCTATACTTTAGGCTGGAAATTCGGTTAGGGCAGATACCCATGACATTAGCATCGGAATCATCATGCTTTCATATCACATTTGCGTTCTGTATCTTGAGTTTGCATGTGATCTGAGAGCGATGAACTTGCAGTCTGCAAGCTGTTGATGGCCGGTTTGAGGCAATCTCGGTATTGATCTTCAAGCACCGTGTGGGGTTCTCTCTTCTTCCACTGGCAGGGATCGCCTTGTTATGAAAGGGTGGATACCCACAACAGTCTTAGCATCCGAATTCGTCACGGTTCATGTCACAATCCACGTTGTTCTCTTGAACTCTGATATATTGCGTTTGCATGCAACCTTTAGGCGATGAACTGGTGTTCTGGTGATCTTCAAGGCATGCTTTCGCTGATGGTTGCACACGTTGAATCTTGATGCACATTGGCCAAACGGGTTTGAGGCAAGCCAAACACTCGTCTTCAAGCACCACAGTGGGCATGTCGTCGACCGCGTTCGTTTGGCAGCATGCAGATGCATAAGTTATAACTATAATCTAAGAGACTCACGAAGCCAGTTTCTGCGGCGACTTCCTTGCCCTGAGTCTAGTGCTGAGTTTAGGCCGCGGCCTGCTCTTCTTGCTTCTTGAGGGCGCTGTCGCAGCTTTTGTTCTATTCATGGGAGCTCGAAAGGACAGGTTAGTCGGAGGTCCAGACACGTATACAATACATACGCGACTGTATGGTGTGACCGTAATTCTGGGCGTGCTGTCAGTAACGGCCTGGGACTGACAGGCGAATGCCGGACCTCTTTCGTGCTTGCGGTGGATGCGTCGGAGAATGACAATGGAAAAACGATCCCCATGGCGCAGAGCGTAACTTTGTGACGGGGTGTGAAGACGGACCATGCCCAGCAGAGGGACGGAAACGTACTCAGCGGCCGGTAGACGAATACGAATGTAGCCAGCGGCTCGGCGCCCATTAACGTGATGCCGTGCGATTTTCCAGGTTGCCGTTCTCGTGGGGAACCGAAGCTAACGAAGACATGGGGGACTTGATGCGTTTACAGAACGGCAGAACTCACGATGCGACGTGGAACGGGTTGGTATGACTTCCTCTCGAGCTCGTTCTGCGAGATACAAGGTACATGGGATACTTTGGTGCTTCGGGGACGTGCTTGAATGTTGCCTTCCAGAGATATAGAACGATGCTGCCCGTATCCTTACCCGGCGAGTCGATCGGGTCGGTGCTGTCATCTAAGGCTGGGCTTTGTGAGTATTGTGCATAAACGTGTGTAACGCTGGAGATGAACACACCGGTTCCGCATGCAGAGATCCTGGAGAACCGTAAACACCTTCTCACTGTAGGCCGCTCCCGGACGCTTGCGATCCGGCGCTGTAGAAGTATCGAGGGGCCAGCATCTGTGCGCCGAAGCGGCGGTATATTAACGCACTCGGCCTGAGCCATCTCCTTGCCGTCGATAAGCAGAATGCCCTTGATGCCGTACGTCGCGCTCGGTTCAGCGTCTCCGTAGCAAACCGCGAAGTCCTGACGGGTTGAGGAAGGGGCTTCAAGTTCATACCAGAGGCACAGTGGCTCTAATTTAATATACCTGGCCCGCCTCGGAGTGTATCCAACAGCGGCTAGCTTTCCTGCATGTATGATGTTGTACTTGGTATTCCGGGAGTTTACGCTCGCCGGCTTCGACCCAGGCGGAGAACCGTCCTAGATCTGGCATGTGGCATATGTACAGACAATAACAGCCAAGGAAAGACTTTCAACGCGACATCGACGTGAAAAGCAGTCAAGGGTGGCTGGCGGCCAGCGCGTCAACAGCCGAGTAAGGAAATTGCCGACGCGAGGGTCAGGAGAAATGTCCGTGCGGCCTGTCCGTGCGTCCGTGCAAAGCTGTGCAAGGCTGTGCGAATGTCCGTGCAAGTGAGCGAGAATGCCCGTGCAGTCCGTGCCAAACAACGCGTCGCATATCTAAACGCGTGCGTGTCGCGACGCGTCCCAATCACGGTATCCGGTTGATCTGCGGTAGACGCCGTGCATAAAGGACTCGTACCCGCACGCTCCTGCTTCACGGCCTCTGCCAGGCATGCGAATGAGCTGAGGGCCGACGCTGGAATCCGCCGACTCCCTCTCAAGTTGCTCATGCGCCTGCCGGGATGAGTGCACGTGCTGAGGAGGCCAAGGGAATGAGCAGATGTTGCTTCTGCCCTTGGCCCCCGCTGCTGATGACCGGATCTCGAAGTCCGTAGACTGGACGCTACCTCGCGCATCCTGCTGGACAGCCAATCAGGAAGAGCGGTGTTTTGATGGAGACATTACAGACAACACGCTCAACGGCCTACGCCTTGTACTGAGCAAGACCATAGCCGTCATGCCGCCGGCCAGCGCATCATACCGTCCTAAATCGCTTGCTCCTCCGCAGCCCTTCCGGCGCTGGGTCTACTGGGACTTTGATAAGTCGGCCAGTCTTCTCGTCTCGGCGGTAAGCATCGCCCACGTTTTGCTGCCCCGCTACTTTTCGTTTCCGCTCCATGTTCTCTGAGTGCGCATTGGCGCGTATTCCTCTTTCTCTCTCTGCATATTGCAGCCCCTCGTCAACGCGAGATTCAGGGCTCGCTGGATGCCTCTTATGCGTGTTTCTTTGCCCTCCTGCATCCATGCTCCCTTTCCCTTTCGCTTCCACATTCTCCTGCCTTTCCGCGCTCTTCTGTCCTTCAAAGTTCGTGTTCACGCTCTCCTGCCCACCCGCATCCGTGCTCTCCCATCTCCCTGCATCTGTACCTATCCGGCCATCTGCTCTCGTGTTCGGCCGTCCGTGCGCAACGTCTGACTGTCCGTGGGCAGCGTCACCCTGCTGTCCGTGGGCAATGTCGTCCAGCTGTCCGTGCGCAGTCCCGTCCGGCTGTCCGTGCGCAATATCCTGCTGTCCGTGCACGATGTCCGGCTGTCCGTGCACAACGTCCAGCTGTCCGTGAGCACTGTCGTCTGGCTGTTCGTGTGCAATGTCTGGCCGTCCGTAATGAAGGTGTACGAGGGACGGGACGGAGTGCGAATGGAGCGAGCAGCTAGTGTAGATATAAGTCTCACTGCTCGGGTATGGGAGCAAGTCGTATTCATGTACCTAGTGTAGATATAACTACGGTACATTAGCCTTCGGTACAGGGTATATAGACAAAAGAGGGACTCACGTCTCACTGCTCGGGTATGGGAGCAAGTGAGACGTGCGCTCGCGAAAATGAGACGATTATCTGAAGACGGAAGTATAAGTTTTCGTGTCCGAATATGTCCATACCACGCGAAGGCGCGCGCGCCGCGCACGCAACGGCCGACACGGCGTCCGCTTGCATGCTCATCAACCATCTATCTCCAACAGTCCATGCACAATGTCCGGCTGTCCGTGCACAACGGCGTCCGGCTGTCTGCGTGCAACGGCGTCCGGCTGTCTGTGTGCAACGGCGTCTGGCTGTCTGCGTGCAACGGCATCTGCCTGTTGAAGCACCACCTTGTCCATCTGACGGCTCTCATCTGTTACTTGAGGGCTCGCTAACACCGCCTTCTTCCGGCGCGGACGCGGTGGGATCTTTGCTCTTGGCACTGATATATACTTATCCATGGGCCCCGCGTACTTCATCGAGTCCACTGGTATGCGGCAAAGTCCCTTCGATATGGATGGCTTCCATTGGTAGGGCTTCCCATCTGCATCAGGCAGGATCTTGACCAACTCGGCATCAGGTGGAAGTGGAGCGGATGTGGTGAACATCACGCGGCTGCCCTCGATGTATAGCTTCAGCAGGGTACCAGAGCCTTTTGCGCATGCACCAAGAGCGCGTTCAGCATCCGTCAAACGGCGCTGGATGCGTGATACCGGAGGTGCACTTGTTACCATGACGGTATCTTCGTCGTCTGCGTAAAGCAGCTTCGCTGGTCGAAGCTCAAGCTCGGCCAAGATAATCTCATCCCATTGCTCTGGGGGAGTGAGGAGTGCTGTAGTTACAATGCATGAGATGATGCATGGTAGGTTCCGGTTGGAGGGCACGCACCCATTTCTTCGTCTGTGTGTAAGTACGCATTATCGGACAGCTGTGCCGTTGTATCGAATTCACCGGATTCAATTTGATCGAGTTGTGGCTTGAGAACAAGGTCGAATATCTGGTCGTCGTCCGACGGGGCCCGCCCAAGATACTCACGCAGAATGACGAGCTGGAATAGGATGCGTGTCACAGTGGTTGCCTCTGTCATGAATGTGACTGATTTGAGATCCTGAACTAGGTGGGCACATAGTGGATCCGTGAGAGACGAGTCCCCTGGCAGTACCGGCATGAGGAGCCTTGTCCGTCCAACAAAATGTTGTATCGTTCTCCGAGGATCAGACATGTTGCCACTCGCATGTCGTTGGAAGTACTCCATTATGGGATGAGATATGGACCCCAATATAATTGCCCTAATTGTGGGGTATGCATCTTGCATCGCCGATGAGAGGTGAGTGTTGATGTAACCCTTGTCTGCAGCGTCGGCGGAAAGCCTGAGTGGCAATTCTATGGCACCGATCTATATTCGTGCGTAGATCACCAGTGAGTCTTATAATTGAGACGTCCTGAGATCGAAGAACTGACCTTAGATCCTGCCTTCGCGAGGCCCACACTTCGCGCGCACTCGTGGACATGGAGCTTGAATGTTTTGATTGTCTTCTTGTTTGGTGTTTCACTTGCTGTCCATTTGTTACCCACATACCATTGAAGCTCAGCGGTTGCGTCCTTCCTGGAGATGATCTTCGCAGGGAATAACAATCCTCTTTTGGAGCTACTGGTCAGAATATACCGTCCTAAGCTATGTCGTCCAATTATCAGTCACAATTAATGGATGTACTATTAATATTGACGTACATATTTCCGTTCCATAGCAGTTGTCTCCGACAACGTGGGCAGTGCCATGCAACATCCTCATCTCTGTAATCATCTGGAAGCTCAAATTGAGCCCGGATGCATTCGACGTGGTGCCATAGCTTGCAAAGGGTGCATTGAATTGCTTCTCTGGATGATTCCCAGTCACCTCTCAGGCATGCGATGCAGTGTATGTCCGAGCTGTCTGAGCCTGGTGAGCCCTGAGATATATGCGAAGGAGAGGCTGGGGGTTTGATGGTTGCAGATCGTGAGTGTTGCGTTCCTGCGGCATCTGACCCCGATCTGGCTGGAATGTGATTATATTCTTGAATCTTATCGCTCTTCGGGTTGCGCATCCAGATACGGCCTTCCGGTGGTACATTCGCCCAATTGTTGGATGACATCGAAACATTTGGGAGCACTTGAATCGTCGAGGACGAAAAATGAAGATGATACAAGTGCTGAGCCTGTCGGAGACGAGCCGCGAACATCTCCTCTTGTGCTGCTATGCCACCATGGAGATAATATACCACTGAATTTGTTCGAAAGCCTTGCGGAAGTGAAAGGGTTCCGTCGGATCCATATAAGCTGTCTTTTGCACCCCGCGTTGTTCTCCTGTAGTTTCCGTGGCTTTCCATTCCATCGTAGTCATATACATGGGGCCCATGCTTCAAGCGCGCAGCAAAATGGGACTTTGTTGCGCACCATAAGGACCGTCCAACCATCTCGTATGTGAATTTTCCAGATCCACCGACAGCGAGTAGCTTCGGGAAGTCAAAAGAGCTGCCGATTGTGTTGGATGAAACAATGGAATCGCATACTTCGATGATGAGGATGACGGGGAGATGTCAGGGACGGAACTGCGGGGCAAAAATATCGGAAATGTGGAGGTCCGATGCGTGGGAAAAGCGGAGATGAACGATACCGAAGCTGAACGGGTCTGGGACAAGTGGACCTAAGTCCAACGAGCAGGGGCGTACTGCCCAGACCACAACGCAGAGTCGGATGGATGCGATTCAGAGACAATATCGAGAAGAGTGGTATGCTGATGTCGGAGCAAAGTCGGAGCAACGTCGGAGCAAAGCGGGGCAGAGGCGGACTTGACCCGAAGGGTCGCTACACACTCGAGGTCCGCTTAGGAGCAAAGGGGAAAGCCTAGTCGATATTGGAACTGAGGAATATCGTACAGACAAGCTGGTATAAGTACTAAGCAGAACAATGGAAAAGTCGGAGATGAATCTATCATCAGTAGGACAAAGGGAACAGAGAAGAAGATCTAAAGTACATGTGGAACACAAAGGGAATCAGTGCCAAGGAAACCGAGCACAAGGAAGAAGAATATGATGTGAGAATGAGCGAGGACGAACAAAGGGAACATGGGGAGTCAAAGATACGAAAAGTCCGTCGGAGATCCGTCGGAGGACCGCGGGAAAATGAGCGGCGAAGAGCGGAGGAAATGTCGGAGGACAGTCGGTGATAGTAGGCAATGGTCGGCGATGATTGACCCGTGACAGGAGAAGAGGCCAGAGCAAGACTTCCTCAAGCTTGCCCTGACACAATGGCTTGCCATCAATGCTCCGATAGCATCCGTCGAGCTTCACCGGAAGCTGATTGATAGCTGTCATGCTCTTGAACCACGACAATACGTTGCCGTCATATTTGTGATATGAGTCGGACCTCAGGATGAATGTTGAACGGCTCTCGAGCCATGGGCGGACCTGACAATGCACTGGACGGTCTTTGAGGCGGCAGGTCTTGATGCGGACAGAATAGGATCGGAACAATGAGTGCTCAGCAGTACACCCAGGAGTTATCTTATCGGAAGTCAAGCCCGAGATCCAGCCCTGGAATATGTGAGATATCAGACTACATTCACTCAATTATGTCGTGTAACAAGCAACGTACCCAAACAGACTGGAAGGCTGATATACTGGTTCCCTCCACTAACGAGCTTTTAACCAGCATCTTCCGAAATGCATCGCGCTGCTCTGTCAGACGTGACGAGAGATCGAGAGCGCTGGCCATAATATACCGGCTCTCAAAATTCCTGTAGAGCTGGTATAATGGCAAGCTAGGGTTTGAATCCCTGAGACGGGACTCAAAGCTATCCCAGTCAATGGTAACGGCAGCATACAGCAGTGTCAATGCAGTGTCAATCCAACACGAGTTTTGGCTCCATATGTAGCCTTGAGGGGATGGCTCTGGCACATATGCATGCTTTGCCTTGCCTGCGCGCTTGGATTTTGACAGGAGGACTCTTGAGGTGTCAGGAGGACGTCCATCATTAGGAGTTGTTGACTTCCCCGCAGCACGGCTGGCCTTTGTCCTACCCAGTCGTGCTCCAACCACTTTCTATTCCTCGGCCTTGCCATAACGAATTGGAGCGCCCTCTGTAATACATAACATTCAGCATAGAGTATAATGTTATATAATGTGTACACAAACGAAGTGAGCAATTGTAGAGCATCTTGTAATGCTCGAAGAATCCGCACAAACTCTTGAGACCCTCCAGGAGGGTGTGACCAGATTTGCCCAATGCTTTGTAAATCTTCTTATGCTGAGCCTCTTCTGCATTAGTCGTACTGGGCAAGCGCTCCCAATAGTCATCAGGCATCGTTCTGTGAGCCCGGAATAGCATCGGCGCAATGTCTTCTCGAGACCACCAATCCAGCCAGGGTTCTGTCGCAGGATAACAATTGATGATCTCATGTACACGCTTCTCGAAGTCATCAATTGTTTCTGCATCAAGGAGCGAAAGCGCAAGGTCTTGAAAGTGTTCCTCTCGCTCTGGTTGGACAACAGCATGGATGCGCTTGATCCGTGTGACAGCTGCACGAAAGTGCTCGCCGCATCCTCTCAGGAGAGACTTTGCGGCTTCATGTCGCTGACTTGTGGTCCGTCTGTCATCTCTGTCCTCCCAGGATTGACAGTATGCCATCAGAAAAGCATTTCGCTGCGCTTGGCTGTAGTCAACAACCTGCAAATAATTTAATGGTGAGCTATATAACCTAAAGATAACTCAAATGATAGATTACTTGCATTCAGGAAGAGTTGATCCGTGATGTCCACTCCAGTTTTCTCCGCCTCCATTGCTATTGACTCAAAGAGCGCTATAAAGTGCTGCTTATAATGTTCCGCAGAAGCACCATTGGAGTACGATGCAATTGTTGGAACCCAGCAGTTTAGGTCAGGGGAGTAAGTTGAGCTGATAATGAGAAGAGCTTTCTTATCTGCCCAATAACCATGGGCAGCATCGGTAACAAGACCATTAATGGGGTCGCCTAGAATGGTTTCTTTGACCAACAGATGACGCATGAATGAATCTTGAAGGGAAAGCACTGTCACCACACCGAAGATATGATGCAGCAAGTAGTCCGCATAATCTGCCTGGAACTGCGCGAACCCGGTGACGAACCCATCCCCGTTGTTCTTCTGGCTGGCAAGAACTCGCTTCATGTCTTGCTGAACCCGATCTCGGTTTCTCCATACATCGGATAGCTGTGCAACCGATCTACCAACCCCATCCCGTGTTGGAGCACCAACGAGAAGTCCCAGCGCACCGACTTTGGGATTTTCGATGACAAGTTTCTGGAATTCAGTCTCCTCTCGAGGGAGGACGTGCAGCGGATGTGGGTGCGGATGGCCATGTGTCCCACCGTTAATGTAGTATATGCCGTCCTTGAAGGTGTGAAGATACGATTTGATGCCGCACTTGATCCATTTGAGAACCCATTTGCATTTTGGGCATGGCGCCTCGAGCTGCCGAGGGATTTGCTTTGGCCTTGCATGAGGACGGACACGATAGACACAATCGGCATTTCCACAGACTATAACACCATGACATGTTCGGTCTGATTTCTTCCCTTCCACCCATGTCTCCGCGTCGTTTCGACCACGGTGACTGCCGCCACCGACCCTGTGTGCCCAGTGGACCATCAGACCACTGGTAGCTGCAACCTCCTCCGCACTGAACAGGTATGACCAATTTCCATCTGGCCAGCCATCCCACTCGTAGAGCCGTGATGGCTCAGAGTCAGGCTGATCGCCGTCCGGGAGATGAATGAACACGCCTGAATGAGCTGCTGGCCTCGCCAGTCCTCCGAGTCCTGCAGAACGTGTAGCAGCCGGAAAATCTGTCTTCGCCACTCGAGGCTGGAGTCTAGAATCTGTAGTGAGCTGCCCGGGTCGGGATACCATGGCCGCGGGCACGGCACTCGGATTGTCAACGGTGAGAACCCCTATTTCCGAGTATATCTTAGTCGGTTGCAAGGTGACTCCTGAAGGCGTAGCATTTGTGGCAATAGCTGTAGTCAATGTTGTCGCCGCAACATCTGTAGAGCTCCATGGCGGAACAAGAGAGATTGCCGGGTTCTGGTATGCGATCGGAAGGACTTGGCCGGCCGCATCCATTGGGGCTTCGAAGAAAGCAACAAGCTGATCTAAGAGGGAACATAATGAGACGAATGGTAATCAAGACGATAATCGAGGAACGAACTGTTTGTCAGCTGAAAAACAGGCATGAGCGCTGGATGTTGCGCATTCCGATTCACCGGTCGTTCTGCCGTTCCAAGCTGTGTTGTCTTCTGTTCGAATTCCAGATGGATAGGGGGTACAGAGGGCTAATCGAACGTCATTGAGCTTTGAACGTGTTTGCCTACTAGAGCGTATGGACTGTCAGAGTACGCGCTGGAGCTCCTAGGAGCGGCGCGGATCCCCCGGGACGGCGGTGGAGACGCTGTCGCACAAGGCAGGGAAGCAACTGAGTATATATACGAAGATACGAGGGGAAATACACATACCTGTCGCACAAGGCAGGGAAGCAACTGAGAGAACAAGTCTGGGTTGCTCCCTGGTGCGACAGGCGACTATATAGTAGATGAGTAATCCATCAACGCAACGAAAGATGGTCCAATGAGAGAAGGGGAGGGTCCTCGGGCGCCTGACACGTGACCGGTGGACCGGCCTAGGAAGGCCGGGCGAGTGCGGAGGCCCTAGGAGCGCCGAGCGACGGAACGAAATAGGGGAGATGCCAAAAGGAGGGCGCGGGAGAGCGCGACCGAATAGGGAGACGGAAGTATTAGGGGAAATGAACGAAATGGGACAGAAGCGGAAGCAGAAAAGGAGAACAATGAGACATGAGGCGAGTGTGGGAGCCATGCCCTGACATCACCCCCCCTTCAAGACCCGGCGCCTCGACGGGTCGGAATTCCCACCCCAACCGAGTTCCCCCAGCACTTACTATGTCTAAGAGAACTC
>NW_006767437.1:1711400-1713004 GCF_000264995.1 Punctularia strigosozonata HHB-11173 SS5 | reverse complement strand
TATCCTTCCATGTAGCCATACCTTGTCGCCTACACGAAACTCCGAGGGGGCTCCGCGATGCCTGTCGTAGTGCCGGGCCATATCCTCCGCGGCTTGCCGCAGGGCAGCACCCGCTTCCTCCTCGGCGCGCTTCATACGTTCTGCGAACTCGGAAGCTCCCTCCGCGTGCGGGACCCTCCGAGGTTCCACGCCCATCCGTGGGTGACACCCATAGTCCATGAAGAAGGGGGTCTGGCGGGTCGAGGAGTGAACGCGGTTGTTGTAGGCGAACTCGGCGATGGGAAGCCATTCCTCCCAGTCGTCCTGGAGGTGATTGACGTACAGGCGGAGGAACTGCTCGATCTCCTGGTTGACGCGTTCAGTCTGGCCGTCCGATTGGGGGTGGTAAGCCGTGGAGGCCGCTATGGAGATCCCGAGCATTCCGCTCAACTCGCGCATGAGGTGCGACACGAATTGCGGCCCTCGGTCGCTGATCGTAACCTCAGGAAGTCCATGGTGCTTCCAGACCTGGTCGCGGAAGAGCCGAGCGATCCCGAGCGAGGTGACTTCTGACGTGGTGGAAGCGAAATGGGCGCGTTTCCCCTTGCGGTCTACAGCAACGAAGATCGCGTCCTTCCCATTCGAGGCCAGAAGCTCCGTGATCAGGTCTACAGTCACCACCTGCCAGCGCCGTTCGGGTACTGCGTTGGGGAGAAGTCGGCCCGAGGGAGCTCCGGGGAACGTCTTGGTGCGGTTGCACGCGTCGCAGCCCTTGACGTACCGGTCGACGTACCGGCTGATCCCTGGCCACCAGTAGTTCCTGGAGACGAGTTCGAGCGTTTTCCAACGTCCCGGGTGCCCCGCCACGGGAACGTTGTGATGCAGCTCTACCACCCTCCTTCGAAGTTCCTCGTCTCGAGGAACGTAGACGCGACCGCGGTAGAGTACCAGGTCCTCTTCGAACTGCCAGTCAGGCGCATGGTCGATGCTCCGGGAGACTCCGTGAGGCTTCGCCATGGCAGCCTCGACCTCCTTGTCCAGCTCCTTGGCGTTACGAATCCGCCGCAAGATGTCGGCGTCATCCGTGTCGATCGGGACCGCCACGGGACGAAGCGCTCTGATGAACATCTCAGGGCGCAAGACAACTACGTCCCGGTTATCGTCGGCGCCCTTGGAGTGATCCGCCCGTCGTGATAGCGAGTCTGGACGGCCGGAGAGACGTCCCGGACGATGGTGGAGCGTGAAGTCGAATCGGGAGAGGACGAGGGACCAGCGCGCTTGCCGACGGTTCAGAGACTTCGCCGTTTGGAAGTATTCGAGATTCTTGTGGTCTGTCAGGATCTCGAACGGCTCCCGGGAGCCCTCAAGGAAGTGCCGCCATTCCTCGAGAGCCCGAATGATGGCAAGGAGCTCCTTGTCGTGGACGTCGTAGTTGCGCTCGGGAGGGGAGAGACCCTTGGACATATAGGTGATGGGGTGGAGGATCCCGTCGTCTCCCATCTGCGAGAGGATGGCCCCGGTGGCAAAGTTGGATGCATCCGTCTCGAGATGAAACTTGCGGTCGTCCCTCGGAGCTACCGAGGACCGGTGCGGAGGTGAGCGCCTTCTCAGGTCTAAAAGGCGTT
>NW_006767437.1:1610296-1707735 GCF_000264995.1 Punctularia strigosozonata HHB-11173 SS5 | reverse complement strand
TCGGGGGAACCGGGACGAAGGCGGTGTGATGGTATAGGTTTGCTAGAGGTTGCTTCTGGCGGCCGGCGGAACGGCGAGGCGTGAGCGAACTTCGAGCGAGGGCCTTCCGGCAGCGAGCGGAATCGCTAGGGGAAGTGTGGAGACTTGTTCTTCTGTCAGAGTACGCGCTGGAGCTCCTAGGAGCAGCGCGGATCCCCCGGGACGGCGGTGGAGACGCTGTCGCACAAGGCAGGGAAGCAACTGAGTATATATACGAAGATACGAGGGGAAATACACATACCTGTCGCACAAGGCAGGGAAGCAACTGAGAGAACAAGTCTGGGTTGCTCCCTGGTGCGACAGGCGACTATATAGTAGATGAGTAATCCATCAACGCAACGAAAGATGGTCCAATGAGAGAAGGGGAGGGTCCTCGGGCGCCCGACACGTGACCGGTGGACCGGCCTAGGAAGGCCGGGCGAGTGCGGAGGCCCTAGGAGCGCCGAGCGACGGAACGAAATAGGGGAGATGCCAAAAGGAGGGCGCGGGAAGCCTAGGAGGGCGCGGGAGAGCGCGACCGAATAGGGAGACGGAAGTATTAGGGGAAATGAACGAAATGGGACAGAAGCGGAAGCAGAAAAGGAGAACAATGAGACATGAGGCGAGTGTGGGAGCCGTGCCCTGACATGGACTTACTGGTCCTCCCGTGTCTGGCATGATTCACTGAGCACCACAGTCGAAGTAATACGACGAACGATAAAGCAGGCCCAAGTACTTGCTTTTCATCGGCATTGTCGATCGCAGCCGGCTCGTCAATCGCAGCCGGCTCGTCGATCACAGCCGGCTCGTCGATCATACTTTCAAGAGCCAGGCAGAAGTGCTAAATCAGGGAAGACTTGACATATATTCCTTTTGGCTACAATACAGAGAGCATAACTGATCCAGTTGTTAGCCAAAAAAGCGGCACATAGCAACAAATAAAGAGGACGAACCAGTACTACATGCAATGTTACTTTTTTCCATGATCTCGCGGCCCAACGTTCACATATACGCATATGGACAGCAATCTGCGTATCTAGAAGGAGTTCAGAGCTATCACGCATGGAATGTATAAACCTGGAAACTCAACTGGTGAAGCCGACAGCCCCAATGCAAAGATGACGAGACACTGGAGACAATGTCCGTTGATCCTCGCGGCCCAATGACCCAATTTGGTCGGTCGCGAGCAGCCAGTTTGCTCCGTAGTGCAAGTCCGCTGATTGATTCAGAGGAGGGAGAGTTGCCGAGTTGTGCTTTGGCGCGGTCGCGGTCGCATTGTCATGCACGGACATTATCGTTGAGGCTGTGCATGTCCGTGCAACTGCACGGACAATCTCATTGCGGCTGTGGAAATGTCCGTGCAATTTGCACGGACAATCTCATTGTGGCGGTACAGTCCGAACGTTGTTGTTCTGTGTCGTTCGCGACGACGGCGACGACATACTCACACAACCTCCCTTGTAATGCAGCCAGTAGTATGTATACGATGATGTGTAACTTTTGGCAAACTCAGGAGTCCAATCATCGCCATCCGAAACCTTCATCTCGCCTGCCCTAAGGCAGCACGGACCTGCACGGACGCACGGTGACGCTGCACGGACAAAGTACCTTTCCCCCGACGCGAGGCCTCTCCATAGAGCCCGTGACCGCGACGGGGACGGAACCGATCACGTCTGATCGGATAGACTCACAAGCCCTGCTGCGCCGCGGGGCATGACATGTGCTCGCAGTAGCGCCCATATGCTCAGGCCCATGCCGAGTTGGCTTCACTGCCAATAAGGATATCAACCTCGTTCTCGGTATTCACCTTCAACTTGAACAGTGAACACACATGGGCTTCATCGGGGCCTCGAGTGCGGCCATCCTCGCCGCGGCGTTGCTGGCGTCCCCAGTGTCGGCCTTCACCCCACAGCAAGCATTCTTTGCTCCGCCGAGCTTCGCTTCCGATCCAGCTCTTGCGCTTGCAGAGGCGTACTCTGGGTCGACGAGCGCGGGTCGTTTTCCGAATCTCAATACCCGTTTCGAGGTGACGTCCCGGAACGACAGCTTGTTTTGTGGCAAGGAAGGAGACAAGTACAAGTCTGGGTACGCACACTTTACCAACGTGGATGGGAAAGAGGACAAACACTTGTTTTGGTGGTGCGTACCCTGTAACATACAACTCGGAACCATCGCCGTGATACGATCCGTTTGTATAGGCTTTACGAGGCGCGTAATGACCCCGCGAATGCGCCAGTAGTTCTCGTCTTTGGAGGCGGTCCAGGCACGACGGGTATGATGAGCCCGTTATTGGGTGAAGGGTGCGTGCTATCTGTTGGATGGGGACTCTTGCTAAACGCCGAATGTACAGGCCTTGCCTTGTTACAGGCGGAGAAGACAACAGCCTCGAGAAACCCCACCTCGTCGCGGCTCCGGTGAGTGTCAAGGGTCATCCTTGATCATCACCCTCTGAAATCCTGATGCTCCAGTACTCGTGGACGGACTACGTAAATTTGATTGCTATTGATCATGTATGTCCGACCGTTCACCATTTTGCGCGTCCAGCAGCTGACGGGACCGACTTAGCCCGTCGGAGTTGGTTTCAGCCATGGAGCGAAGGATTCGTTGCGGAGAACGAGTGAAGAGGCTGCGTGGGACATAGACGATTTCCTCCAGGCGTTCTGGGCGTAAGTAGGACGGCGTGTATCGCTCTGCGGTATGCTGACGGATAGCCAGTGAATATCCTGAACTTGCGAAGAATCAGTTCATGGTCCATTCCGGCTCGTATGGCGGTACTTAGTACGGGTCTTGGCCTGCTCCAGGGTATTGCCGAAGCTCACGCTTTGCTCCTCAGTATTCCGAACCTTGTCAACGTCATGCGAAACCGCAATTTGGCAGCCAAGTCCGATGCTGAGAGCTTAAGGCTGATAAAAATACCGGAACAGGTGCGAAGATGACAGATACCACAGGGAATAGCGACACCCATTGATGCTTTGTTGCTCACAGATTATGATGAGCAATGTCTGGTCCGATCCTGCCACACACTACCGGTGTGTACACGCATAATGCCGCCGACTCTCATCAGCTACTCAGGTTCAGTATAGGCACTGGGTCTCATCTGCATGCTACGATCTCGGATTCTACAACCGCACCGGCTGCGAAGCCGTCATACGCGACATCCCCGCGTGCCTGGACTCTATCCAGCTAGCGAATGAACAGCCTACCATCAAGAACAAGTACGAAAGCTGGTCGATATGCAGCGCAGCCGTCCATCAAGAGTTCCTGGCCGGCAAGGACCCGTCGGACAACCGTTGCGATCACGAAAACTGTTTTATGAACAGCTTGTTGCGGCTAACTGATATTTTGAACGGAACTGACGTAAAGGCGGCGGTATGATGTTCTCTGCCTGCCCGAAGCACGAGTCGAAATGACCTAACATCATTTATGGACAGCTCGGAGTGCCTCAAGATTATAACTATAACATCACCGCCGGTTTCGATCGTATTGGTCTTCCATTCATCCTTGCCGGAGACCTGTAAGTGGTTGCTGCGAACGTTGGTCGGTAGTTAAAAACTTGTATGCAGTCAGCAACCCGCGTACAAGCTGCTGGGACCCGCGATAGAGGATGGCTTGCGTGTTCTCGGTAGGCTTCAATTATGGCCCTTGCAGTCGTTAATATCGCTGACAAGAGGTTCAGTCTACAATGGCAATAACGATGGTATATGCCCCCGAAGGGGCAATCTTGCCTGGGTACGCAGTCGCTTCTCTGTTCTGTGTTAATGCGCCTGCGACTGACGCCTCATGTGCGCCACAGATGAACCTATTGCAAACGAAATATCAAGACGAGTTCCGTGCGGCTCCCGAAGTGGGATGGCCTGGTGTCGGCTGGTTCAAGCAAGCCGCCGCCGGCAACGGAACGTCGGCCGGCAACTATACATTCGTCAGCGTGTACAACTCGGGGCATGGTGGGTCTTCCTCGTGTACATGGGAGGGAACTCGAGATACTGAATGACAGCTTTGCTATAGCACCCTTCCTCAGCCAACCTAAGGCCACGCGAGATATACTGATCAAGTGGTTGAAGAACGAGCCTTTCCTCTCAAAGTAGCTATCGCGAAGTTGTATTCATGATCGGGGTTGGGGTGATCCTAACTTTCATGTTGCCCACATTGCTGATTCGATACAAAGCGCAGTCAATGGCACACTGAGGCGAGGTGAGAACCATGCCTTCAAGCACTCCTTTAAGGTAGAACCCCCAGGCTACGTCTGATCAATTCAAACTTCATCGAAAGCAACCTGCTGCGCGCTATTTTTGACCGCGCTCATCAGCGCCCGAACCGTACATATACTTCTCATGTCAAGCTCTGCTCTGCTTTGACCTGCGATCGCGTCTCGCTCTGCGTTCGCGCCATTCTGCGCAGGAACATGAGGTTTCTCCTGACCGTTGCGGCGGCTGTTGCGCTCACCCCCGTTTTTGTGTCAGCTTTCGTTCCAGAGCAAGTCTACTTCTCTCTGTCAAGCTTGACTGCGGATACCGTCGCAAGCGATGTCCAGCGCGGGCCGGTATCCGAATATAGCCACGCGCCTTGAGGTGACTTCTCCACGAAACGCGAGCTTGTTCTGTGGCAAAAAGGGCGACAAATACAAGTCTGGGTACGCTCACTTCACCAGTGTCGATGGGGGAGGAAGACAAACACATGTTCTGGTGGTGCATACACCAGGCCATGCCATCGTATCATAACTGAACTTTGTTTAGGCTGTTCGAGGCGCACCATGATCCCGCAAACGCGCCCGTAGTTCTAGTCTTTGGAGGAGGTCCGGGAACAACCGGTATGATCAGTCCGTTCCTGGGCCAAGGGTACGTGCGTGCGTTGAATCATGCTACTACCTCGACGTTGTTGGTGTTGTAGTCCCTGTCTGATTGAAGGTGCAAATGGCAACAATCCGAAGCCGAACCTTGTGCCGGCTCCCGTAAGCTTCCGATTTCTCTCAAGCTTACTGGTGTCTGAGCAAGGTGTTTCAGTACTCGTGGACGGAGTACGTGAACCTGATTGCAAACGATCACGTACGTTCAGTATTGCTGGGCGATGTGGGTGTCTGTTCATATACCAGGTTTTGCAATAGCCCGTTGGCGTCAGATTCAGCTATGGTGCGACAGATTCTCTGAGAAGGACCAGTGCAGAGGCTGCGTGGGACATTGACGATTTTCTCCAGGCCCTCTGGGCGTAGGCGTTCCGGTTTCCCTTCGTGGCCTCACATTGATGCTTGTGCAGAGAGTATCCGTCGCTTGCAAAGAAGCAATTCATGGTGCACTCGGGATCGTATGGCGGCACCTAGTACGTGTTCCGGTCATGCGGTGGCTTCGCATCCTGTGCTCAGTTTCCTCAGTATCCCCATCTCGTTAACGTGATCTACGAGCGTAATCTCGCTGCGATATCCGAGGAGAGCAGCCCGCGACTGGTAAAGATGCCAGAGCAGGTAAGGACTCAAGAACGTAGCCGTATTGTGCAGTTAACCTGCATGACTATGTAGTTCATGATGAGCAATGTCATGTCCGATTCTGCAACATTCTTTCGGTATGTGTGAAGCCAACCTGGTTTGTGCGTTTTTTGAGCATAACATCCTCCTCCTTAGCCATTACGTTCGATCTATGTGCGATGACCTTGGTTATTACATCCGCACCGGCTGTGAAGCCGTTGCGCGTGACGTTCCCGCTTGCCTGGACTCCATACAGTTGGCATATGAACAGCCGACCATAGAGAACAAGTGGGCCAGTTTTGTGACTTGTACTAATGCCAGACACCCCAGTCTTTTGTCTGGTCGGGACCTGTTTGACAATCGATGCCTACGCGAGAACTGCCTCCATGAAACGATGTTACGGCTCAGCGAAATTCTGAACGCCACGGACGTGAAGGGAGCGGCACGAAAACATTCATTCTACTGATAGCTGTGCTGTTCGCTAAAGCGAGTCTCCGTGTACAGCTCGGCGTGAAGCCAGGCTACGACTATAGCATTGACGGTGGTTACCAACGAGTAGGAATACCTTTCTTTACGGGGGGTGACCTGTAGGTGAAACACGTTGAACGTATTGGGCAACATCTGATCTTTTCAAGTGTCCAAGCAGCCTACAAACTTTTGGGGCCGGCAATTGAGGTCGGACTTCGCGTTCTAGGTACGCTCCGGAGCACACTGTGGCCGAAACACTGATCACTGCACTATCAGTCTACAATGGCGATAATGATGGCACATGCCCTCGCAGGTCGACTCTCGCCTGGGTATGTACGCTTCGCGATGCGCTCGCTGAAATTGTTCTACACGGCAGTTCATGTACTCCACAGATGAACCTTCTAGAGACAAGATACCAGGCCGAATTCCGTGAAGCTCCAGGCATAGAATTGCCTGGGATCGGTTGGTACAAAACGGCAGGCGCCTCCAACGGAACCTCTGCCGGCAACTACACATTCATCTCAGTATACGATTCTGGTCATGGTAAGCTGCGCATACTGTCATTCTGTTGAAACCAGGAACTAATGGAGCTTGCAGCGCCGTTTTTGAGCCAGCCGAAGGTGACACAGGAGCTCTTGATCAAGTGGTTGAAAAATCTGCCTCTTGTTTGATTTTAAATAAATGCGCTAGTTTGGGCATCTTCTGTATTCTGCACAAATCGCGCACATGGTGATGAGCGTCAGATGTGCTTCTCGCTTATCACCATCCGCTATGAGCCGATTTGGTGCAAAGTCTTCGGTATATACTATGATTTCTTTGCAACGAGTCAATGCAGAATCAAGATAACTTGAAGTCGAGGTGAAATGGTTGACCCGACTCCTCTGAATTCCTAAGTTTATTCACAGCGTTTACACCGCTTCACTCGACTCAGGAGCGCGCCTACTGATTCTTCTCGCAGAGAACTGGAACATATCGCAGAAGGTGGAGTGTGCGGATCACGGAGAGCGCCCATCAGACCCTGAAACTCAGAATACACCTAAGTAGTTCAATCATACGGCTCCGCTCAAGAAGGGACCCTGGCGATGCGAGTTGTTTCGAGGCCTGAGGGCCATGCTTCTCGGGCGACTGCTGGACTGACGGTTACCGTCTCGCTTTCAGGCAGTCCTCCATCAATGATCTTGGGTACATGATTTCTTAACGAAACCCGACGCAGACGGACCACTACTCGCTGATGTTAGTGAAGGCCTCTTAGGATCCTTGATTCTTTTGCGTCGAAGGGGTACCTCGGATACAAACGGACAGGTACAGACGCGACCTCCTTCCCTGACGTCGACGTGCCTCCTCTCCGAAAGGTAGCCATTATTACGGCTTGTCTTACGTATGAAACGATTGGAGAAACCTGGGTACCATGCGGAGCCGCGTTTTGTCCCTGAACCGTTCTACTAGGCAAGGCAGGGGCCCAAGGACAAGCTCTGCTTGAAACTGCGGATCGGGTGCGCCCTGGACCTTTGTTCTCCGCCGAGGCTTCGGAGTTCTAATCACCAGATGAGCGCCCAGATGAGGAGGCTTTTTTGTTGTGATATCCAGATAATTTGAATGCATAACAGACAGCGCTTGATCAATGATCCGTTTCTTGGAGGTGAGTAGATGAATCTACGCAGTGCTCTGCGACGGCGACCCAGCGTAAGTCGTACGCAACGTGGAGCCTGGGCTTGCCTTGTACCGATCGGGACATGGCGGCCCGGATTCAATATACCCTCAACGCTTCCACGCCACTTGGGGCGGAGTGTGCTCAAACACGCGGATGAGGTGAGGATAAGTAGACCAGGGCAGGCTGTGTCCGCGCACTTCCAAGCTCCGGTGTCAAGAGACCCAGCGAAAGTCCGATCCAGGGCTCCGCGGCTGAACGAAAGGAGAGGGATTCGGTGGTGTGCTTGACAGTCCGTGGGACGCCGCTGATGGTCGGGACGACGGCCGAGCGTTGAAGGAGACCGGGAAACTCGAAAGAACAAGGTATCCATCCTGTATTCATCGTAATCGCTGATGATCGGCGGTGCCGCCGCCGCGATCGTACAGGAAGCCGTGAATTATATCAGGGGCCTCGACTCCCGACCCGTGCAAACTGTTTGATCCGTCTGCCTTTTCCACGGCGTGTGCCCGTGAGACCCTGAAACGTTCTCATGCCCTGAGGGATTAGATTGTAGGGCGTGTCAGGCAGAGTCTAGTACAGTCCCATGAGCACAGAAATCTATCGGCAGCGGTAAAGGGGGGATGATGCTGATAATACAGGTTAACGTGCGCTACATCCGGATAAAGTGGGATCATATTAGATGACGTGCAAACGAACAGAAGACATACACTATGGACAACCAGATCGGGGAACAATAAGATTAGTTATGAACATCGAAAAAATAGCATGGATCCGTTATGTTACACTCCTCCAGGGGGAACACCATGGGGCAGAGATCGCCATCATGCCACGTATGTCAGGCCCCCGGCTTCTGCGGCGTTCCTTTCGTGTATCTTCATGTGGCGCTTGAGGTCTGATTCGCGAGCGAAGCCCTTCTCACATGGATGATAGACACATTTGAATGGCTTGTCACCACGGTGCGACCTCTCATGACCTATGAACGAAGAGGAAGACGGGGATTAGATGTCATGTCACAGCGGGGAGAACTGAACACCCGCAAGCGACATACCTTCGAGGTTGATCTTCTTCGTGAATTCCGAGGGACAGATGCTGCACTTGAAAATCGCTTGCCGCTTCCGTCGCGATTGGCTGGCGAGCGCGACAGCGGGGGTGGCCACGACTTCCCGATGATGGGGGACGTCACGGTGGGCCTTCGAGATGCGGGGCATGACCTGGGACGGTGCCCGTTGACGGGATATGTACGGCGGGGTTCGTCGGCTGGCAGCGGAAGCCGATCGCGACTCGGCGACCGCTGGGACGCGCCCGCCAGGGCCAACGCCGTCAAGGGAGACACCTCGCCGGTGTGGCGGCAGCGCCATCGATGATCCTGGCACGTCGAGATAGTAGCTCCCGCCCTGTGGCGTCGTCGCAGTGGATCGCACGCTGGAGAAGGCGAAGCTGGCCGAGATCCCGTCGAAGGGCCGTGTGGAGGCTGGACGTGATGAAACTTGTTGGTGGTGAGGTGCCGAGTTGCTACTATTCTCAGCCAGGTACGGCCTCATAGGCTGCGGTTCCATCAAGGACGGTTTGTGCGCGAACGGAGAGAGCCCGACGGTCGACGTCCCCGTGGATGTTGTTGATTCGGGTGAGCCAGTCTGTGACTGGAGCCCGAGGGAGTTGTACGCGTACATGGAAGGGTCGTGCGAGGAAGAGTCTGGACGTGACGCACGTTAGTATGATGCTAAGATATCGATGTGCAAACGATGAATTCACTCTGGCTGCATGACCACATGTCTATGTCTTCGAGAATGAACGCGTTGACGTCGAAGTCAATGGCAGATGGTTTGGGGGGTGATAGTGACAACAACAGATGCCCGTCGTCGAGGGGCCCTATGTTAGGCAACGGTGGAGTGAAGTCGAAGAACGGAGTCGGAGGGTCGCTGTGTCCCGGGGACATTCTTGAGCAGACAGAAGGAGGGCCTCCCGGGGTGTTATACAATTGCGGTATGGGGGAGAGTGACATATCCTTGAAGAATTCCTGTGTGGCGCGGGCCGAAGACGGCAGGACGGGCTCGAGAGGGGTATCTCTGAAGGGACGGTCAAACAATTGACGGCGCGCTTGTTATAAATATACCGACATTGAGAATTCATTCCATGGGTTCGAGTCGAAGGAGCTGTGGTCCGTGGTTTGGAGATCGGAAGGCAGAGATTCTGGCAAGGTGTTTTCGGGCAGGAAGGGCGGATTGCAGGGCAAGGTGGGAGAATCGGGTGATTGGGTGCGAGAAGCGCCCTCTGCGACAAACAGGGAGGTGGGCGAGTTCATTCTTGGATCCGGGGGGAAGCTTGTGACGAGGAACCCGTAAGCAGGCAAGGATACCGGCGGTGCTGATAGTGAACGACTGCTAGAACCACGGCGCTGATGGGGATCCGTGTTCACCGAGATGGTGCAAGAACTGGGTCGGCGGGGAGGGCACAAAGAAGGGCGGAGGTCTGCCAACATCAGAGGCGAAAGGCGCTATGTAGGGAGTGTGGCGAGTACGCGGTTCGCGGTCCGTCAAGGCAATGGAGGTTGGGGAGTGTAGGCGCACTTTCGGACATGCGCTTTCGAAGGGTCGGTATATAGCTCCCAACAATGGCTACGGTTCCGGGTGGCTGGAGGTGGTCGCTTTTGTGAGTACAAGAGGTCAGGGGGGGTGGGTTCCCATCGGGGAGGCCTCGAGGCAACGCGAGCGAAAGCATCGGCTCGCAAACGAAAAGTTGTGGGTCCGTTGTGGGTCCAAACGCCTTGCCGCTTTGACGACAGATCAGCCGCTGGGGACGGTCCGGACGCCACTTGCCCATTTCTGGGGCGCTTTATTCTTCAGAAGGCACGCGCCACAACCGACCTGAGCTCGCGACGGAGATACAGTACGAGGACCAAGAGGATGTTCTGAGAGCTCTCGCAGCGTGTGGCGGACCAGTGTATTCTTTCAGCGGACACTCAAGTGCAAACCACGGCTTCCGGCAGGAGTTATCGGATTCCGATCTATCCTTGATCGCCGGGAGAGTTCATGCCTGGCCCGGGTGGATTTAGTGGCCTTATCAGTCTGGGCATCCCCATGAAGCTCAGAATGGGCACTGGACGAAGGTGAGAGATGTGTCTTCTGGCAGCACAGGAAGCTGAGGCTGCGCGAAAAGGCAATGTTGCACGTGACCCTCGGGTGCGGAATGGACGCCGCTCGTAATTCCATTTTCGCCATTTTCGCCATCTTCTGGAATCTGTTGAGGACTTGGTGTCGCCCCCTCACCGCCTCGCCGAAGAAACGCCCGCTGACCATGAGAAACTGCCTATACAGCGAGCTTTGTCTTGCACCCAGGAATCAAAGTCAATCCAAGTACCTGTTAGCAAGGCTAACCGGTCGATCGACTTCCCGTGCAATGCCGTCGAACGGCGAGCAGCAATACTTAACCTGTAGGCGCTTGCTTCTGGCTGGATGGCCCATCGTGCGCCTAGGTACGTATACCATGCACATATGTCACGAAGGCGATTGTGATTCCCCATCACAAGCGACGTCAGCCCGTTGATTACATGACGCAATCCTATACCAGCCACAATAGTACGGACTACGGAGGCTGTATCGACTGGAAACGGCAGCAATCTCCTCGCCTCCGCTACAGTACGTGAGATTACCTCAAGCGACCACATCTCGAACTACCACTCGCATCCGGAATGAGCGAACGCACGATTCGCGTCCCCGCGATACCGTCGTGGCGTCCTATGCGCAGCCTCATGAACTTCTCGGCCGGTCGCCACGGACATTCTCTTGTTCCTGAAATATCCGGACCGTAATCTCGTGTACGTCCTTTCGACGTAACGCGTCCCATCCTGAGCCTACAATCTTTGACATACGCTAGCCAACACCGCGACCACTTCTTCCGACCCAAACGGGAGAGTGTAGCCGACCTCCGGTCAGGAGTGACCTAGGATTCATGTCGCGATGGCGAACACACAATCGATTCCATCAACAAAAGACCCATGATGCTGCCAATCGATCTCGCTTTCGGTTTTGCGACATGACGAGAACTTGGCCCCCTCGAAACACGCCGTTACCGTGATGTTAACGGAGATGGTGTTTAAGCACTGGTACGTGCTGCGGGGGCACAAATTCCGACTCGTGGCACATTCTCTCGTCCGGCCGGATGGAGGCAATGAGCTGACCGACTATCTTCATATGAATCATATATCTCACCCATCAGGCGCCGAACGAGGGAAATAGGAGATGGTAGCACGCTGCGAAGCCCAGCCGAAGCTCCCGAAGTACCCACAGGTATATAAAGGGCAGGTCCGCACACGTCGGACGTTGTCGGCGGAACACGCTCTCCTCCAGCAGGCACATTGAGCGAACAAGCAATTGTTCTTTAGATCGCCGGTGGATAATCGACCTTGACATGTGGACGATGTGGACCCATACCCGGCGAGAGCTCGATCCATCGTCATCATCCTTCAGGCTAGCTTTAAGCGAGGCCGATAAAGCTAAGGGTCGTGCAACACAACTCAATAATCACGCGGATCGCGCGCGGGATACTGTTGGTCAGCCCGGCTTCGGCTGCGCAGCTCGCCGTTTCCCCCGTCGAAAACATGGAGGCGAAGCTTCACTCGCTCGACATGCACGCCCACACGGTGACTCAGTCATAATCTGTTGCAGCTGTACTCGGAAGTCCTTTTTCTGGAGAATTGTGCCGATCTCCTCACGATCTTACTTGCTATCCTCTTGCGGCCTACTCATCGCCATTCAATCGCAGGGTCGTCCGCTCGCCGCTCGTGATGCTAGCTGCCGTTGAAGGTTTCTGTTGACTGGCAGTTCCTTCAGCTCTCAACTTTGGTGCAAAATCTTTCAGTTACAAACTGTATAGCGCCGACTGTTGTTTGCCTTGATACCCGAACGCTTGCGCCATGCCAAATCTTCTTGTCTCGAGCCCTGCATCGCCCTGGAAACATATATACGACCGAGTCTTAATCCTTCCTGTTCGCCTATACCAAAGAATGGAGATGATACACCAGTGGAGCGATCCCGATCTCGTTGTCATGAGGAACGCAGGACCGCGTGAAGGAAGGATACGGTCGCCACTTTTTGGGAAGCTTGAAGGAACCTACGTCTCACTCCATGCTCGGACACACTCAGGCATGATTGGACGCTCCCCACGGCGCTGGACGCTCGGTCGTATCACGGCGCTTCACCGCGACCATCAGGGGGTTGTCGACATTGTTCTCCGATGTGCGATAATCTCTCGTGTGTTTTGTACTACAGCCAAATGTTGATTGTACACGTCTGAGTCGCTTCTGTCACTTCCCCTGCGCAACATCCGTCCATCCCTTTGCTCTTACAGCCTAGCAGTTCCTTTCGCCAGCCTCATTTGCACAACGCCCCGAATCATACGATCTACCACTATGGCGTTCAATGGCGTACTACTAACAACGCTGATTCGTGGTGAACTCCGCCCCCCTCTGCGATCATCGCGTATTGTTGACATGATCCTTCGCAGCGTGACAATAATTCGCGCCTCTCGTCCTACTGCCTAGCGGCGAACCTGTACATTCGAGTCGAATTAACCATACTTGCGGTATGTCCGTACTTTGTCTCTCACAGCCTGACGGTTAGTCTGACTCTCCTTTCACCGTTGCACAATTCCCCAACTTCATCGCTTCGCTCACATGGCCTTGAAGGTTGTATCGCTAACGTTGTGTTTTAGAGTAACACGGCCGTCCTCTAAATCCTATGTCGCTACCTAGCCACAAAAATATGTTTATCGTGATCAACGGCAAATACTGGAGCCACCCATGGGCCGTCGGCTTTCCCAGCTACCATCCTGTCTTCGACCCTATTGCCGGTGAGTCAAGTGGGAGCGGACGGAGCAGCTCATCTGCAGCATACTCCAAGAACACAAACACACGGAAATATCGCGGCGCCCACACCAGTGACTTATGGCCACCGGGATCATACCAGTCGACGGGGCTGCGGAGCATGGCCGATAAGAAAGATACGGTCTTGTGGTGCTTATCCCGCTCCCGGGAGGCCACGTTCCACCGCTAACCGCCTTTGAACAGGATACGCATGGAAGAAAGTATCTGGAAAGATTATCTGCCGTGCCGCAAAAATGAGTCATCGCGGCGGGAGTGTCCTCTTGACGACACAGATTGACTTTCATGTATGCCGGAATTTGGGGCTCAGACTTGCCTTGTTGTTCATTCAGCACGGCCGGTAAGGGCCGCTAGTGCTCGGGAAGCGTCCCTCCCCAAGCAGAGATTTCCTACAATAATAATCCGTCGCCGCATGTGAAAGTTCGGAGCTTGCGAAGAAGACAAAAAGTTGCCACAGATGACGATCGATGCCAGGCCGTCTCCTCGTGTAGAGCGATTGACAAGATATGCTTATGGGTCCCTTAATTCCAATTGGCAGCGGAGATTCCGAGCTCGTGGCGGGGTAGTACATAGCCTTTTTAGCGCCGACCAGGCTGGAGAGAGGTCTGACCGGTGATCAAAGCCTTAGAAGGCCGCAGGCGATGCTTGTCTTATTCACCGGGCGTATTTCGGCGAGGCAGGCTATGGATAGGGAAGGATCATGATCTTGCCCTATACATGCACCATGGGAAGTCGACGCTGTCGGGCAATGATGCTAACCGACTGAGACAGCATCTTCGCCGTTGATTCAACGCATACCAGTTGTATGCATGTCCACGCATAGCCTTGGTCGCCTATTAGTCAATCGTATGGAGAGGGGAGGGGAGCTCCCGGACGCATTGAGTGTTGAGGCTCGACTGTCGTAATAATGCTACTGTGCCCTCCTCGGTCGCACTCGGGCTTCGTGAAGCTCCCGCGCGCGCGTATCTGGAGTACAACTCCGGTTCGTGTCTTTAATAGAAACTTGACCTTTGAGGCGTGTTCCTGTCCATTTCAGTATTGCACGCAGTCGATACAGATTGGACTCAACTGTAGATACCGGGTGCCGGCAGGCCATCGGCACCGTATCCTATAGCCGGAGTGCACCTCGTGGGGTCGTAGTATTCAACGGAGCTTCTCGTCTATATCCCGTCCTTTGCGCCGTCTTTAACCAATAACGCTCAGAGTCTCAGTCCAGCGCCGTCGCGAAGTGGAAGGGGGCTAGTTTGAGATCAGTGAACGTTTTCCTTCGGCGCACAACCGCGTGTGTTCACAACCCGTTCTCAATAATCGTTGGGCGAACCTCACGATGATAGCAAGCTACATCTGTAAGATCTGACACAAGCGTACGCTCTCCGTTGGATGGATGCCTCAGACTCGGTCCGGATGACACTCCTTCGGTGTTGCTCATTCGGCGACCCTCTCTTATCCGACCCTTTCCCGCCTGACGAGAGCGTCATGGCAGATCTCACCGACAACAAGGTTCCTAACGAGACCGTTGGGCGACGTTATGATACGTTTGTGATGTTCTGACACCTGTTCTGCGGATGGATGCCTCGGACTCGGTCCGGATGACGCTCCTTCGGTGTTGCTATCTCAGTGTGTTCATCCGCCTGTGCTCCCTCACTCATCCTCCTACGCTCGACATCACGAAAAGGTAAATGGTGACGATTGGCGACGATTGGGTGACGATTCGGATGGATGCATCGAAGTCGGTCTGGATGACGATCCTGGCGACGACTGGCGACGTTTTGGGTGACGATTGGGTGACGATTTGGCGACGATTTTGGCGACGATTGGGCGACGACTGGGCGACGATTGTGCTACTCCGCGGTGTTTTTGACACCTATGTGACGGATGTGTGTTTCGCTGGCGACGTTTTGGGTGACGATTGGGTGACGATTTGGCGACGATTTTGGCGACGATTGGGCGATGACTGGGCGACGATTGTGCTACTCCGCGGTGTTTTTGACACCTATGTGACGGATGTGTGTTTCGGACTCGTTCCAGGTGACGTTTCTGCGATGCCCTCTCCGCAAGTTGCATGCGATGTCCGCCCCTCCCCCTCCCCTGCGTGTCAGCTTCATTTGAACGATTACACTCCATCGTCAGTCGACACGCCATGGTCCTCTGGACGTGCAAACCCGTCCGTAGCTCCCGTCCCCGTACCACCACCCAAACTATCCTGCAGGGTCCTATTCCTCGACCGTTACACGGTCCGCCGCCCTCCACGACCACCCCGAGGATTTCGCCACACCCACCTCGCCCTAGCCCACCTGCAGCCGCAAGCCCAGACGACCTCCGTACACGGGGCGGATCGCTCTCGTTCCGGATATATGATAACGGTCCGCATCGAAACCACGCACCCTTCGACTTCTTACCAACGTCGGATCGCCGCTCGCCCGATATCACGCGCCCCCATTTCGTCCTCCCATGGTGATGTCTTCGCCAAGCACAGCCTACACAAACTCGCCTGGAAGAAACGTCTACCCCTCCTGGCCGCCTTTTTGACATGATCCCAGCTCCTTCGCGGGATCCGCCTCTTCCCCTCCAGGCCTGACGAGAGCGTTATGGCTGATCTCACCGACAACGATGTTCCTAACGTGACCGTCGGGCGACGTTTTATGTTACGTTTTTGGTGTTCTAACACCTGTGCTATGGATGGATGCCTCGGACTCGGTCCGGATGACGCTCCTTCGGTGTTGCTATCGCTAGTTTCTGGCGCGGTTCGCTCCCCCTTGCTCCTGCTTGCGTCATTCGTCCTATCCCCACGACTGTTCCCGAACGTTACGTGTTGTTATGCCCGGGTGTGCCGTTCGCTGTACGTCGTGCGGGGCCGTTTCGTGTGATGCTTTTCCCCCCACCCCCATTTTGTTTTTCCCTACAAGGGTTTTTTGCTGAGGGGTGGGTGGGTTTTTATTGCACTATCGGAAGCCCCTGTATTGACACGCGACGACGGCTGAAGTGGGCCGCCGCTAGGTAATGTATTGCACATAGTAGCACATACATGTACCTAGTTTACCTGCACCAGTGCTGAAGCGGCGTGTCGGCTGTATAGCAGCTCACGGGGGCCGTGGATGCACTGTGTGCGCCAAGCCGTGCGTATTGACGTGCGGTGCGGCAACCGGTTGTTCCGCTATTGGGACCGCGCCGGAAATATACCTACCTACCTACCTACCTGTTCGAGCAGTAGTCACGTGACTTAAAGGCAACCCCCGCGCTCGTTGTTCAGGCAGTGGTTCACCGTGTTTCCCTGCGCATCGGGCATACTTAGGCTGGTCATCGATATCATCGCTAGCAACAGTCTGTTCTACTCGGCAGAAGAAATCCCCTAGAAATGTCTCGCATTCCCCAACCTTCATCTTCACGGACTCCCAACAAACCGATTGGCACGTCGGGGACGCTCACGCCTTCCAAGTCGCGTTCTAATCTTCGTGCACCTTCACCGTTGAAACCATCTGGCGTCGCTAAATCTCCAGCTACACCGAAAAGGCTGCCTGCGACGCCGATTAAGTCAAAACCATCCATCTCCTCCCTAAAGAAGTCGCCCTCTAAACCTAGTATGGATGCTTCCCGAGAAACCCCAGAAACCCTGCCGAAGCCTGCGCTGAGCATTCGCGAGCAAATCGCCTTGAAACGTGCGGAAGCAAAGAAGGCGATGACCAGCAGCAAAGGCGGTTCAGGGGATGACTTTTTCGCCGTTCCCGATTCACCCGCGAAGGGACCGGCCGGGGAAGAGGATGCTCTTGGTCGGTGGTCCGTGCGAGAAACCATCGAACGAGCAAGGAGCTCTGGTTAGTGTCTGAGCCTGCTTACTACCGAAACCTACATGCTGATTCCGGATAGGCTTACTGAATATTTCTTCGCGTTCCTTGCCCTGCATTCCTTCCGCCCTCTACGAAATACATCTTGGTGTTACCCCGGAGCCCCTGAAGCTGGTTCCGAACGAGCCTTCTCTTCCATCGCCTTCTGAAGATAGCTCTAGGTCTAGACGAGGAGGAGAAACTTTGCCTTCTTGGTACGACTCGCATGATCTGGAGGTCATCAAGGCGGGTAACAACGAGATCCTCGAGATCCAGCCCGAAATCGTGATGTTCGGCTCCCTGAAAAGCATAGACGTAAGCTCTTTCCCGTCCGTTTCGATCACGACTCAGAGTGATCCGTAACTATCAGCATCATTTCTGTGTATACAGCTGCACCTCAACAAGCTGGCGAAGCTGCCGAATAGCTTTGCAGACCTCATGGCGCTCACGACGCTCGACCTGTCACACAACCAGCTAGCATCGCTACCGGCAAATCTATTCGCGCTCCCGAATCTAGTCACTCTCAACGTCTCGCATAACTCGCTCACGTCGCTTCCTTTTTCGGCACCGTTTTCTGCGAAATCGGATATAGTTCCAGGGCAGTTGCGTTCTAGCAGGGACGGCGGGAGCCTCTTCGCACCGGTCGTTGAGCGGGCAAAGCAACCACTCCCGCGACTCCTGACACTTGATGCATCCCACAACCAGATCACCACAGACTCGATTGATCACGAGAGCGGCGCTGTGCCGCGATCACTTGCAAAGTTCGACCTTTCGGGCAACCCGCTAGGAGGAGGAAGCTGGCAAGGTGCCTCCCTCATACGAGCCCTCGGCGCCCTACGGGACCTTCGGGAGCTACTTTTGGAGCGTGCAGAGATCAGCGATGATGCATTCCCTCCTGATTTGTTCACATCTGCCAATGCCCAGCCTTCCTTCCCCAGCTTGCGCAGGTTGGATCTTGGCGAAACCAAGGTTACCGAGGGAGCTGTACGGTCAGCTCTGGATGGGAAAGTACCACTCAAGATCACCTTCCAGCTTACCACGGGCGAGGTACCAGCAGGAATGCTGCAAGTAAGCGTCGGAAAGAAAGTCGTCAAGGAGCCTTGGGAGATCGAAGCGGAACTGCGAGCTAAGGCGAAGAAGGAACGTGGTGCATCTCCACCACAGCCGTCCGAGATTGGCGCAGACGAATCTGCGGTGCCCAGAGCACAACCCCAGAAGGAGCAATGGGAAATCGAGGCGGAACAAGGATTGAACACGGCCGGTGCCCAGCGAAGGATGAGAGCAGCTGCCGTCGCTGCCAGCGGCAGTGCTCAGGCGTCCAGTAATCTGACGAAACCTCCAGTCAAGAAGACGGAGGTGATGAAGGAGCCTTGGGAGATCGAGGCCGAGCAGGGTTTGTTGGCAGCAGGTACCCGTCGACGAGTACGAGCTCTGGCTGCAGAGAACAACAAACCAGCGAGTGCGGGAACCTCACCGGAAAGGTCCAGCCCTACTGGGCCGTCCTCACCGGACACTATTATCGCGAGCTCTCAATACTATCAGCCGAGAACACAATCCCTAAAGCTCCCCCCGTGTCAGCCACCCACTCGCAATGGACTCGGTCACGCCCGCAACTTCTCCCTTGCACCATCCCGGGGACAGACCGTCAATCCTACCGAACTCGCACTGCCGACCGCCACGCTCCCATTGGCTCTCATATACAAACAGGAGTTCTCCAAGACGTTGCGAACCCTGGAGCTAGCCCACAGGCGCATGGACCAGACGTTCGACCTCCCGCTGCTCAGCTCCGGCGAGCCGGCCTTGCTCGCGTTGGAGGAACTCATCCTCGAAGGTTGCAGGCTCAGCGATGCCGTATCTGTTACCCAGGACGGTTGCGCGACCCGTGCGCCCGAACCGCTTCTCCCGCTCCTCGCGACCCTCTTCCCAAATCTCCAAACCCTCGATCTCTCATGCAACGCAATCACGTCAGCGGCCTTGACTCCGGATGCACTCAAGACGCTCATTCTAGCGACGGATTCCCGCAAGGGTCTTCGACGCCTGCACTTACGTGAAAATCGCCTGGATAACCTGGATGGCTTCGCGAGTCTCTCGGAGCTCTTCCGGGGCAACCGTTTGGTACCCGAGTGGAAGATGGAGGAACTTGATGTCAGGGACAACGCCGTTGACAAGCTGCCTCCTGAACTGGGCCTGCTCTCACTGGACGTCTTCCTGGTTTCTGGCAACACGTCAGTTTTCATGTGTATCCATGCTAGACAACGAGAGCTAACGCACCGTGCTTCCTTAGATTCCGAGTTCCACCGAGTCGGGTTTGGGAGAGAGAAGGAACCAAGGGTCTTCTGAGCTGGCTACGCGGCAGGATTGAGTAGCAATGCCACGGCGTAGCGTAGGACCCCCCCCCTTCAGGGTCTTGTTATCTACGGATGGATGCTCGAAACCAAACAGACGATGTTGATGCATAAACCACTGAGAGTATGGCGGCCGCCCAAGCGCCCAGCATGAATAAGCGCCCGTAGCCACTGCCGCGCCATCCCCAGCAGTTGGTCTCATTATTGCTCCCTGACTCACCTGGCACTTGCTCAATCATGTCGGAAACTGCTGTTGCTACGACTAGCAAGTCCGCCAAAAAGTTGAAGCCTGCTCGCAAGCAGGTCAAACCTGGAGAGGTTGAGAAGAAGGAGGCACCTCAAACGGGGAAAGAGTATAGTGCGTCGAACATCGGTACCATATACCAACGTAGTGGCTCATGAGCTTGATTAGACATATGGTATAACAAATGGGCTGGTGGAGATCGCGAAGACAGTTATTCCAAGTACGTCTCGTTAGCTAGACGAAGCCAAATCGCCACTCATCAATCCGCGCAGCAAAACGAAGTCGCAAACGCGCTGTAACATCAAAAGAGACTCAGGCCTCACCCGCGCAAATATGACGGGCATGAAGTACTACTGCCTCTTCTTTGCCCGCGGCTGTTGCCCGTATGGCTGGGAATGCGAATACCTCCACATGCTCCCTGATCCCTCTATCACCGCTCTACCCGACAACTCTAAGGACTGCTTTGCGCGAGACAAGTTCGCTGACTACCGCGATGATATGGGCGGTGTCGGAAGTTTTCAGCGGCTAAATCGTACTTTGTACATCGGTCGTATCAAGGAGGTGGGCACCGGAACGGAGACGGAGGCTATGGTTCGCAGGCATTTTAAGGAATGGGGCGAAATTACGCACAGTACGTCCTTGTCTCCATATCATGGAATAGGGGACTGGAACATTGAGCATTGCAGTTCGTGTCCTTCAATATCGCAGCGTCGCATTCGTCACCTACGCCTCAGAGTTCAATGCGCAGTTCGCTAAGGAGGCAATGGCCTGCCAATCACTCGACAACGACGAGATATTGAACGTGCGCTGGGCAACGGAGGATCCCAACCCCCAGTCTAAGATCGATGAGCGAAAGCGGCTCGAAGAGGAAGGCCAGAAGGCCATCCGGGAGCGTATGGATCCGCGGATCGTCGAGGCAATGCAGAGCATACGGGCACTGGAGGAGGGCGCGCCCTCGAGTGGACCTTTGCAGATAGAGGATGGTGCGGATGACGGTGACGAGAGGGCGACGAAGAGGCGGAGACTCGAAATAGAAGATGCACCGGAACAGACCTCGGAGGACGATGACGATACAGAGGAGACGCCCCCACCTCCACCGCAGCCGAGTGGTCTGCTCAGCATTGATACGCTAGAGGGTCTGAAATACTTCGCTCAAATACGCGAGCAACGTGGGGCACCACCCGCCAAGGCTGCTACACGTATACCTGCCAAACCGCTCACGGGAGGCTTGGGAGTGGCTGATTATGGCAGTGACGAAGAGGATTAGTATGCATTCCTTTGTATATGTGTGTCCTGTTAGGACCTGGCAGTGACGAAGAGGATTAGTATGCATGCCTTTGTATATATGTGTCCTGTTAGGACCTGGCCGTGCGGAAGAGCCTTCTCGCGCGCATGTCTAGCAGTGATATTTCAGGCCATTGGGAATGTAGCGTATGGATACAAGATGAACCAGAGAGCGTAACGAGAAACAGAATTGTAAAGTAAACGCAAAACCAAAGTCGTAGGGCCACCTAAAGCATAGTCCAAGAAAGCAATGGCAGAAAGGGAAAATATGAAGGATGGCGCATACCGGGCGGCAAGCCAGCGATAACGATATCTACCTCCACGCTGCATCATTCCACCACCTCTTCTCTGCGCCTCGTATCACCCACTCCGAAATCCCTTGCGTCGATGCCGCGTACACATACTTCCCACTGGGATCGAAACATATGCCTGCCAAGTCCAACCGTGGCTCGCAAGCGTCCGCCTCGGGTTCTGCCGCAGATGACGCCAACCCACGATAATCACGTCGACTCTCGTAACCATAGAGGCTGTTGAGATGTCCATGCCTCGAGTATTCGCGATACATGCGCGAGGGAGATCGAGGAGATAAGATGGAGGTGCTCGAGCCCGGGATTGAAGTGAGGGTATGAGAGTGAGAGAGAGAATGCCGCCAGGAGGTGCGGCTGGGCCCGAAGGAACCCTGCCTTTGAACGCCGGGCCGTGTACTGGAAAGTCCCGAGAGTCCCAATCCGGGTGTCGTCGTGGCTGGCGCCGACGAGAAGGGAACAGGGGACGATCCACGCGAGGAGACGCAATCAGATTCCAATTCATCGACTTCCATCTCTGCATGGTCAGCAGGGTCCGACCACCCGTCCCTTCCCTCCTCGCGTTCTTCGTGCGCGCGCATCAGATATGAGCTGTACGCGCTGCGTACCACGGGGCGGGTACGGAAGCCGTGACGTCGGATCGTACGTCGCACGGAGGCCTCGTCTGAGCGGCTGCCGAGTGGTGGGATGACGACAACGCCTTCGAACCGCTCGTCGTCGTTTTCCGTGTCATGCTCGGTTTCGTAGTACGCGTCGTGGTCGTGGCCCATCGTCATGATGTCTTCGGCGCTATATCGCCGCGACGTGCGCAAGTGCGAACGCGCGGGAGATGGAGAACGAGACTGAGCCTGGGGCCGCGCCCGGCCAGGCGTGGGTACACGGATAGTTTCTTCTGTCTCGAAAGTCTGCGCGTCCACCGCGTGCATCAGGTTCACATGCTGCAACGCGTGTCAATGAGAATCAAGGTATAACAATATGAGGCACGAACTTCTGTGAATAACATTATCTCCTTGCCGTCAGGTGGCCCGCCGAATTTAACACTTCGTACTCCCCAACCAGGCGCCCGCGCCGACGCTCCCGCTCCGCCCCGTGCCCAACTCCACGGATCCTCGAAAAGCCAACCACTCGCTTCCTCTTCTTGCTCAATACCACTGCACGACTCGGCCCGCCCTCGTGTCTTATTCGTCTCGAAGACCTTGAGCGGTTTAGTGCTCCGCACGTCCCATACGACCACCATGCCGTCCTGACAGGCAACCGCGAACTTGCTGCCATTGCGAGAGAAGGCCGTTGAAAACGACGCAGGTGCACATTGGGATGCAAACTGATAAGAGTTAGGATGGGGAGAGGCGAGGAGGGGTAGGATTAGCTTGGCAGTGCGTTGAAAGGACAGGCGAGAGGAACCAGTAACGTGGTGCAGGTGGACTTCGTTGGAATCGCCAACGGTGAGCAACGCGCGCCCGTCAGGGGACACAGAAGCTACAAAGCCATCAGAGTACGATCGCAAGGGCGGCCGAGGGGGTACACACAGTGATTGAGCGGCACGTCTAGCTTGAGTGTGCCGCACTCGAAGAGACGCTCTACCTCCTGCCCTCTACGGCGCGCCGCAATATCGTAGAAGCGCACGCAGTGGTCATTATTCGACACTACTATCCGGGGATCAGGATTGCCTTCGTGCCCGATGGATAGGAGTACGGAGTTGTTGATCGAGCCAGGAAGAATGCGCTCGTGGCGCCAAATCTGCTTGGAGCGCGAGTGCAACGATAGATGTATCTCAGCCTCTTGTCCGCCCGCGGCATAGAGAATGGTATCGGTGTCGGGTAGAGGTAGAGCAGTGAGATTGCAAGGCGAGAAGTTACAATCCGCAAGGCGCAACTTCCTCTGCGCATAATGAGTCACGGCTGAGATATGGCTCATAACATGGCTACCTACATGGACACCAGACACATCAAGCTCAATGATAGACCTATCCTGGATGTAGTTCACGATAGATGGTTCTCGCGGGCAGACTATCAACTCCCGCAATTGACTGTGCATCCGCTCAGCACGGCGACAAGTTACGGACGCTGCGGCAGTTCCTCACATATGCGCTATGGACACGTTGGCCTTGATAGAGTGTCTTGGTGTTGCCGATAACAACGCTGGTCCTTCGCGTGCCATGGTCGTCGAGGAAGGCGGTAAGCAAGGGATGGCCCAGTGGCTATGTAATGCTCAGCAAGGGGTGTTATGTGACTTGTTACGGCTCGTTACTTCATTCTATTGACCTCAGGCTATCCTCCCCCCTCCCTGTCCTTCGCTTGCTTCCGGGTCCTGCTGCTTGATCTTGGATACGTGTAATAGCTAACTATCCATGCCGCCAAAGAAGCAGGATAAGGGAGGATCCTCCTCGAAGCCGAAGGAGGATAAGGTGTGTTGTACATCACCCTGACCATACACGGGCTCACCGGGCATTTGTAGACCTTCGGCATGAAGAACGTTAGATCTTTATAGCTCTCTACGATGGATCAACGCTCACAGCAATCCGGCAGAAAAACCGCTCTACTAAGGTACAAAAGCAAGTTGCACAGATTCAGGCGCAGCAAGCAGTAGCAGGCAAATCCCGTGCGGCGCTCGAGAAGGAGAAGGAGAAGGACCTACGCGCCAAGCAGAAGCTCGAGGAGGAGAAACGGAGGAAAGAGGAGGCCGCTCTGCTCAAGCCCGTGCAAACGCAGAAGGTGCCTTTCGGGGTCGACCCGAAGACGGTGCTGTGCGTGTTCTACAAGGCGGGGAATTGCGAGAAGGGCAACAAGTGCAAGTTCAGTCACAATATGGATATCGAACGGAAGGTTGAGAAGAAGAATCTCTATGCGGACGTGCGAGACGACAAGGCGAACGGTGAGGAACTGCGTTGCTGTCGCTTACCACTCGGCTGAATGATCTCGGCCGAAGACACTATGGATAAATGGGACGAGACGAAGTTACGAAGTGTTATTACTTCGAAACACGGAAATCCTCGGACAACAACAGATGTACGTCCGGTCCCCTGCCCTGAGTGAGATTCGACCTGATTATACTCTCCACAGATTGTCTGCAAATTCTTCATCGAGGCCATAGAGTCACAGAAGTGAGCCTTTGATATCTTTACTCAACCGTCCTATTATTGCTCTATCGCTTTATCTCTTGCACGTGCATGTGCTATGCAACGGCTTGTTAACCTTTCCCATGAAGATTCGGCTGGTTTTGGGAATGCCCAAATGGCGGCGAAAACTGCAAATATCGACACGCCCTTCCGCCTGGTTTCGTGCTCAAGTCACAGAAGAAGGCAATGGACGAGGCTGCGAAGGCGAACACCATAAGCTTGGAAGAATTCCTCGAGGTCGAGGTACGAGCACGCCATCTTTCATTACGCTGCATGCGCGCTGGGAACTCGCCGCTTATTATGTGTGCTCCGTCACAGCGACACAAGCTAGGGTCAAACCTTACTCCGGTCACGCCAGAAACGTTCGCGAAATGGAAGCAAACACGGATGGACAAGAAGGCCGCGGAGGAAGAGGCGATCCGCAAGGCAAAGGACACGCAAGCTGCGGCGGGCAAGAGCTCGGGCCTGAGTGGACGAGATCTCGTGCGTGTCACTCCATATGCACACCCTGCGTTCTGTTTCCGAGTTTGCATCACTCACGCCGGCCACAATCGCAGTTCCAATACAATCCCGAGTGGTTCGCGGAATCGGACGACGAGGAGTCCGAAGAAGAGTGGGACCTCGAGAAGTTCAGGCGCGAGAAGGAGGAGGAGGATATTGCGCGGGAGGAAGAGCGGATCAGACAGCTGGCGCTTGGTGGTGGAGATGGCTAGCGTGATGTGTTCGTCTGATGGAGGTCGATGCTCGCAGCTGCACCATGAACACTTGTCTGTAACCATACCACCAGTCTTTCATACCACTCGCATCTCGTTCAATCCGGCGGGTTTTCCGGACAGACTTGAATCACCTTCGTCTCACGGGTTGTCTGGCTCGGCCTTGGCGCTATCGAACAGGCTGGTGAAGATACCGCGACGACCCTGCAACGTCTTCATAATGCCCAACGGGCATCTGGCTTGGGTATGCATCTTTACTATCTCATCCATCTTTGTGCTGCGGCGAGTCCCTAGAATGCTCACCTCGTACTTGCTCGGCGACCGCTCGGCATCGCCGTGACCTCCGCGAACATGCACACGAGCACTTCATATAGAACCTATGATGCCCTCATGATTTCGAACTGAGAATAGAAGTTACAGAGAGGACGGTCGAGGCTCGCACGAAGCATCGCCATGAAGGGCCGTTCCGGTCCACGCGTACCCGAGAGCAAGAAGGAAGCCGTCGAAGGCAAGACATTAGGTCGGGCCGCGGCAACGTCGGGAGGCCGATCCCCCGATGCCATACCGTGTCAAAGGTCGTTTGTTAACGTTCCGCAAATAGTGCCTGTATACGTCGAGAAGCATCAGTCCGAGCGGCGTCAATAAAGGAATTATACGTCTTAGCACGGCAGCTACCGACCTGCAAGATGCTTAAGGGCCGCGTCGCGTCTGGTGTAGTGTCTGTTGCAGACGGGGCAGACATGCGCGTGCCCGAGACCGTGTGTAGCTAGATGGCGAACGCAGTCTGAGCGCCGTGCGAAGCGCCGGCCGCATCCTTTAGCGCAGGTGAAAGGCTTTTCCCCAGTGTGCGAGCGCAGATGACCTGCGGCGGGGGACATGAGATTAAGAAGCAGAAGTGACGCATGATAGTTCTGTCATGCAATACTCACCTTCTAGGTTAACTCTAGTCGTAAAGGACTTTTCGCAATCTTTCACGGGGCAACAATGTCGGGCAGATCTTCCCTTGCTCCTCTTCTCCCGCGGTGCAGGTCTGGCAGAGAACTCAGCTACCTGCGCAGTGACAGGTTTATATTCGGCGGAATTTTGATATGATGCAGCACTGCTGGAGAACCCAGGCTGCACATGCTTCCAACGTCGCTCGGTGTCCGTAGACGAGCATGGCGCAGCACCGACTCTTGTTTCGAGGGTCCCAGAATAAGCCTGCGCGGAGTCCGTAGAAGCGGCGGCGCACGAGTTTAAGCTAGAGGTCTCAGCTTGCGTCGGCGTAAGTGACGCCGTGTTACTCTGCGTCTAAATATGGTCAAGCGCGGTTGCATCTCTAATAAATGACCGGAGGTCCACGATAATCACGTACCCCAAACGTTCTCGGGAGATATTCATGAGGTGGATGCTCGGGCCCGCCAGAAGCACTGTTTCTTGGATGCTCTACGTATGCATGCGTCAACCCAATGCCCGGATCTACACGTTGGATTTAGGGAAAAGACGGCGGAAAGATTATGCCGACGCACCTGTCCAGAGCGCCGCGGGAGCGCTCGCGGAAGGAATCCTCGCCGCCAACCTGCAGGCCTCCGCCGACATCGGTGGCAGCGAGGATACACGTCCGTGATCTGTCTGCGGGGGAAAGACCGAGACCATGACCCCCTTAGCAGGACTGTCGTACGTCGCTAGCCCAGTCGTGGCGGGTTCATACTGGTAAGATACGTGAGGATGTAGACATGGAAGTGGTTGGGGCAAAGCTCGACGCAAAGGCCATGTCGCTGAAGAGAGCATCAATAATCAGAAAACATGTCAACTAGGGGTAGTCGACTGACCAGAACGGTGCGTATACAGGTCAGAGTCGTCTATACCGACGTATGTGGATGCAGCGTCGGTACGAAATGAGGTCCTGCTGATCAAGTCAGTCCATGGTAATGCAAGTTGATCCTCTGCGTATACTAACAACATCGCGTTGCGAATCAAGCGCGGACTAGGATTATAGAGGAAGGTCGAGGGTGGAGGCAAGGGCGTAGCACGCGCCAACGGGTGATTGCATTGTTATATGGGCTGGTTGAGTAAGGTCGAGCTCGTGACATTTTCGGGAGGCGCCGTCTAGCGAGCGAGACCCGGTTCGATTGCCACATTTCCACAACAACGAAGAACCGATACCGCTAGGACAAGTATCAAACGCGGATCATCACGCACCAACTCCGAAAGAATCCAGCAGAAGTCGAGCGCATCTTATGTTGTGTGAGAGCAAGAGACCCGAAGCGTGACCAACACAATCGAAGGCTCCTGGGAGATTATTAACGACAGCTCCTGGAAAGCACGAGGTTTCGTCGTGTATCAGTGCATGCAAGGCCAGAAGAGTCCATGTTGTCGGAGCACTTTCCCTGGACCGTTGTCTAAGGCGTTCGAGGAGATTAGCGTTTATCCCTCTGGTTGAGACAGATGACGCTCACTCTATTCTGTAAGCGGGAAGGTGGAAGGAGCAAGTGCGGTGTAAGCAAAACTTCCGCTATCAGTGCATGTACAGATCCACACGCTAGCGAACGCCAGGCAATGTCGGAGGAGTTTGGGAGGAGGCGTGATTTGTATTTCGTTTGTATCGTTGGCACCCTTCCAAAGACGAGTTCTACGAACGCTGAATTTGGCGATTCGGGCTTAGCAAAAATTGTATGGCACATGGCGCCTGCGCACTGGCACGATAATCTCTGACCAATCGTAAGTTTTGAGGTGAGAGAGGAGTTTTAGTGGTTGTCCGGAAGCGAGCGGAAGCATCTGCCGCTACAAATCGGACGCTCCGGCAATTCGGCAAGTCCCAGGCGTCGAGAACTACGGCTTTTCGCTACGTCATGGAGACCTGGTTGGGTGCAACACTCGGAGACCTCGGACGTACCAGAGGAATCAAGGTCGAATGATGGATTCCTGGGCCACTCGCGACATTCAACGCCAGGGCCCTCGGTCTGCGCCGCTGTCGGAGAAGGATATGTTCTGATCCGATATTTGTAGTCCCGCACGGCCTTTCGAGGCCTTGTAAAACGCAGCATACTGAGTCATCGGGCATCCTAAGTAACACGCCGTTCGGCCTCCTCCGGTGATCACCCTGCGGAATGACTAGGATTTGTTACCCCAGGATCTGACATACCGAACGCTCTGGGACAGTATCTCGAAGGACCAGAGGTCCAGACGAAAATAAGTACCTCGCTCGCTCACGCTGTCGTCCGACATTGGTAGACCCAGTGAATCGGACCTCGGCTCCTGCTGTCGTTCCAATATCGGTAAGATATGTGGGCTAAGTCGGAAGAGAAGATATCGCCATTGACTTCTCCCGCATGGGCCTGGCCGGAGTCGCGACTCGGGGGTGGACGCAATGGGCCTCGTGAGGCAAGGTACTGAAGCTTCCTACCGAAGTCCCGGAACGTGTCCGGTTCTATCATTCACCCGTCCGAGCGACGTTCAATCCGCAAAGGGCGGGGAAACGGGGCCCACTGAAGCGGGGTCGTGATGGCTCATGGTTGACATATGTTACCTCTACCCAAGTCCAGAGCATCGAGTTTTGAAAACGACTTGTGTTGGCAGAGGGCCTCGTGCATAATCTTTGGCGCAAGATATCGACTGACGATAGGGAATGAAAGACCGACATAGAAGTAGTGGAACATCGATTGGAGCTCGAACGTCGTTGAGCAGGCAAAAACTTGAGACATTATTGTTATTACATAATCTCGGCCCATGACACCATTGGGCGCAGCCTTCACTCTTTCTTGTTCTGGTAAGTTACAGTGTAGCGAGGCTGTAGGATTGGTTAAGGTCTAATACGAACCACTTCTGAGATCTCCCCGGCGGCGGAAGAAGCGCATGAGTCGGGACTTTATACCCTCGTTCCCCTAATAATTCACGAACTCGCCTCATACTCCTCCCGTGTCGACGACCGCCAATTCCACGTCGGGTTACTCTTCTATCTGATAGTGTTGTCCACGAGTATGTCGAAATTGTCCGACCTATGAGCCGTTGTACGTACTGATGAGAGCAGCAGAAACATGAGTATTCCCATGGCCGCTTCATAATCGCGACGCAGCAACCTGCTCGACCCGGTATTTGTAGTGACCCCAATACTTTGTGATTGGTTCTCATCGATCGACTGGGCAGCTGTTGTTGTTCTATAGACTCAACCGGCTGAAACAATCCTCGCGAAACGGACGAGCGTGCTCATAGCCTCATAATCTTCCGATGTCAGGGTGTTTCCAGGTTTGAATTGCGCCGATGGAAACGTCTCGGGTAGATGGCGCTGACTGATGCGCAGAATCGTTATATTGTGTATGTGCGTGTCAATTCAAATTGCATCATACGTCGGCATAGCCGTTCACGCTCTCTGTCCACCTTCGCTTACAATACTATGAGATTACTTAGGGTGCACTCCAGAGCGGCGGCTCACGGTACACGGCGGCGATCAGCTGGCATATTCACCATACTTCTGATAAGGGCTGGTGGCATTCGGCATGCCCCGCCATTTCATGGGGCCAATGGACCCGCTGCAACATCGTCGCCCGTGTGTCTGTTTCAAATGATCATCCATACGCCAACATTCACTATATCCTCCTCGCCCATCCTGCAGAAGTGTGTGGTAGGCACATCTAAGTTCAGTTCCCAGCCTGTCCGAGCTTCCGCTGTTACGATGCACCCCACCTAGCAACACCTGAGGGACCGCCACCCGTCAAATGCTGCATGTGCCTCATGTAGCACCCTCCCTGCACCGCGCATACTACGATCTATGTGACAACTATTCATACTGTCCTGCTACGCCGTCACTGTTGTACAAGTATGTGGCGTCGCGCTCGCAAAAGGATGAAATTGAATAATGAGCAAGAAGATGACGAGTAACGCGCCCTACATGTCGCAATGCAGGTATGTAATCACGATGGACACCCGAAAGCGACATTGTATGGCATAAAGATGAAGATCAAGGCACATACGTACACAGTATAGCGCTGAGCCGTGATGTATCAGAGCTGATCTACCACCTTGGTACAGGTCCGTCATACCTCACACCAACCTCGAAGGTTCCGAGCTTGATGAGACTTCCCGTAAACATTCATTAATACGTGATGCTCGTGTTCACTTGGATAGGACTATTGCCACAGGTATGGTATCTACACGAGTAGTCCCTGCATTGATGCATACCTTAAAATGCCTACGGAGTACGGAACGCAGTGCAAAGCTGAAAATCCTATGGGAATAGGGGCACAGTGCGTAATCCAGAATCAATATGCAGGAGGTACACGGGTGCGAGCCTAAGAATTGTTGTTTGAACAGATACACATTGCTTTCCCATAAAGATCCTTCGAAAACCAGCCACAGTGCATGTACACACAAGCGAGGATCACAGTGATGCGTAGTCACAATGCACCGCACCATGGAATATGTGCTCCGCCCGACTCAAGCTCGATCCATAAGTTGGCCTGATGGACGCGGTCTCATCTTCGAACCATAGCACGAAGATGGCTGGAAATGAGAGCCCGCGAGCCAGCGCAGGGGGCGGGACGGCGGGCTGCAGGAAGGATACAATGTGGGCGGTGAAGTGGGAGCGCCTCGCCATCTCGCCGACATACATACACGTTTTCTCCACCATGTAGTCTACCTCCTGACTATTTCGACTGCTATATCGAACATATAGACGCATGAATGCGACATCAGTGCATCGTTGAGGGACACTGGCGGCCAAAGGAAGTTGGACATGAACTGATTAAGTACAAGGACTTTCAACCCAGAGCCCGAATGCGAATGCATTCGTTGATCAGATTGAAACAGCGATTCTGAAGTGACGACGTCGTTCAACAGAGTCAAGCGATGGCCATGCGGGCTCACGTGGATTGATTACGACAGATGGCGCTTTATGCACGCGAACACGCGCTATCAGATAAGATAGTACAGCGGACGCAGCGCTGGCGTCATCGCCACACATCTCCCTCACTCCTGTTCCGTTCGTCCCGACTTCTCCGGGCTGCCGGCATCGTTGTTGACGACGCGCTCTATGCTATGCTGGCCACAGCAAAGGCAGGCTTGCCCTACCGACACGTCTCTCTGAGACCCCGACAGCCGTCTACCTGCATCGCCCGCACTCGTGCTCGTCGTTACACCGATCAATCCAACAAACCGCCTGGCGGTACGTCTGAGGAGAGACAAACTCCCGACCTCAAGGATGCTGTGACGAAGACAGCCGAGCTCGGTCCACCTGATGCGGAGAGGAAGACGGCACTTTCGTGGTGGCCGAAATTCAGAGAGTGGTGGTGCTCCAGGACTGATCCGGAGGAGGAGTTGTTTCACTATGCCATCAGGGACAAGTTGGCCCGCACCCTTACGCAGGGGGCTGCGAAACATGATGCGAAACATGAAGGGATCTCGTTACAGTCTGAGGGGAGGAAGAGGAAGAGAAGGAAGAAGATAGGCGTTGAAGATGGATTAATGCTGAAGATGTTATTGGACGGAATCGACAAACGTTTAGTAGAAAAATACGGGACACATCCCGATGATATGCCGAAGACGAACACCCCCGAATCTAATTCCGGAGAAAAAGGAGACCATAACATGAAATTTAGTGAGTTGTGGCAGCACCCCCTGTGGAGGATGGCGTCTGATTCCGATACTGATACTTGTGCATCCTAGCATCATTATCCCCCATTAGTTCGCTCTCATCATCTTCAACGTCTTCTGCTATCTTACCCTCATTTCGCGTCTCGCCGTCAACATGGAGCATACGATCAACACCATCAGTCGTTCAGAGGCGAAGTTATAAACAACAAGCATCAAAGCCTGACGCTCCTGCATCTTCAGAGGATCCGACCACTCCACCAATCCCTCCACAACCCTCAAACTCCACACCGCTCACTTCTTCTCCACCACCACGGACTCATGTCTCTGCCGCTAAAGCACGACACAGCGATTGGGCTGCCATACGGCAGCTAACATCACACATATGGCCTGCCAATGACTGGCGTACGCGTTCGCGCGTCATCGTAGGCTTCGGCCTGTTGATCGGCGCGAAGGTCAGCTTCTGCAGATTTGTATGATTCTCGCGGCAGCCCGTCTCATGCTATTCCACAGCTCCTAAATGTTCAGGTTCCGCTGCTGTTCAAGCAGATTATCGACGCTCTCAACGTGCCGGTAACGGCTGATAACGCGGTATGGGCGATAGCGGGGAGTTTGATTGTGGCCTGTTAGTCTATTACTCCTTCAAGCTAACATGACTTTCTCACCTGATGCACGGTCGTATAGACGGAGCTGCGAGGATCGGTTCTACGCTATTCGGAGAACTGCTCAACGCAGTATTTGCGAGGGTGGGTCAGCAAGCCATACGAAAGGTGTGTCGTGACGTTCATGTCCCCAGCTGTAGCTAATGGTCCTACACAGGTATCACGAGAAACGTTTCAGCACCTTCTTGATCTCGACCTCAGGTTTCACCTCACCCGTCAAACGGGAGGCCTCATCCGTGCTATTGACCGTGGAACAAAGTATGTATCCAAGCTCACCTCCAGTAGTCGCATTCTGCCGCCCCTCCGCCTCCATTTCCCACCGAACGTATCGACCAGGCTGACTCTTGTACTATAGGGGCATCACGTTTCTGTTGCAGGCGATCGTGTTTCGCATCGTTCCTACTGCGCTCGAGATCTCACTTGTTTGCGGAATTTTGGTGTGTGACCTTCTCTCCGTATTCATCCCGTTCCTGGATATCTATGTTGCGCATTGGTGCCGACGTTTGATCGCGCTCCGGCCGTCGGGGACCTGCGAATGATCAAGCCCCTCCCGGGCTCGCGGCACCCTACCCTATCTTGACTTCATGCTAACATGAAACGCACAGTCGTACAAGTTTGGCTGGGACTTCGCCGCAATAACCGTGGCGACGATGGCTGCCTATACATGGTTCACTGTCCGGACTACGTCTTGGAGGTGAGTGGCTGTGTGCTCAACTTCCGTCGGTGTTACGCACCAGTTCTTGGCGACCTCGGGCATCCTTGTAATGATCCCGTGTCTCACGACGTACCACGCTAGAACTCGCTTCCGGCGGGAGGCCAACGCCGCAGATAACAAGGCGGCGGCAACCGCGGTCGATTCGCTCATCAACTACGAGGCAGTGAAGGTTGTTGATTTATTAGATTCTTCAAGAGTCGACGTTATTGAAATATTGCTGCGGTTTATTGTATGGTTGCTAGAACTTCAACAACGAGAAGTACGAAGTTGCCCGATACGACAAGCACTTGGCGCAGTATGAGGCTTCGTCCATCCGGATCGCCACATCGCTCGCTTTCCTCAACTCGGGCCAAAACATCATATTTTCGAGTGCATTGACGATGATGATGTTTCTCGCCGCTCAAGGCGTTGTCTCTGGTGAAGCTCCGCACAGATGCCTGCCGCTCAATTTGTATTGACGCGATCATCAGGCTCTTTGACCGTTGGAGATTTGGTCATGATAAACCAGCTGGTTTTCCAACTGTCGTTGCCGCTCAACTTCCTGGGAACGGTCTACCGTGAGATGAGGCAGAGTCTCTTGGATATGGAGGTGCTTTTCAACCTTCAGAATCAGAATCAACCCCGGCGGGCGAGTTGCTCCATCCTTCGACGCCTTTACTGCATGGCTTAGCCTTCGCTCTCCGCTTCTCAGGACAGGCCCGGCGCGCCACCACTGAAGTTGACTGGCGGTTCTCTTCGGTTCGAGAACGTCGCTTTCGGTTACCATCCCGACCGTCCGATCTTTCGCAACCTCTCCTTCACGGTTCCCGCTGGTAAGAAAGTGGCCATAGTCGGACCTTCCGGCTGCGGGAAGTCGACCATCTTTCGGCTGCTCTATCGGTTCTATGAGCCTTCCTCCGGCCGCATATTCATTGATGGGCAGGACATCGCCGACGTCCAGGTCGAGAGCCTCCGGAGAAATATCGGGGTTGTGCCTCAAGATACGCCCCTATTCCACACGGATATCATGCACAACATCCGATATGGTAGGCTGAGCGCGAGTGACGAGGAAGTGATTGAGGCCGCGAGAGCGGCCCACGTCCATGAGACGATCGCGACGCTTCCTGACGGGTATCACACCATGGTGGGAGAGCGAGGCCTAATGATTTCTGGCGGAGAGAAGCAGCGACTAGCCGTGGCGCGAGTCTTGCTCAAAGACCCGCCCATCCTGTTCTTCGACGAAGCGGTGCGTTCGTCTCTGAGCCGACCAAACGCAGCGCATTGACAGTCCTCGCGGTTTCTCACCTCCAGACCTCGGCTTTAGATGCTCAGACTGAGGCTAACCTCATGAGGAACATCAAGTCAACCTTGCTGACGAAATCGCGAACTAGTGTATTCATCGCCCACCGTCTCGCCACCGTCGTGGACTCAGGTACGAATTATTCAGACCGGTGTTCCTACTCCATTCCACTGACAACACATGACAGACCTGATTATCGTACTCAGAGAAGGGCAGGTCGTCGAACAGGGGACCCATGATGAATTGCTTGCGGCTAGAGGTCTCTACTACACTATGTGGGTCCAGCAGTCGACCCTGGCTACAGAAACATCGGACGATGTCACTGCCTGACGTTCCGCGCCTCCGCTCTTTTTTCTCTGCCAATTTTTATCATCAGTACATATACAGTATTTGTCTTTCGTAAAGAGCCGCATTTATGCCAACAATATCGGAGGGCGTCGGATGAGCATCGAGAGGCACCCTTACGATATCGCAACTGCTCGCAGAGGCTAGGATGTTCATATTCATTATGTCATCGACGGACGAGCTGAACATAATCATACATGCATGTGTTGTGTAAGTTATTTACGGGTTTCGGTCGGATGCCCGGGTAAAGGTGTACGTGTACAGTAGACCGCATGATCTCAGGTGACGAGAGCGCACAGTCCGGTATCGGGCCAGAGCCGGCGATTAGGATCGCATAGGCGGAGGCATGTATGCGGGGATGGCACTCGCGAAGCCATGCCGGCAATCCAGCTGAGTTTGAGCGTTCGGTGCCATCCTGTGCGACAGCTGATAGTCGGCGAGCAATCAAGCGCCCGCCATTCCAGGGACGATGATCGTGGGCGATCTCTTCCATCTCATCGAGGCTGATGCCGCGGGAGATGGAGCAACGGAGACATGGAGCCATTACTGGTATGTCGGTCCACAAGCATTCCGTGGCACCCCTGAGTGCCACGATGGCTGCGCCCCTCAGGTGATGATTGTACCGCGATGGGTGCAGAAAGGATTTGCGACCTCGTTCAGAATCTCCGCTGTTCGTGGCGGGAGATACGTGTAGTGCCCAAAGCCATCAGACTTCGCATCGCGGTCACATCGCCTTCTCGTAGTGTTTTCGCTCGTGTCGTTTGCAGTCGGACTGCCTCGCGAAAGCCTGGTCGCATCCAGGAAAGGGACATTTCCGGGGCTTCAGACCCTGATGAGCGGTGACATGGCCTGGGTCGAGTAAGCGACTACGACGTACGCGATGGAGAGAGGGAGTGCATACCTATGAGATTATTCTTCGTCGTGAACCTTTTCCCGCAGCTCTCGATCGGACACGCAAATATAGCGTCCTTCGTTCTCCTCCGCTCGCTAGCCGCCCTAGTCGCGTTGCTGGTGACCTTGAGCTTGGCGACCCTGAACGGTCTGCCGTCGATTCCAGGAACGACCAGGTTCTCTTCGGCCACGGACGATAGGGCAGCCGCGTGGTCCGAGCCTGCTTCGCTGACGGAAGCGGAGTGGGTGGAGCAGCTAGACGGTGCTCGGCCAGGCGAGACGGAGGAACGGTTGCTAGAGCCCACGCTGGCGGTCTCTGAGCGAGAGGAGGCCGGCCGCTCGATATCGAACGCCGAGGACGGGCCCAGGTGTAGCGATGGATCCATCCCGAAGGACTTGGATTGGTCGCCGTAGTAAGGATAGCTGGGGTACGGCGCGCTGCGAGATGACCATCGCCGCGGATAACGAGGTCGTTCTGCCATGGTCTCGTGTCGCCGGCTGTCCATCACCGAGGTCAGGGTGCCGAAGGAGTCGAGGGAGGTGCTCATCGTCGCGCGATCGGAGGTAGCCGCATTCATCGGGGAAGAAGAAAACGTCCTGTCTGGACGGCTGGCGGTGGAGCTGCTGCTGACATCGCCGTCCAGGATGAAACCGAAAGGGGCAAGTGGATCGTAAGAGTCATCAACCTGATGGGCCGTCGTCGCCAGGGCGTAGTCGGCGTTTTGTGGCGCTTGGTAAGATTCGTATTGAGGGGCGCCGAACCCGGGATGGTAGTGTTGCCGCAAGGAGATATCGGAGCTGGCGACCATGCCGCTCGCTGTTGCGGAAGCGAGGGATTCTGTTGATCCGGGGAACTGTCCTGGTGCGGCGGGGATTGAAGGATAGTGTATTCCGGCCGTATGTGCCATATCTGAGAAGTCTGTTCGTAGGGTGCCAGATAGGAGCAATATCAGCCATCGCAAGAACGCGGTCGGGTTACGGAGGTCGTACCTGGCGTAAAGGTATCCACCGACCCTTGGATGACATCGCCCCGAGACATCGACCGCGATAGTTGCCGCGGGAAGGGCCAGTTGTACTCATGTTCTAGCGGTGTCGAGCGGCTCGGATAGTAGGCAACATGGCCCGGCGCCGATTCGTCTTGATTACTTTACTTTGCGCGTTAGACAATCGCGCCGTCTTGGACAGAGATAGCCAAGCTTACCCAGCGTACGCGTCATGGTGAGACGCGGATGAGGTGCCAGTGGCTGTGGGGAACGCGTTGAAGCTCGAGGACCAAGTATCGAATTGATTGGACGGATCCATAATGTCGAACGAAGGGGAAGCAAGACGACCGTCCGGGCAGCTACGCCTTATAAGCCCTGGCGCGACACGCCGAGACGGGTCATTTCAAGGAAGGGCTCACGAACCGCCCGACAACGTGAAGATGCGTTACCCGGCAAAGACACCTTCCCCCGGCAAAGCCAGATCTTGGTTTCGCGGCCCCGCCCCGACCGGAGTGTGGAACTGTTGTCCTTATTTGACAACAGCTCCCCCTGACGAAACCGCTGTGCCCGAGAAGGTTGTGTGATCGCATTCGACTGGCCAGGCCTGATTTTTCCCCAGCCTTCTCAGGCGCCGCAACAAAAGCTTGTTTCTTTATCCCGTTTTGACGCCTGGCTTCACCCCCCAGCGCCCTCTTCCGCTGCTGGGGATATTTGAATGATCCCCTCCCAGCGCAGGCGACTGTGCGGCCCATTACGCGTCATCGTGCTCCCAAGAAGAGGGGCGAAGAGCGTAAAACTCCGGTCTGGTGGCGGATTTCGGCGTGCTCGGTGTGGTCGATGTTTCAAGATAAACGAGCCATTCACAGTGATTTTCGGGGCTGCGCAAAATCGTCGGGCGACGACCTCCCTTCGCAATCGCAAATGGTGTCTCCGTATGTATCCGAGTCGGACGACGAGCTGCACAACCGTCGGACGCGGCACCCATTCGAGTTCGAAAGGCCGTGGACCGTCTGCGCGTTCGGACGTTTCGTGGCCACGTGCTTGTCCGCCCCGCAGCCGTGCCCGAAATAGACACCTGCGACACGGATCCCGCCCTTCTTACCCGCGATTCCCGTGACCCGCGACTAGGGCCACCAACATGACATTGACACTGACAGGCTCGGAACACGTCCTCGATCACACTGGTAGGCGGAGGTCCACCTCGGGCACGTAAGTAATGCACCGAACCCGAGAATCTCATCACCCGTCTACGACCAGGGAAACCCCCTCTCCAGCTGGTGATACTGATGTCAGTCTGGTTGTCCGAGAGATAGCATCTATATTGTCTCACTCCATGTGATCGCGTACTACGAAATCTCGCCGGGATGGCTGCGCTTGGGATGGCACCGTTCGGAGCTCATGCAAAGGCACCGTTCGGAACCCAACAAGAGAAGACGCCTTTGCGTTCCTCCGGCAGTTTTGCTAAACATCCGTGATCAGTGGAGCCCAAATGTCGTTTCGTGAATTTGTTCGTTGGGCGGATGATCAATGGTACGGCAGAAGCAAACGGTGGATTGGACCAAACGCAATATATCCATTCGAGGACGGTGTAAAGAATCACACAGATATAACACACACACACAAAGATGTGGGTACATATGAGAGAGTTGACGCGACCTGGCGCGTCATCATATCAGGAGTGAATGAAGCCGACGACCAGGTCGGTCTCTTAGATAGCAGCTAGTGCCAGGAGAGTATAAGGGGTGCAGCGGACCGAAAGACGATAATAGACGAAATACGGGGGTAACATTCCAGCGAGCGAGAGTGATGAAAGAGTGCGATGAAAGCGAGTGTTACAACAGGCTCGGTTGGTTGGAGGAGAGCACGGAGAGTACAGAGCGTCGCAGTGTGGCTCAGTGCCGGCGGCGTCCAGCGAGGAAGGTGGGGACGCGATGCTCACGGCGCTTGCGAGCGTTGGTGCTGAACGAGATGACCTTGGCGGTAGTGGAGAGGTAGCCGTCGATGATGCTCCGGGTGACGGCTTTCTGGGTAAAGTCCCACGATGACCACTGCATATAGGACCGGTGCCATTGTCAGAATACGGCATGAAAATCCCGGGAGAAAACATAACGACTCACCTTCTGAATTGTGATCTGATCAGTCTTGACATCGAAGATGACGCCGAAGACCGCCTTCTCAGTCGTCGGACGGGCGAAGTAGTTGCCTGTACCTGTGCCCGTGGCACCCTTGAAGGACTATGATTCCCGAGCGCTCGTGTCAGATATCCATCACCGAAAACAACGCGCCCAGGTACATCGGAGTGAGAATCGCACTCACGTAGATCTCGGATATACCCTGATTGTGATCGGCATCGACCAGGTTCTCGACCAGGTCAATCTCGCCGCAGCCGCCTTCGCCACCCTCGCCGCGGCAATTGCAGCCGTATTGGGCGCTGCGGACGACCTGGCCATTTAAGGCCCAGATGGCTGGAGTGACCGAGTCGCTGTCGCTGGGCATGTCGAACTCGAAGACGAACATCTTGGAGCCGGCCCAGCCGAGGTTGGAGGTGCCGCGGTAGAAGCCCTCGCAGTTGGAGCCGTTGCATTCCGTGGCGGTCATGATGTTCTATGAATCCCGTGAGCGACGTGACAACATATAGCGGGTCGGGACACTCACGACTTCGTCCGACGCGGAAATGTAGCTGCCGTACGTCTGTTTCGGGGACGCGGCTGCGCTTGAGAAGTCGCTGGAGGCGTATGATTGGCTGGCACCACCACAGACTAGTAATAATACGATGGTCAATGCCTATCGCACGCGAGCCAGGGACGACGGTGTGAGCAACTGACTTGACCACTCGCCGCTCGCGCCTCCTCCGTTGTTGTTCATAAAGACCAGGTTATGGGCCGCGTTGCCAGAGGCCCAGGAGCTGGTCCGTTTCCATGTGGCTGAAGTCGTGTTGTCCGGCTGGTAGACCGCGATGTTGTACACGTTCATAGGCCCGCGCATGACCACGGTGAGGTCCTCGTCGAACGGCGCGAGGTTACCGCTGACGGTCTTCGTCGTCTTCACGCACGACTATGGTCAATAAGAGAAAAACGCGTCAGAAATGTTCGGCCGATCTGATGAGTTCGTGCAGGCTTACCGGGTTGGCGCTGCAGGTTGGGAAGGTACCGGGAACGAGGTCGGTGACCTGCTGGTACGAGCCGTCGCCACCGACATGGGTGTACCGAACGGCAGTGAGCGACCCGCTCGTCGACGCCGCCAGAAGGTTGTTGGGCGTGAGCGTCGCCTTGGTGGCGCTGATCAGGCCGAGCGCCGTCGCGGCGGAGATGGATAGGTTCGTCGCGAGCATTCTGACGAGCACAAGAAAACGAACGTGGGGCAAAGGAAAGAGGGATTGCCTGTCGTGCACGGCGTGCGGCGTGGATGAGACCGGGAACAAGAGGACTGCGGCTCAAAATTCGGCGGCGCCGTGTCTATGTTAGCAACCTGATGGAGTTATGGAGCGCCTTCCTAGAAAGGAAGGAGGAGCTCGCGCCCTTGCTGAAACGGCACGTGCACATTAGGCGGCTGCCCGAGTCGCAGCCTTTTCCGGCACCGCCATCCATGCTCGTTCAAGGCGGGTCCTCACGCTCACGCCTCCGCGAGGGCAGAGATTGATCAAGACTATTCCTGATAAATTTTACTTACGAACACGTTGTTGGCGTGCAACAAGCTATCGGACAGTCCAACAGAACCCTCGGGGGTGCACTGGTTCATTCATATACGGCCCACGGGCAGTAGGTCCGGGCCCGACCCGGGATGAATCGATGGAAGGCTGAACATCTCACTATCAACGAACTACCACCGCCGACGACGCAACACCGCCCCCTATACGGAACCTCTATAGCCTTCCTGACGTATCAGGTGCGAATATATAGGTTTCTATAGAAGCTCCAATGCTATCGAAATGCTCGCGATACCGACACGAGGTCCTAACGCCGTGGCGTTGTTCCTGACGCGCTTTTTTGCCCCTGAGGCCTCAGTACATATTGCCAGCTTCGGTGTCAAATCTCGATGAGCTGTCGGCGGAAGCATCTTCGGGAGCAACTGAAACATAGGAGACGGCGGAAATGGTCTGACCCACTGCAGACGGCGGAAGCAACCTGTGGATCCTCCCTACTGCCGCATCCAGCCAGCATGCCCCTATCGTATGTTCGATCTGCGCCGGAGCCACGGGCGCCTGTCTTACCAACGGATCCCCGCGCAGAGCACATCCGTCTGGGTACGTCCCGTCCTACCCTGAGTGCATCGCATAGGATGGTGCGATCTCAATATTGTTAAGAAGCCGACCAGCTTTCACGGCCTTCCAGCGTCCACGCTCAAGAGGGACATCTTGTTGAGGCGGTTCTCGTTCGGGCGGTGTAGGGGCCTCCGAAACTCCCACACGGATTGTGGCGACGTTTGTTCTGGAAGATACTGGTGGTCCGTGGACGCTTCAAGGCATATCCTTACCGGAGTCTGCAGCGTTCCCGATGATGAAGCTATGACAGGCGTGTCGGACAGATCGTCTTATCCCCAGCATCGTCGTGGCCCAATCCAACTTCGACCTCCGCGGTGGTGTGTTGCTGCACCCGCTGCAAAAGCTGCATCTTGCCGGCTATTTGGAGCGTGTTCTCGATCCAGACCCCTGTGAGTAGTAGATAACCGGCATTGCGATGGCACAAATGGCAAATGTTTTCGAAGGCCGTTGGGAGACAGCGTCGACACTTCCATTCATCGCGATTATCGAAGCTGCACCGTCTCGCCCCAGTAATCCAAACTCGTGTCACGAACTGCGAGAGCGAAATATGTCCGAGAGAACATTTACACATGATGTTCGTACGAGTGGGAGTAGATTGACCAATCACCCAACGCCCTGTTTGATGCATGATGGGAGGAACCTTACTCGCCGATTGGAATGCCGAGCGAGCACGGACAGCATACAACGCGTTCACGGCAACCCTGTCTTCGGAACGGCAACGCGGGATCAACGCGGAACGCCATGAAGGGGAATGCACTAACCACTGGGCGGGACGACGACGGTCCGTAGACGCAGTGCGGAGAGGGCGGGTGCTGGCGACCTGTAATGGCGTCTACCCGTTGTTAGCGCGACTCGCTCATTGCCTGCCTACGTATGCCGTCTGCAATATAACCCCAGATAAAGTACCGCCCCGTGCGACGTGTGCCTTTCATCGCCTGGCGTCGCACGCGATTACCGTTCCGGGCTCAAAGCACGCGCCTTGACACCGCCCCTGGGCGCCAAACGGCATCGCACAGGTGTCATGCTATTCAAGCTATTGATGCGCCGTCCGCGGCGTCGATATGGGCGATGGCTATTTGGCGCACCTTAAGACGCTACCACAGCTGCGCGTTCCGGCTCTCATAAACGCGGAAAGCCATGAATCCATCCGGCTCACCCCACCACGACACCACCAACGACCTCTGGCGCGAGCCCAGCAGCTGGCTTTCGCCCGACTCGCCCAACGCATCCTTTGAGTACTTGACTGGCACCTCGTCTGCCCCAGGATCACCCGCGGGATCATCCCACCACACGCCGGAGGGTAGCAGACCAGCGAGCCCGCAGACCTCATTTCTCCTCGCGGAGCTGCTAGACTACAGTATGCCCGCCTTTCAACGAGCCGATGCCGGCGCGGGGCCCACCCTCGACTTTGGGCCCGACGCGACCTGGATGCCGAGCGACGCGTAGGTACCCTCAGTGAACGCTAGCGTCGTCGAGCTGAGGCCTGTTGCGCCCATAAAGTGCGATAACGAGCGAACTGGCGAACGCGCTGGGAAGCACGGCGGGCGGCGGGTATGTGGGGTAGGTCTCTTTCTATAACCGGACTTCGCTGCCGTCCACTTACGACGGACACGAACGCAGATCATCTCGTCCCGGCCATGGACGTCATCAGTCGGAAGACTCGCCGACGATCATGATACAGCCGCCGTCTCGGGCAACGACGATGCTGACTCCGCCCGACGCCGAGTACGCCAACTCGTACGGCGAAGGCATGAGATGGATGCAAGGCTCGCATCAGCAATCCTACACGTACGAAACCGAGCCGTCACAGTCGGTCTATTCGGATCCGCACGGCAGTCCCCATTCCATATATTCCGACCTGGAACCCATCGACCTCTCTCTGGACACCAGCTTCGAAAGGACCGTGCTGAACCATCAGCAGGAGACCCCGGCATCCGCGGGAACCCCGACACATCAAGTAGGCACCCCGACACATCAAGTAGGCACACCGACTCACCAAGCAGGCACCCCGACTCACCACTCTCCGCTCACTCCTCCCGAGCAATCGTACCTACTCGACCAGCCCATCTCGCTCCCTGACGACTTCGGGGGAGCGAACGTCCGCCGAAGTCGGTCTCTCACCGACAACCTCGGTCGTATCAAGACGGACGTCATGTACCCTCTCGACGCCTTCGGTGTCCCCATGGATCCCAACACCTACCTCACCCCCAGCGGGCAGAGCCTGCGCGGCCGATCGCAGTCGCTGCGCGATCCCGCCGGACGCGGACGTGGCGCCTCGAGCGGCTCGCGCTCCTCCCACCGCACGAGCCCCTACAACAGCCGACCCACGAGCCGGGGCCACAGCCCGAGCAGCGACAGCAGCCTCCCGCCCGACGGGCCGTATCAGCACGTGCTGCCTGCCCAGCCGCCCGCCAGCGGGTACTGGAGCTCCGCGGAGATCCCAGGCCTCAGCAACGGCACGATGCACGCGGGCCTGCCCATGAGCGCGCACGTCCACCCTGGCATGCGTCCGCGGGGGCTCTCGAACCCGGGCCCGGTGCGCATGCACGGCGAGTGGGGCGTCCCGGCGCCTGATATGTATCGAGGCATGGGTGGTGGCGGCGGGGTCGCTCCCGCGTCGATCGGGCTCCTTCCCCCGGACCTCGTCAAGCCGGTGGTCATGACCGAGGGCATCGCGGAGGCCGCGCGCAAGGCGCGCAAGAAAGAAGCCAAGTTCATCTGCAGATTCTGTCAAGCCGGCCTTACGACGCGCATCAACCGCGACAGTGAGTGATGCTCGTCTTCGTGATTCAGGCTGTTGAAACTGATGGAAGGGGGTGCGAAACGTAGACCACGAGAAGGCGCACCAAGGCATCAAGGAACATAAATGTACTCATTGCGGCGACGAGTTCACACGCAAGGCGGATCGAGACCGACACGTCCAGAAGATGCATATCAGGCCTGCAGCCACGAGCACCAAGGTGGAGCTCGGCGAGCCCGCGAAGTCCGGTACCAGCCAACCGGCGACCAAGGATGAGCGATAGCACGACATTCGATGTACGTGGCGGTCGACCGCTACCCTCCCGTCCGCCTGCTGATATCCAATCGACAGATACACCATGTACTCTTACGTGTCTCTTTCTCCCTGATCGATGTTCTTCCGTGTCCGTGCGTTGCTTCTGCGTCCTGTCTCGCCCATTGACTATTGCCGTCCAATCGCCATGAATTGTCGTTTGTTTTTTCGTCGTAGCCACACATATTCGTCTTACCTTCGGAAACCTCCGTACCTTCGTCACCTGCCTGCCCATCTCCTCCAAATACCCGCATCGCCCGGGCTGTGGACCCGGGCACGCGCTACTATTTGTCTTGCATTCAATGCTTAATACACTGCCTATCTGTGGTCGCTCCCCGTAGCTGTAATGCCTCCGATCGAGGAGTGCTCTCTGTATCCCGCATTCATTTACCATGTACTGTATCCATATCTGGCCGAAGAATCTATATACACATGTGCGCGTTCCCTCAGCGAAAGACGGAAGACGCATAGATTCTGGAATCACGGTCCGAGGACGCGTTTGATGAAGTAAGAATAGCATGTAATCAGATATGTAAACCGAGCCCGGACGGATCTTAGCGAGGATAAGTAGTGGTTACGTCTTAGGCCACGCTGGTGTGCCCGAGGCTGTGATGATAAGATGGGTGCGAGAAGAAGGGTGAGACCACTGGAAATAAAGAGCATGTAGCATAGATTTGGGGTTGGGAAAACAAAGCTATCTCCCTCTGATACTCACGCCTGGTGGCCTGGTTAAATTCGGGCAGTTAGAAGTATCCGAGCAACCCGCCGGAAACACCGACCGTGGTGCTCCTTCTGGAGTGATTCTTCAGTACATCTCATCAAGTGATTCTTCAGTACATCACGCCGACTGTAGGGCTTGCCGCAGTTATGACATTTCGGGCGTTTGGCTTTGTCGTGAGTAGTTTGATGTCTTCGCCCGTCGGACGGTCGTGCGAAACCCTTGTTACACTCCGAGCACACAAACTTTATGGCGTGCCTATGGATAGAGTCGATATGACCTGGAAAGATCCGTTTCGTCACTCGTTCCACCGGGTTGGCTATGTCAACCAGCTACCTTCGAGGTTCCGCTTCGTCGTATAGCTCAATAGGCATCCAGGCTCCGGGCATGAGAACCGTCGGCTTCTCGAGGGGCCTGCCGCACCTTTGCGAAATGAACGGGTGAGACGCTCCTCTAGTACAATGGTGCGGTGGATCTCACGCCATACCTTCGCGCTCCTGGTCTCCATCACATGGAGGAAGACCATTCAATGAGAATGACCGGGATATAATGCCCCCAGCGGACTGTGAGCGAGCGCCCGCCTCGGAGGGTTCCGGTGCGCTCTCGAAATCTGGCCCCTGCGATCGTTGGCCGGGACGCCCCGATGATTGGTGAAGAAGAGAAGAACTCGGGATGGAAGCCTGTACCCGGTAGTGTCCATCGCTCGGGAAGCTACGAGACCACTGCATCGCCGGAGGAGCGACAGCCATCTGACCGCAGTCATGGCCCATTCGGTGAGTGAACGATGCGTCGGGAAACGGCGGCATCTCTGGAGTTTGTATTGACGATACATCTTCTCCAATAGCAAGAGAAGGGCCCGGATAGTCATACCATGTCGGCGGCGACTGGGTGAGTCCTTGATAAGTTGTACCGTGCCATTCCGCAGGTGAGTGTCCCTGTGCATCATCCGAGACGGAGGGTCCCGTAAACGTCTCGGGCACCCGTTCCGACGGATTGGACGTCCCTAAGAGTGGGTTGATGGTGTCTATGGGGGTTTTAAACGACACTGATACTTCCTACTTTCCGGATGCGAAGAATTGTGAGCACTTACAAGGAGAGTGCAGCGAGCCAGGATCGACCATGTTCGCGTAGGTCCCGGCAAGGTAATGGCCCGATGGTGGGTAATCACTCTCTATCATGTTGCTGGAGGAGGAGGCATGCGGTGCATTGACTGCGGCATAGACCTGGGAGTCGGCATTGATCGTCGTCTGACAACTGGTCCAGCAGCAGGTCAGCCACGCCTCGACCTCAGAAAAGAAAACTATCTCACTACTCTGGGTACGCAAAGTCCCCCTGTGCAACGTACGTGCTGGACCCGCTGGCGATGCGCATAGCAGATGGAGGTGACAAGGTCTGAGGTGACAAGGTCTGAGGCGCGAAGCTCTGACGTGTGCGACGACGTTCATAAATCGGAAGGAGCACTCGGTGGGGAAAGGCCATTCTGAGCCGTAGGTTCAGAATGTCACAACGAGGGGTGGCGCAATTTATGTGTGGACCTGTGGTCTTCCAAACAAGCGCTTACCTGCCTCGCACATCACGCGTTTTGGAGCGGTTCGCGCGCAGCTGGAACTCATGGGTGTCCACAAAGGCCATTTATGGTGTTACACGCCATAGTGAACAAACTCAAAGTCTGGAGTGACCGTTGAGATACTGTACGTAAGAGAGGTGAGCTTAGCAGGTTATAGTAGAGGTAAGAGAGGACTTGCGAACCAACCAATAGCAGAAGATGACCCGCGACCACCCGGTTGAGCTGGGACCATTAGGAACACCCCGGATGTATGCATTCAGGGTCGTCATATCCAGCTTGGCTCCTGCAATAACGGATCTGGCGCTGTGCGGGAGCATTTGAACCATGGCGTGGGTAATATGACTTCGAGATGATCTTAGTTCATGTGGCTATAAAGGCATGGGAGGTGAAACGACGGGAGATCAACGAGATGACGATGCCAGCACGAGGACCACTCACGACACATCGGGGGCGGGTTCGGAGGACCATTAAGGGAAACCAATTGAAAAGCTCGGAGGACTGGAACGCGGGTATCAGGCGAATGTGTCTCGCGCTACGATCGACAAACAGTAAGGTAGATCGATCGATGTGGTCAGCATACCAAGCAATATTTGTACCAAGTAGGTATGTTGTTTGGGTGCGTGTTCGTTTGCCACCTCGGACGACGAACGAGATTGTGTCCACCCGGAGCATCTCCAAGCCAAGTTGCAACATCAATCCGCCGGATCAACCTGAAAAAGAACTGTACACGAGGAAGGGAGGGTCGCAGCAGACACGAGCGAGGTTGAACAGGCGAACTAGTGCTTGTTTGGAACGCAAGCGGAAAGGATGTTCTGCAAGCCGTTCGGAAAACGAACGCAAACGCTGCTCGGGGACGAATGGGTTGCAAATTGATGCAGATCCTCATGAGAATCCGGCAGACAGGCTCTGGCAAAAGTGCACAGCTCCAGGATGAGTCAAACTCGCGCCAAGCTGTACCGCATGACTTCATTCGCAGAGTATGATTGCCCTGCTCGTCTGCAGGATCAACAAAAGAAGACCTGTACAGGCATATGTCGCGTCGACAACGCGTCGATGGAAGATGCATGATAAGGTAAACTTTGTTGACCGCATCAGCATAGGCGTAAGAACCGAAATGGCACCAAGCTACCACCGGGCTGACCGGGACTGACTAATGCGATTTCTACGACGCTCGAAGGGCTCGAGACGCGTAGCTGTTCCCAGATGTTTTTGTCATGATCCCTCAGTTGCGGTTTAGAATAGGCGGGATCATGATGCTTACCTTGTTCTTGTCGTCGTCGACCCCATTCGAGGACGACGTGTCGGACCCATCATCCACCTCAGGTGGTGATTGAACCGCCGTGTCTGCGTTCGAGACGTAGCGCTCGGTAGGCTTCTCTTGAAAGTTGAACAGCACCAACGCCAACATTCGCCCCTTATGTAAAGAATTGTCCCGCCAGAGCTCCGATCCACACAGCCACCGTTTATGGGCGCGAGCTCCGATACCGAAACCCCGAAAACATCGGGGTAGAGGGCAAAATGTTACATCCAGGTCTGCTCCGAAAAGAGGCGGTTATATGAGCGGGGTTCGATCCAAAATCCCTGAAATTGGACCCCAGACGTGACAACCAGTAAGCTGTGGGACACACTGGCTGCGTATCCATCCAGAAAATCATATCCTGTTTGGCATGTGTCTACACACTACCTGCGCAAATTCGAGTCTCCACTGCGCTCATCTACCCACTATACTTTCCGAGCTCGCCGTATCCCGAATTGCTTCCACCACCATTCACTCCACCGACAGGCAGAATCAGGCAGGCTTTAAGTGCTTGGCGCGTACAAGGATCTTGTCCGCTGCATCCAGGACGTGCTAATCAAGAACATGTCTGATGTCAAATCCCCGAAAATCGCCCTCTTGAGACCTTCACCTGAACCCAAAAAATGGCCGAAATCGCCTCTTTGAGGGATCGGAGCTCTGGTGGGGTTCGCACCGGTCCTGACTGACTCTGCCCCCCCCCCCGGAACTTCAGCGGCCCTCCTCGCGGTCATGCAAAACACGAGGTTGAGGTTATCATACTCTTATCATCTTGGAAGCATCCCTATGCCTAGTGCATCCCAAGTTACGACTTTTCCGCGATGTCGAACCTAGGTTACACCAATTGCCGTTGGTAGCGGGGTACAGCAATTGCTGTTCGGACACCCCGCATTAGGGTGCCACCCATCAGTCAGAGAAACAGAACTAGAGCCAGTCACATCAAGCAACTCCATGAATATAGCGGATTGACATCGCGCACTCTATTGAACTACATATTACATTGGGCTTTACTGGTCACAACACAAGTTCGAACAAGGCGTTGACCGCGAATCGAGAATGAAAGCACGTACACACAAAGCAACGACTAGGAGTCAAAAATGATAGCAAGTGATATCCGAGTTAGGTCATCATTAATCAAAGGAGCATCACCCTCTAGCGGGTAAAGCAGGAGCCCGAAACAGGAATAGAGAATGTATAGGCATGACTTCCGAGTAGGGGAACCGAGGAAAGATTCGTTGTATAACCAAGAACGACGATGGCATATTGAGAGCGGGCAGGTGTGCATGTGAGGGATCGTGCCTGCTTGGGGTTAGCGGCGAAGCCCTTGCTGGAACGCGTTTGCATGCAGGTTAGCGGTCAGGTGCTGCCCGCATGTCTTGGCTGCCAGCAGACGCGTAAACGGCTTGGTTACGTAAAGTAAGGGTTTGCAGCACGAACCGTGTTTGCTCAAGGCGTCTTTCCGAGAGAAGCCGCCATCGCATTTCTCGCACTTGAGTTGGAGCGACTGGTGCACGGTCTCCTGGTGACGCTTGCGGTCGGATTTCCGACTGAAGCTCTTGTCGCAAGGCGGGTATTCGCAGGGGAATGGCCTTTCGTCGTTATGAGATCGGATGTGACCTGGAACACACGTGTCAACAACATCTACAAACGCAATGATCATATTGCCAACTGACCGTCCAGGTTATGTTTCGACGTCAAACACCTGCACAGGGCCAGAGTTGAGCCATCTTCAGTCCGAACGGAACTCGCGAGATACTTACCTGCCACAATGCTCGCACTTGAAGCGAGCATCTTCCGTAGTATTCCTGCGCCTGCGGATGCTGGCCTCCGCGACCTTGTCGCTCGTGACTATCGCCTTCACAATAGGCCTCGGAGACGCCTCTTGCGAAGTCGAACCCACGATGGTATCGGCTTGATCCTGATATACGCCCTCAACAGAGATGGGCGTCGTGGGGAGCGAGTCGCCGTCGACGTCGGTGACGCCGTCGCGACTGAGGCAGGGGCTGACCGAGCGGCTGCCGGGATACGGCGACGACCGCCGCGACGAGCTCGTGCTCGGCGATCGTGATGGTCCACGACTGGAACGCTGCCAACCGGGCGATAGAAGTCCGGTGGTATCGGACTTCGAACGGCCGTGTTGGCCGGCGGGACGTCCATCGCTCAACGACCGAGCACGCTGGATTCCAAGCGGCGGCGGAGACAAGAGGCCCGGGCTTGGCGTTGCGCTTGCGCTCTGGACCGCGGTGAGCTGGTACTCGACAGTCGGCTTAGGGAACAGGGAACTCTCGGAACGACGACGGACGTGGTGATGAGGAGGTCCCGGAACTGCCAGGTGTACGACCGGCGGAGGTGTGGGGGGGTGAGGCGCCACAATCACCGGCGTTGGGATATGAAGGCTCGGGGGAGCGGAAGGGGCTGTGGCAGCTGGGACTGGTCGAGGACTGCTGTTTATCTGCAGACGGCTCAGGGACGGTCGGCCCCTGGGTGGATCGAGCATGCTATTAGGTGGGTCGAGGGCACTACAAGTTCAAGCTTGAGGCGATGATATGTACAGGAAGACAATATAGAGCGCACTGTGCAAGTGACGAGGACCCTCCGTACATAGGCTGGATGGGAGCGGAGACGGGCTCATTATATGGGGCACCAATGGACCTACAAGTGTAAGGTGTTGGTCGAGCCCTCAGGAACTGTCTTTCAGAGATGACTCACAGATGGACTGGGGACTCGACGGGAGAGGGCACGGGTGAGGGTATGGGCGATGCCTGAATATTCACGATAGCTGCGAATATCTCATCCAGATCAGGCACGCTCAACGACGAAGACGGCTGGCTGGTCCAGGGGCCATCTACGTCGAAAACGGCTTCGGGACCCGTCAAGTACATGTCCTGAGGGTAGGGACTGGCGGGAGTATACGCCGGCGACAACTCTTCCTGCTCGGTGGCGCGTGGCTGGGACCACAGGTAGCATGAGGTGTCAGGATGGGTCGCCATCGCGCGTTTGGTGTCAGGTCAATCCAAAGCAGTCTCCACTCCACAACCTCCGCAACTTGGAAGGCGGGGCACAAGGGGGGATGGCTCGGCGACTCAGGCTGGAATCGCTGGATGGAGGCTTTTACATACAGCATTGTTGCACAGCCTCGACTTCGCACAGCCCTTCACAGCCTCGGGGCCACGAGGCATTTGGCGCTCGTCCATGTCCAGCGCACGAAGATAAGAGCAGGCGATGGACGAACGTAGCTATGAACGTGAACTGCATGAGCGATGAGACAGCACCGTATCAGGGGGGCATTAGGCTCCGCATGCTCGCCTAGCTTATATGAGCTATATGCACGGCATGAAATACAGCAATACTATGATGAATACATATCTTCGAGTCACCTGAGGCGGGAGCGTGGGTCCCCTTGAAGGGGTTAACCTTCGAATTCACAGCTCATACCTTCCACAGCCATAAGACATGGATAGGACCCAATGATAATAAGATCGCCGCACGCCCCGACCGGCAGAAGAGAAAGTGGGTCTAAAATGAAACCTTCCACTAGATTCTTGCGCCAAACGTCTGGGCCGATCACATTATTGCTATCGCACACCCGCACACAAGCTGTTGGTGGGCCTTGGCGCCAGTTTCTGCGGCGCCAGTCTGCGCGCCATGCCGAGGAGTACTTGCACACGGGCAATGCGGCGTTTGAGCCGTGCAACAGCAGCAATGCCGCGGACGTAAGGCGAGCAGAAGGAACCAAAGAAGGAAGGAACAAAGTCGCGAGCGTCGCTGAGCTGAAACTGTAGCAGTCGAGAGTCCGATCAATTGCATCGGCCACACGTCGGTGGCACAGGAGTCCAGAATTAGCTATTCCGTTCGTGGCATCTCCCCTGTCGTGCCACCGGAACTTTCTGTAAAGCGAATTACATAGCCAAACGTGTCGTCAGGTAGGCCGACGGTTTGTTGTACAGCTGGACTGTCAGGACGACCTGGGCGACCGCGTTCGAAGTCGTTCGCGGAGCATTTGCGCTCTGGGAAGACTCGCTCAACGAGGGGGCAACTTCGAGGAGCAAGATATGCTTACCATGCTTCATACGGCTGTCGTTCCTCTTGAATAGTCGCCGACACTTGACGCATTCGAACCGTGCATCACAGTGGGTCGTCCTTTTGTGTCGCTTGCAGTCCCACTCCCGAGCAAACGTCTCGCTGCACCCCTCGGCTCCGCAAACGTAAGGCTTTTCGCCCAGGTGAGCGTTGACGTGCCCTGAAGTTGAAGACCATCAGCACTTCTGTGATACGTTGCTCTGTCGAGCTCCGCGAACCTTCATAGTTCTTCTTTGAGGTAAGCCTCGCTCCGCAAATGGGACATTGGAAGGATGCGTCTGACTTTCTGCGCCCGGCAGCGGCGGCGGCTACTTTCGCTGTAGTGACGACGGGCTTGGTGATTTGTCCCAGCGAATGCCGCCTCGCGTTAGGAGGTAAGCTGCCTTCAAGTCCGCCGTCTTCTGTGTCAGAGATGGCAACGGAGTTATACTGGTTATCCTCATAGACCGAGGACATCGAAGGGCTGGGACTGGGTGTTCTGACGGGGTATGGACTTGCACGAGATGATGGTGAGCGACTGCGAGATGCACCCCGACCGGAGGACACGGAAGAGAAGGAACCAGAGCGAGAACGGAACCCAGAGTGAGGGCTGAGCATGCCGGGGCTGAGGTCGCCCTGGACAGGAGCGTAGTGAAAGTAAGCTTGTGTTCCGTCACATCCATATGGAGACATGGCCTGCATATGGGCGCTCAGAGGGTCAAGTGTGGGGCTGCTCGCGAGGGATGAGGAAAGAAGGTTCGGGGAAGAGCCGCCGGACTGGTCGCTTTCGCCATGTACGGGCCCAGAAGAGCCGTTGGGTGCGTATGTAACGAGGGGCGTCAATAGGGGTCGTCCGACGCCGTCGCGTATCTGCAGTGTCATGGACGGTTGATGTTCGTAAGAAGTATTCGTGCAAGACGCCGGAGACAATGCCAAACGTGGTAGATCTGCAGATGCTGTGTCCCTGGCACTCATTTTGAGACATGGTTTACATGCAATCAAATGGCGCGACATTTACCATGAAGAGAGGTCCGATCCAGCAGGCGGTTGTGAGTCCACTAGCCCACTTGAAGATTGGTACGAGGCGAGGTCCGCCTGATGTACGAAGGCAGCTGGATGCTCGCAGGATGTTGCACTGCCGTCTTCTATCGTTCCGTACAGTGTATCTGTATTCGTGCTGCGACGAACCAGTCAGCCATTGGTTAAGCACCATAATGAGTACATACCACTGCAGGTGATGCCCCGACTCGGACTCCGAGGAAAAACCCAGGGAAACGAACTGTTGTAATATATCCAAATCGCAGAAATCGATCCCGAGCGAGCTCGTCGCTCCGTCATCATGCTCGTCTTGGGAATATGGATTGTTCATAGCGGGCGGCTGCACAGAAGATAGAGGCGAAGTTATGCTTGAGAACAACAATGGCTTAAATGATGGGAACGGGTAAAGAAATGCGTGGTAAAGCGTAAACGAGAATAGTAAGAGTGCCAGCCAAAAGCCCTCCCCGTGGGGGGGCGAAGGTGATCGGGGCGGGCCTTGTATGCAGAGCTTATAAGGGAAATCCAGACAGCCGCCAAATAGCTGTACACGTGCAGCCATCGATGCGGTGTACAATGCCGTATAGCATCATGTGCATTGTGAGGGTGTGCGTCGTGGTGTGAGCAATGGATGCCCGCTGCCCAGGGGCTGGCTGTTGGATCATATTCGAGTTAGTAGGGCAAGTTGAGCGACGCTCCTCCCTCCCACACAAATGTCACGTGCTGTTTAGCACCGGCTCTCTCTATGTAGTTCGGCGCTTTTCGCTGCCTCTGAGTCTGACTCGCATCCTCTCACAGTTTGTCACTGCCGATGGTCCCTGATCTTCGTCTCAAAAAGCCGATAGAACAATAGTCGCCGGGGGCTTCAAGAACCTCCTCGTTTCTCGTCGCATGCCCCGTTCTCTCTCGCCGCGCTGCGATTTGGCCCCGTGGCCCCACGCCCGCGTTTCATATCGAACAGCTTCTGAGTCGCAGCTTCGTAACGATCAAACTCAAGGCGTACCGGCTCGAAACAGCTGGAAATCCTGGTTGAGCTCTCATTGTTCCTCGGTTCGTCTTGCCGACCTCGAGCCTCTGCGAGCGCCTTTTTATGGCAATCCTTGTTCTTCCGCGTCGTGCTTCGCACTTCACACCGACGACGAGGCGGACAAGGCTCTCACCCTCCATTTGTTGTTAGCTCCACACTTTGAAATATTCATGTATTGGTGTGAAATTCCGGGGGCCGTTCCAAAGTCTGGTATGTCATTTCGTCAATTGCGAAGATACCAATATCTCGGGTGCCCGCTTCCTGAAGCGCGGATCGCTACTCAGGCGGATAAAACGGGAACGGCGGGCGACAGATTCGAAAAAAGTCTCCCTTCTGATTCCAAGGCGCCATTGGCAACGGTACGGCTGCGTCTCCTGAGATATGAGACGAGCCTGTCCCCGAAGACGTGCCACGGAACAACTCATGATGCCGACCGCTGATAATGGTCAGACTTCTTGAATTGCGTTAATCTGTGCTTACCTGTGCATGCTATTATTTACGCTTGTCAGGACCCGAGCGAGCTCGGCCAAGATTACATGTCACAACATGTCTCGGGTTCACACGTCGATTATTCGCTGTTTAACGACAACCCCTTGACGATTTCCGGACGGCCAACACTGACGCTGGCTAGTGAAGCCTCTCAACTCCTCATCCTTCGCATGCAGATTAGGGAGCGCAGCTTCCACATCCGAGCCATTCACTTCTCCATCAACTTCATGGCATGACGTGTTTCATGATCATCTCACATACCTTGGCCTCATTCTCGTCTTATATACTGGGATTGCATTCACTTGTCGCGATCTCTCCAAGAGTGCCGATGGGACCTGAGGCCCTGACTTGCCATTTGCGGGTGTGTGTTAAAGCTATGCGCACCCGGTGGGAAAAGTCCGATTGCAAGCCTCGCACCGTTATGTCTGCATCTTAAAACGTGCTTTTCTGTCCTTTCCACACCCAGGAAAATACGATCAGAAGCATCTCGCGGATCACGATCCCATCTCCCGTCCTCGTATCATAGCTGTACAGTAACGCTTTCCGCAGGCAGCATCGGTCTTTGTTTTGACAGCCGCCACCGAAACGGCTGTTGGGGGATCCCAAAAAGCTCGCGCAACCCTTTCCGGGTGCAAATATCATTTATGAACAGTCCGGGACCTGCCGTCATTCAAGCCCAGTCAGCAGATCCGAAGCTTTCCTTCTTTACCCCCTTCCCGTATGTAAACTACTACTTAATGCCTGAGCTCGACTTAAGCCGGTGCTCCCCTTTCCTGCGAGTACGCACTTGAACGCACTTCACAACCATGCAACCCTCGTGGCGACAGACTGGCTCCACCGAACCCGGCGCTCCACACCCCTCGCAGGGCAACGAGTTCCATGCTACCCCATACAATGGCGATTTTCAGCAGCAGCATGTCTCGTATACACACGGATACACATCGAGTGACAATGCGGTTTCTTGGACGACACCGACTTCAACGTTGTAGGCTGCGTCTCATCTTCGGCCTCATCACTTTGGATTTATTGACCTCCCAAATTTAGCGTGGCGGATGTGGGTTCGGTCGCGCCTTTTGGTGCTCCTGGGCATTCAACCTTCTCTACCCATGGCTGGAACCATGGTCAGCAGTCGGCCACGGTTAACCATAGGTATGGCGCATAATCAAACAGCACCTATATCACTCATAGCTCGGTGAACAAGCCATTATACGGGAATGCCGGCGCTTCCGCTTTCACAGAATCAGATGCAATCACAGCAGCAATTTGCGCAATCATATATGGCCATGAACGCTACTCAGAACGAATTCCATCGTTCGTGGTCCGCCGGTGACAATATGAATCTTGAATATAGGACAGGTAAGTGCCCGAATCCAACGATATGCGCGAGGACTAACGATTCCGTCCGGCTCTTGCGATAAAACAGACACGTCCACATATGATTCCGCGAACAGGGTACATACTCCTGAGCGACCCACGCCGTTCAGACTCGAAGTCTCAACCCCGGCAGTACAACGCGCGAGTCTTATCAGACGCACTTCCGAAGCACCGTATAAGTGCGATCTGTGTCACAACACCTTCACTACTCAGGCGAATCTCAGAAGTAAGGCATCCGCCATGGAGATTGAATAGCATGACGATACATTGCATAGGTCACCGCGATTCGCACGAGGGCAACAAACCTCACATTTGCCATTACGAGTTCTGCGGGAAGGCCTTCGTCAGAAAACACGACCTTACGCGGCACATCAAGGGAAAGCACACCGATGACCGGCCCTTCGAATGTGATACATGCCATAAAACATACTCCAGGAAGGATGAACTGAATCAGCACCGTTAGTCGTCTGGATGCTCGGGTCGGTCACATACTCACTACTATTGCTTCAGTTCTGCGGGCTCATCGGGCGTAGCAATCTGCAACCCATAAGGTGGATGAATATCTGATCTAGATAAAACATTGGTTTATGAGCATTGGAATATGGAGTGTACGGTATGCACCTATAATATCATGCGGTGTTCGGAGTATTCGGAGTATTCGAAAGCTTTTCATGTCCCACTGCTGACAAGATAATATGATGCACGCTTCGCGACGCTGAGGAATCCGTTATGGGTCCAGTTTGGAGGCGAAGTACGGAAGACTTACTGCAAGGGGCGATGTACACGTAATTCTGCCTCGTGTCCGCGCAACAATTGATGCGTGTGAGGATAACATGAAACTTATCTGGCCATTTCCAAGGCAGCCAACACCTTCTTGACCGCATGGTCAGGAGTCCATCGCATTGGTGAAACGCCTCGAGACTCGGTCTAGTCATAGCGATATACAAAATTCATCGGACTAAGGATATGTCCACCGCATTGGATCATAAGCAAGGAACTGCCTCCGAGCGGGCTGTTCTGGCCTGGGCAACCTACACGAGGCGTCAGAATATAGCGAGGGAGTACTATGTGGCACCATGTTGTCACGCGTTGCGGGCCCGCGCCTCATAGTTAGCGCAGCTCTCCAAGCAAGATCCATCTTTTGTCTAAATTTCGGTCCGTGCGATATCACGCCGCAGGGTCGCGTTGTGCACGCTTGCGCACTGCCAACAAAAATGCATGTGACGGAGAACATTGGCGTTAGGGTGCTTCGAGAGGTCCGCGAAGAAAATCGACGGATGCTGTAGTTCCTGTCCAATCAAGGGAGAAGATGATTAGATTGGGCTTCTTTATAGATACCGTAAACATGTACAAGGAAAAACGAAAGCATCCTCGCAGAAGTATGGGAGACATACGTACCTCTTTAGCTTCTTGACGGACGCCCCTAGGCTGCAGGCGGAGACGCCGTGATGGCCGCGTAGATATGTGCATCGCCAGTTGAATGACACTCCAGGACAGGGAAACGTTTTCTGTCGAGCTGCAACGTAAACGCAGTGGTGCAGTGGCTGTGGTCTTTTCAGAGGTCGCCACTCTTCAGAGGTCGCTGTTGGTCAGAGGTCATCGTTTTCCAGTACTTGCCCAGTGTTTGGTACAGCATATGATAAGGTGCTTTGACAAGCATCCGCATTTGCACACAATGGCAAATCCTATCCAGATTTTGAGTTGAACGTGAAACCCCAGGCTTAGCTTGCTGCGAGCCGTTGAAGCCGATGACATGGCAGCGACAAAGAATCCAGCGATAACGTGGGAAATTCCCGTGTATGGACTTGACTTCGAGCGTATCTTCCGATGTTCTCTCGACCTACGCGGAAGGTGAACGTACCTAGCCACGGGCATCAAACAGCAATGATTGATAAGCACTGAACCTTGGGTCTCCATTACTGGCTTCGCAGCGGCCACCTGTCTTCTCCCATTCGTCATAGCTTGAAATTTTCATCTGCACGGCCTTAACATGGTGGGCCTTTCTCTGTCATCGTGCGGCTGAATACATTCTGTAGATTACACGCCACTCCTTCGTACCATGGGGTATTCGGTATCTCTCGATTGGCGTCCACTAGGCATGCCTGCTACCTCCGACCTTCCGTCCGGACTCTCCGCTGCCGCTAGACTTAGAACTGATGAACTTTCGGGAAGAATAGTTCCATGGAGCGCAGCCTTTCATTCGCGCAACCCGCCATCCGTAATCGTGAGAGGCGAAGCAGAGAACCCTATGGCACCGAGGCCAGCGTGGTTACCCACCGATCGCCTATGTAACACGTCTTGCTCTCGCAATCTAGATCTCTCACACACGGAATCCCCTGTTCCTTTTTGGATCTCGGCTGGCCAGATTGTCATCCTTTGCGGATCTGTCGAACTACACGATACTCCACGCGGTCCGAGGTTCCTACGCACTGGAAACGTTCGAAGGGAATGTTTTGGCCACTAAGCTTGAAGGGGGCACATCTGCTGCCCGTGTCGCTCGTCTCGGTATCTCCGCAGAAACGGGCAGATGCCGATGGCTCCCTGGTTCGACTCTCACTATCGGAATATTCCCCACGATAGCCCATTATTCGGCGGAGATCAATACAAGTTGTCCTTCCTCGCTCTTCACGAGCAATACTTTTGGACACCAATCAAGTGCCAGCAAGAGTGGTCCCAATAGCGGTGCGTTTTGTTCCCCGTCGAGCCGCGCGCTGTTTAGGTGCCCCTTGCCCCTTCGGGCTTTCTGGCGCCAGCGCACCATCAACATGCCCAACATACGTCCCGCTTGACTCACGGTGAGCGTGTACTGCACACTCAATGGTTGAATCATGTTGTCATGCTACGCCGATCAGCTTCTCAGCTACTTTATGAACTCTCGCATTTCCGGCCAGGAACAATATTGATTATTTGGGGCTCTGTGGTGTCCAATCCTTCCATTCACAGGAACTTCCCCAATGACTCGCATTGGCCGTCTGCGACCTCATCTGTCGAGGCTGTTCGACAATGGATATCCGCCATTTCCATTCTCACAGGGAAAAATTAGCTGGGGCATCGCCGCTCACATCGACCGATACAAGCACTGGAACGGTCCTCCGGGTACTTGATTAAACGGAGCACGGATATCCCAATTCGAGATTCTGAACCACGCCAAACCCAATCCGTCGCCTGCGAGTGCGCGTCCTCGGTACCCTCGGGCGACTGGCTGAACTCTCCGTCCGAATTCGCCGACAACACCCAGTCTCGCTGCCAAACCACCCGGGCGTGCTTCTTCTCAGGCTGGTAACGAGTCTGATAACTCGAGGCTGGACAACACCATGTCTCCATACATCCCGACAGTGAACCATCCCGACTCCACGCGCGGTATACCTCTAGAACACCGAGGTGAATATTCCCAGCGTGCATGCAACCGCCGGCGCAGACGCCGTTCGGGTGAACGTCAGTGCAGCCCGCGTGCTCAAACCACCGCAGCGTTCCAAACCCGTCGCGATCGATGCCGGGTATGAACTCAGGGCGATATAGGCTGCATGAGAGGTGATTCATTGTACAAATTACACAAGTAAATACTATTGCTACATATGGGACCATCATAACCCAGAAGACTTCATCGCGAAACGCGCCTCTGCAAGAGGCAACTCGAAGGCCCTGTCATACCGGAAACGAGAGCAGCGGAGGGGGGTGAAAATACCGAATGACAAGAGAGATTCTCAAAACTGCGTGCGCGGCCGTTTTCCATCGCCGACCATGTCCATCAGGTCTCCTCCTCCGCCGTCGCCCACGAAGGCGTCGGGCGAGCCCGCGCGTTTGCGTTTGCCGCCGCCGCTGTTCGCGTTCGCGAGCCAAAACGGCGCGGCCGGCGCGAGAAAATAGCGCTGGATCGGCGCCTCGCCAAACTTGTTCGCGTTGAGCAGCTGCGAGAGCGGGAACTGCGCCGCGGACGGGAACGACGGGGTCGCGTACGACGCCGAGGTCTGCGGGTCGAAGGATGGCATGAGCGGCTGCGTCGGGCTCTCCGGGTTGGACCGTACGAGGAGGTCGAGGGGAAGAGCGTTGACCCCACTGGTCTGGGACGAGGGCGACCCCGTCGCGCCGGCGGAGTTGTGTTTTCCCTTCTGTAGAAAAGTTCTGGGCATCAGCGGGTGTTCCGGACACGGGGGGCAAAGGCGCGAAGGAGAACAAAAATGGGGATGGGAGAATAGAACAGGTGCATGGAAAGCAACGGCGCTAAAAGTGGGCGTATGACGTGAAGGGGAAGGATCTCACTGATTGTAGCTCAGGCTTGCCCCTCCACTTGGCGACCGCTTCACAAAACCGAAGCGCGGCGCGCTCGACTGCCTCCGCCGGGTAGAGCGCAGATAAATGCAGCAGGTGTGACAGAAGGTCGGTGGTCGAGGCCGGGATCGACAGGAACTAATCAACGCAATGAACCCAATCAGCACGTGTGTGGACGGGGACGGGCTCTCATTTCCGACAACTACGCCAACGCCCCCAAACCGACCAGCCCCAGGCATCGGACATGGCCGGAAAGAGGAAAGCGCGACGCAGCACGCGTAGCGGGGAACGAGAACCAAGGAAAGACGCTCTCACCTTGCGCAGCCTGTCCCGCATCTCGCGCCTGAACTCGGCCTCGGCGTCGTCGACGACCCCGCCGTCCAGTGCACCGCTTGAGAACAGTATTCCCGCCGCCTCTTGCAGCCCGGGCAGCTCGTCCGGGTCGAACCACGCGAACTCGTCCGCATCCTCGGGCTGCTCCCGTCTTCCGCCGAACAAAGCATCGGGGCTCACGCCCATTCCGCCGACGCCGATCCCAAACAATACCTCCGCCGCGAACGCGCCACGCCAAGCGCCGCTCGCGTACCCTTCCAACGCCGCGCGCGTCGCAAGCCCGACGAAGAGCATGTACCAGTCCCGTGAGGGCCGGTATGGCGTCGCCTCCCCCGACGAAAGCGGACCGCGCGAAGGCATCGGCATCGTCGAGGTGGCAGACTCGCCGCCGGTAGGCGTGGGAGAGCGTCCCGGTTCGCTGGCGGTGTACGACGCGGTGCCGTCGCGCGCCTCGCGGCCGAGTTCCATGGCACAAAGCGCGGAAAGCCGCAAGAACCTAGGGAGCATGTTCGCCAACCGGGTGCTACCCTGGAAAGCCTGTTGCTGCTGTTGCAGCACCTGGGGCCGGCCGATCGCGAGCGGGCGTGGGAGCGCGGTCGAGCGGCGGAGGACGCTGCCCCTCGCTCCGGGCTTGGAGAGGCCAGAGCCGATACCGCCTCGACGCGGGCGTCCGGAGGGCTCGAGGCATACGAGGCAGCCGGAGGCGAGGTGGCGGGCGCAGCGCGGTCTGAGGGACGCGCGCGGGGGCGAGGCGAGCGCGGTGGGCGTGAGCGTGGGCATGGAAGACGCGGCAGGGACGCCGCCGGCGTAGAGGTGGGAGGAGTGCGGGTCAAGCGGCGCGTTCGGCGTGAGCTGGTGCGCGGGCGTGTACTGGGCGAAGGGCGCTGCGCAGTTGGAGACGGGGATCAGCGGGAGGAGAGAGGGGTGGATTTCGGTTGTGGCGGCGGCGGCAGTTGGGGAGCTGGTTGTGGCGGTCGAGCTTCCGGAAGCAGTCACGGCCGCTGATTCGCGCGCGAAGAGGTCGTTGATGATCGTGCCCAGGGCCAGACGCAGCCTCACACCGTCCGGAAGCGTGTGCGGGTGCGCGTGGAGGGGATTTCGCCTGCTAGACTGTTTTGGGGACGCGGGAGGCGTGATATAATCCGCTTCATTGGGGTGCGATGGCCTCAGTTCTGGCGGCTGGTCCAGCATGGACGTGATAACTTTTTCCAGGCCTTCTGCGCGTACCCTGAGAGCGCGCGCCAAAGGTAGGTCCTGGCGGCTGCTCCAGCGGTCATCCCCGGACGACTGCAAGCCGCCGACGTGGTGCCCACCGCAGAGCACGTCGACGTCCTCGCCCTCGCTGTCGATGTCGTCGTCTTCGTCGTAGTTTTCTGGACGCTCGCGCTGGACGTAGTGGGTGGAGATCGGACCGCCGGTTCGATCGGTCATGCCGAGTTCGGCACGCGCCTGTGCGAAGCGCGTCCGGCCGTGGATCCATGACATGTGGTCGATGATGAGCGTCCGGGTGGATTTCTCCCTGGGCGGTATGGAATGGAGATGGTGTGCATGCTTGTGGGCGGGGGCTTTGAAAGTGCCCGCGGTGCGTGGAATCCGGGCCGAGGGATCGGCTGGAGGGGAGGCAAGGGGAAAGGAGGGGCGTTGGCGGACGTTGGGTGGGTAGTCAATCGGGGACGTCTGGGGCATGAGGATGTAGCCTGGGCCGGACATTGTACGTGATTTCGACGACGATCTGTCGATGCGGGGCGCGTCGGTGCATGACCGGAGGGTGAATAGCACGGGAGATGACGTACGGCAGAAATCACTCGCTTGTTGCTGAATGGATCGCCTTACGGGCGCTCTATGCCTGCGCGAGTCTCTGTCCAAGTTCGTGTGCAAAATATTCACTGCGGCGGGAACTTAGGGGGGACGTCTCGGCTTAGGGGAACGCGTCACGCACGGATCCGGCTGGTGCGTGGAACGGATGGATCGTCTCAGGCGGCGTGTGTAGCGGGGCCAGCGAGCTCGGCGCCGCTGGCCTCGTTGTCGACGCGGTTTCTTCCGTCAGCCGCCACTGCCTCGCCTTGCGTACGCTCCCGAGGGCTTTCGAGGTCGCAGAGGTTCGCCGGACGAGTTCAGAACAGACCCAGGGAAGTTCATCTCACCCAAGTCCGTCCACGGGTCCGTGCGTGCCATGCTCTCCGACATCTTCCGCCCCGGCGCCACCGAGATAAGGACAAGCGCCCGCACAGCCATCGCATCAAGGTTTGGTCAAACACTGCCATACCCCCTGTACTCGGCTCTCGTCCTACGCGCGGACGTTCGCGACGTCGACTCACTCCACCATGCTGCAGTCAGCAGCTCTCGCTTTTGACATCATTGGTCTACAATGACCTACGCAAATTGTCAGCGCTACGTCGCAGTCGTTTTTTTCTCTGACCGTCAAAAGCTGTTCAATCGGCTGCGCAAACCCAGGAGCTTGGAACATACAAACGTGACTCAACGCCTACCAAACACGACACTTCTTCTGACTGAATTGCTACATTGTGCTCAACCATCAACGGATGTGGGGAGTAGATCGGTCTACCCGGTGTTCCATGCCCATTCTCCCAGGTAGGTATGTACGATGTCAGCGCGTGTATGCGCATCCCCGCTGTTGATCGCATAAATTAGATGGAGACTACTGCCGATCGTCGACCCGCATCGCCGAACAGGTCCATTTAGTCAACGCAATATCAGACTCGGACGCGGTGCACGAGAACCCCGCACGAATCACTACTGCAAAGTAGCGCATACATGCTGCTTTCATATGCCTTCTTCATCAAACAATCTCCGTCCTGAATCTTCCATGCTCCGATGGTTGCTTCCTGGTCGTGAGGCACGTCGCAACCTCCGCCTTATGGCATTGTTTGGTGATGTATCGACCAGGATAAGTAGGATAGACCAGCGCATGCTGCTCCGTGGGCCAAAACAACGTTGACATCTTTACCGGAACGCGCTACGCAGCACGTCCCACACTAGGATGCCGTAGGCCATAGCTCAAGGTAGTACGTGTCGACGTGCGTCAGATAAGAAAGTCGCCTTCAACCAACGGCCCGAAAAATCTCGACTTTGTGCATATGTTTCTCGCCCTTCCGAGTTCGGGTGCGAGGTGATCGGTATATGCTATTTTCTGGTCCATTGGAAGTCGGGAACAACTTGAACCTTGTTAGACTCTGATTTTTTTGATAGGTAACCCCATCCAGAGAATTCGGGGCGCCACAGAAGTCTGCGCGGCATGCACGGCGGACACGAGCGATCAAGACGCAGTCGAAGAAAATTTTACCATTGAGACGTACATTCAACCTTTCACCGAACCGGTGGACTAACGCATCGGAGCTTTCTGCTACGCAAAGGCCGATGTCAGCAGTTATTGTCGTCGGCTCGGAAAATTCGGATGATGGTCTCGTCATCCGCGGTTACGCTGACATCGCACCACGTGGGCGTTCACAAAACGGCGGGTACTCGCTGGCACAGTGCCGCACCCGTGCAAGTCGAAACGAAGCCTAGCACACTCCGCGCTTCCCGGATATTCTCTGAGGCACCCATGCCATAACGCGAAGCATCCGTATACCGGTGATCACGCACAAAGGCGGTATGCCATACCTCAAAAAATGCATGCGATACATCCATGCGAGGTTCTACCTCGGACATTAAGTTACTAGAACCTCCCTTCCTCCGAATCTCAATAGAAACCACTATCTGCAAGGCAATCTCACCAAAATCGGGGAGTGTCATTCCCTTGAAACCGCCCCATGTGGTCTCCTCGATGGCGCCCCGTGTCGGGACCTAACAGTTTCTAGAAAGAAACTGGCAGGATTGGACAGCCGCCGCGAACGTCGACCAGGATGCCTATCCCCCCGATCCACAACAACACCTATCAGCACACGACGTCTAGCCGCATATGTTCCCTCGAATCATACAATAGTACCTCAAACACCACGTTACGGCACGGCCGTTCCTCCGTTGCGATAATATCCACTCTCCGCAGACAATCTCACCAAGTCTGGATCGTGACATTCCTTCATGTTCGGAGTCCACTCAATGCAATCAGTGTCTCGATCCCCCCGAGGATCGATCGCAACGGATCCCTAGGACGTTGGATGTCCCGAAAGCAGCTCCAGAATCTCGGGATGGGCGCGGTTTCGCAAAGCTTGCATATGCGGCGTTTGACCGTGTAGGTCCCGGGCAGTCAGACTAGCCCGGTGCCGCACCAGTTCTCCCACTATCTCCACGTCGTTCTTCGCGATGGCATAGTGCAACGGCGCCTGGTTGAACTCGTCGAGCGCATTCGGGTCAGCGTCCGCTTCTAGCAAGGCCGCGACCACGTCTGAGTCGCAGCCCGAGCGCTCCATGACGGCGTAGTGCAGCGGCGTCCGCTTTCTCTTGTCGACGACTGTGGGGCTAGCTCCTGCCTGTAACAGAGCCTGGACGACCGTGACATCAGGAATAGCCCCCGACACGGCGATGTGCAGCGCGGAGACGCATTTATCCCCCTTGGGTGTATCGGCGAAAAACGAGTCGGGGAGCCCGTAGGCAGTCTTCAGGCACAGATAACATGCATGATCGTCTAACAGGGGAAGGGCGGTGTTCGCATCGCCAGCTACCAGTGGCCAGTTAGGAGTTTTCTCCCAGTACGCGCCTTTCCACAAACGAGAAAGCTCTCGCATCGCATTGCGTATCCGTTTCTTATATTCCGTCCGCATGCGAGTTGCAGGCGGCAGCAGTAGAGGATACGCCCATGATAGAAGCGCGAATGTGGTGGCGTCGGTGGGTGGATGAATGTAGTAGGAGAGCATGATGACCGTGATGCAGGATTCCGCGAGTATGACTAGATGGTCCAATGCAGGATGGAAGTGGTACGCAGCGACAGTGCCCGAATATCCGTCCGGATGCGAAGAGAGAAACTCCATGACCGAGAAATGGCATACTCGTGGGATGTGACCGTCTCCATCCTCGGGCGCGTAGTCGACAAGGTTGTAACAGTCTCTGATCACCGAGTCCGGGTCCGGAACTTTGCTCGAGTCCCAGCCCGCCGTCATGCTCGGGGCGGCCACCATGCCGCCCAGAGCACTCTTGTACAAACGGCCCGGCGCACAGACAACCCATCTGAGAAGAGACTTAACTCGTTCGCGCCTCTCCGAAGGAAGCTGGTCGATTTTGCGTAGTATCTGCGCGTAGGTTTCTTCGAGACCATGAGGTAGGTTTCGAACAGCCTTACGAACGGCATCTTCGGTGCGTTCCTGGCATACGTCTCGCAGCTGAAGGGACGCCCAAAGAAACCTGACTTATGTGAGCAGAGAACCGACTTGTCGCGATATAGTGGAGACTTACATTCCGTCCGCTTTGTCTACTATGCCTCGCAGCAGCTCGGACTTGGTGCTCTCCTCCAACTTGATTAGCTTCTGGGTTTCGATGGATCGTTCTATGCTTCGACGGATATACCGCTCGATATCTGGGGTCACTGCGGACGGTTGAACTTGATAATGCGTCGCAGTGGATAGGACTTCGGACTGGCCGAGATGTTCTTCAAACCTACTGAAGATCAGAAGCCGATACTTGGCTTGTAGTGCAACGAGTGCAGAAAGTAGCGTTTCCCGGTCTTCCGTGAGGCATTCGTCGAGTCCATCGATGATCATGAAAGACGGACTGTCGTGTGTCTGCGCGGCTTCGCACAGCACGTCTCTCACAGCCGCCAAGCTGATGTGTGCCGCACTGTATCGTCCGTCATCCACAACCCGAGCCCATACCGGCGCGGAGGGGGGTCGCAGCGAGAGCACTTGACTTGCCATTGTATGCAACATGGTTGTTGAATCTCGGCGATCTACGGAGCGGAAACTGCAATAGAAGAAAGCCGTCGCGGCTTCAGGGAATTCGCGTCGTAGATGGCTGATGACCACAGATCTGAGCGTACATTAGACCAAAGAACTGTATGGAGGCAACAAGCACGCACGCTAAGACAGTCTTTCCACACCCAGCTGTACCAATGTCAGTCTGGCGCGCACTCAAAAAAGCGCCAGAGCTCACGTTTTCCATAGCACCATAAACTTTGAACATCACCTCTCATCCACTTGGAGAAAGATTCAGTCTGGAGAAACCAGGTCCCAGAATCATCCGCGGCCACGGCATTGATTTTGTCATGCTCGTCTTCCATCGGGACTGTTTTGAGACGAGCGAGGAGGGAATCTATATATATATATTCGACGGAGCCTTAAGCGTCATGCTGCATGAGATCAAGCTGACGATTACCTCTGCAAGTTCTTCGTTTATCTTCCTCTCGCCGCCTCTCTTCTTCTTGTTCCCTTTGTTTCCGCCTCGCTTCCTTCTCGGCCCGCTCCTTGATACGAAGTTCTGCCGCCTCTGCTACTTGCCTCTTCCTCTGCTCTTCTCTCTCCCGTTCCTCTTGGATGCGTCTACGCTCGCGCTCTGCTGCCTCTTGTGCAAGTTCCTGTCTCCTCTTCTCTCTCTCCCGTTCCTCTTGGGCACGGCGATCTGCCGCTTCCTGTTCGAGTCGCCTCTGTCGCATGAGGTCTGCATGCTGGCGCGCTCCTTTGAGTATCTGGAAATGCTGGCCGTATGTCTTGATACATTCATCCACCTTTCCATTGAAGGCGCTCCGATAGAGGAGACAGATGCGGTCTGCCGGATCCACATCAGCACGCGCTCGATTGAATGCGAAGTTGAACCCTACGCCGAGGTTTCCCGTGCTTGTTGAAAAACATGCGACGAACCGTCAAGCATAGTTGGAAGATATCGAAGTAAATCTGTGTGAGCGCCTGCAGCACGGGATAATCAATAAGTGCGATTCGTAATGATATTTTGCGTACAGACCTTGGATACATGTTCGTCGTCTGAATACAGCCTCGCATAATCTCCGAAATATCGCATACGATGGCTCAGTTGTTCCAGTGCATCGGTGACCTTCTCAAACAAGCTCACAGCCTTTTGAGCTAGCTAAAGCAGCAATGATGGGCGCGGAGAAACCGTATGACGAGGATGAGGCCTACGTTGATCAGAAGCTTGACCGCTCCCAATACCACTTTCACCCCAGGAGAATGTACCACGGAGACGAAAGGATCAATGCTGGAGACGATATTTGCAAGCTTGTCGAGACAATCTCGAGATTTTGGGGGTCGTGAAACTTTTTTCATCTCGTTGATGTCGGAAATCAATGTATCTGTATTTGCATCCAGCTGGTGAAGGAGGTGTCGTTCATTATCTGATAGATCGATAGACTCGTTTAGCTGATCGAATGCAGCTTGTAGAAGGGGCTCCGATACAGGCGACGAGTGGGCCATGCCAGACGGATCCAAGAGCTTGTGGCCGGATCGCGAGTCCTCCACTGAGTGATTTATTGACTTATCCGCCTTTCGCCCCGGGCGCGGGTGGAGGTATGACACGAGGATAGTGCCAGTAAGTATGCACGCCCGAGAAACGAGTCTATCTCGTGGTTCTTCCTGAAATTTGATATCCTATCCAATAGCAAGGTCTTCCCAATACAGCTGCGCTGAGCCGTTGATACCATTCCAATTCCTTCCGCGTGTTATCTGAGATATTTCATCGACCCCTATCAGACCCGGTAAGCCGATTCTGTCGGAGCCTCCACCAATCCACATGCAGGACATTATTTGGGACATAGCGGGAAATATGACAGAACCTAAACAGCACGGCATACCTTCGTCGATTCGAAGTATCCTAGTGCAGTATTGGGCAGTGCCATCGGCACGTCCGCGGGCGACATGAGGTGACGAGGTGGTCTAGTACGTATGGTGCGGCTCGGGCGTGTAAGATGCAGGCTGAGTAAATGCCATATGGCCCGCAAAACAGAGCACATAGTTCGTGTTATCAGTCGGGTTATCACTGCAGAAAGTCTTGCATCCAGAATTCAATGTAAGGAAAACGAAATGAACTCCGGCCATCCCGAGAAAGTCGGTGAAGATACGTGGGCGTGACACAGCCCCTCAGTCGACGCTCTGACCCCGCAACTTCCGCAGCCTGTTGCAATGCACTCAGCGGACTACGCTGCAACACCGTTCACACTTTTTCCCGTGAACGGCGCAGCCCGGCGTGGGCTGGAATCGCTGCCAGACGGCAGCATTGCGCCGCAGCCCGTGCTTCGACGTCTCGCCGAGCCTGATCTACTGGTGTATATGAACCCGCAACGCGATGTGCATGCGGCATAGCGGGCTGATACTATCTTCGGATTCCACAACATGCCAGCATCCATCGAGGACCTTCCGACTGAATTGCTGTTCAAGATCACAGTCAACGTAGACAAACGCCGTGACCTGGCAGCGTTGGCAGCAACCTGCCGAGCATGCTACGCCTTCTGTTCTGCGCCCGAGGTTCAATACCGAAGCATATATGCGCGGTCTGTGGATGTCACACTTTTGTGGCGCTTCCTTGCGGCGAACCCGTCCCGTGCGAGCGAGGTACGCCTGCTCTCAATCGGCGCTCGGACTCCCAAGGATCACATCCCGCGAGGTTTCCGGGAAGAGAAGCGTGGTCACCTGGAGGAGGCGGAATTCGCGCTGTGTGATGCGCTCAAGATGATGAAAAACCTCACGTCATTTACCTGGGAGAGCGGATGGAAACGCCAGGGGCGTTCGCCCTGCACAGGCAATCGTATCTGGGATACCCTCCGCATGTCATGCCCGACCTTGCACACGCTCATTGTGGAGGATCAACCGGCGCCAGGGATTTCGTCTATGTTTACCAGCAGTGTATGTCGGGCTACCTTCTGTCATTATGAGCACGTCGATTCACATGCCCCCCAGTTATTCCTTCTCTCGCATCTCCGATATTGCAGTATCACCATCGCCTCGCCCTTTCCGTCCCGCTACCTCGTCAAAGAACGCCTCCGCATGCTCCTCGAACGTTGCACGGATCTCTGCGTCCTGCGGATCACGCACGTTGTGCCCAGCATCGTGCCCTTATCGGAGATCGCCATCGATCTGTGTGCCCCGCACCTGCACACCCTCGCCGTCATCCACCAGCCCCCAGGTGCACCTTCAACACTATGCGATCATTTGGAATTTATCGGCAGCGGTTATCGACGTCCTATTCCCCTGGACGTACCCACGTGGCAGCGCGGAAGGAGCAATCGCTTGCCTCGCCCTCAAGCTTCCGCAATGGATTGCCCATTTCCGAGCTTGCGGACCCTCATCATCAACTCCGGATCGTTCTCCGCCCTCCCTGAGGTCGTGCAAATGAGAGCACCTCTTCCAGAAATTCGCGGCCTGCCCGTCCACCTTGTGGGTCGCTTCGCGCACGTGAAGATTGAGATTGAGGCCTTGAGACCTACGCTACGCAAGATTGTGTTTGGAGACGTGCCTTCCAGCGAATCGGCGCAAACGGAGGCGAAGGTTTACGAGGGCTGGATCAAGAAGACTCTCCCGAACGTGGAACTTTCACATTCGAAACAGGGCTAAGTATGGTGGGCGTCCCGTCATGCATTCGTACCCGCTATCAATATACGAGATACAAAATGAGGCGAGTACTATTCACCTGCACATCTTGTTACAGCTACGTGCTTACGCTACATCAGACGAATCCGATTGGCCGATACCTTCGAGTGCTCCCGGCATCATCCCGCTCCTCACTCGAAGACGGGGTTGTAGCAGCCGCAGGATGTCGGTGTGCGCCCCGATCTCCACCGCCTGCTGGTAAGGAGTCTGGCCGTAGATGTCCGCTACTCCCTTGCTAGCGTGATACCGAAGCAATGCCCTAACTACCTCCACGTCGTTCTTAGCGACGGCGTAGTGAAGCGCCGTGCATCCGAATTCGTCACGCTGGTTGGGATTCGAGTGTGCACCGAGGAGCGCCTTGATGACGTCCGCATCGCAATTCGAGGAGCGCATCGTTGCATAGTGAAGGGCCGTCCGCTGTTTCTTGTCCATCATATTGGGATTCAGCCCGGCTTTCAGTAATGCTTGTATGGTGTCAAGTTGTGGTGACGACATCGAGACAGCAATATGCAGCGCGATGACACACTTCTCAGCCTTCGAGGATGAGAGAGACCCTGGGAGGCCGTATGCAAGAGATAAACAGAAGTAGCACGCGTGATCGACGAGGTTCTCTGGATGCAGTGATCCGGTACCAGACCAATTCGGGGTGTATGGCCAATACGTTGCCCTCCAGTGCGATGAAAGCGCCCGTATAATCCCGCATAATTGCCTCCTCGAATCCGCAGGCATCGGAGCCGTGGTCGCGAGCGCGACAACAGGATGTGCCCATGAACGAAGGGCGAACAGTGCTGCTTCATTGTGCGCGTTCGTCAACCGAGAAAGTCTGATTACGGTAACACATGACTTGGCGAGTTGTATGAGATGGGCTGAACCTGGATAGAGATGAAACGTCGGGATCGTCCTAGGGAAGCCATCAGGATTGGAGGCGAGAAACTCCAGTGCCGTGAAGTGGCAGACTTGGGGAACGCTGGCATCTGCGACTTCGGAAGAACACTCCACGAGGCTATAGCAGTCCTGGATGACCGAATCGGGATCAGGGATCTTGCGTGGGTCCCATTGATCTGCCATGGCCGGAACAGCGACCATGGCACCGACGGCTCCCTTCTTGAGGATCCCGGGAACGCACACGATCCATCGGAGAAGTACTTTGACTCGTTCTCGTCGACTTTGGGGGAGTTTGTCAATTTTGTGGAGTATCCTCGCATATGTCTCTTCCAAACCGCGGGGCAGAGTACGCACGGCCTCGCGGACGTCGTCCTCGGTACGCTCCTCGCAGATGCCTTGTATTTGGAGTGCGACCCAAAGAAACCTGGAGATTACGTTGAATGAGACCTTTCATCTCGTAACAAGAATGCAAGCGTACATTCCATCGGCTTTACCCACTAAAGCGTGAACCATGTCTGATCTGACATCATCACTGAGCGGAATCATCCGCTGGTACTCGATGTGCTGGTTGACGCTTCGCGCAACATAGTCTTCGATATCTTGGGCAACCATAGCAGGTTGGATTTGGAGATGCGTGGCGTCACATAGGGCTCTTGATCGACGCAATTCCTCTTCATATCTACTGACGACGAGGAGCCGAAACTGCTTGCCAAGGAGAGTGAGCGAGGAGAGCAGTATTTTCCGATCATCTTCAGCGCATTCGTCTATACCATCGATGATCATGTAGCGAGGCGCGTCTCCGCCAGTGGAAGCTTCCACGAGCAGATGTTGTACAGATGCTAGACTGATTGTAGAGGCATGGCGAGGCTCCCCGATTATCGTGGTCCAAATTGGTGCGGATAATGGCGTCTGTAGCAGAACTTGGTGCAGAAGCGTATGTAACACTATCTCGGAGTCGCGCCGCGTTTCCGAACGAAAGCTACAGTAGAAGAAGGCAATTCCGGAGCCGGGATGATCTCGGCGAAGGCGGTTGATAATAACAGATCTACGGAAGGTGAACATTCCTGATTTATGAGCAAGATCGGGCTGGTCACGTACGTCAAAACACTCTTCCCGCAGCCGGCTGGTAGAACGTGAGCACGACGCGAACCCTTCTGTATATATGCATATCTCACGTTTGCCGTAACACCAGAGGGTTCTCTCGGAGTTTCCGTTGGCCCAGTCCGAATATTCCTTGCTCTGTAGAAACCAAGACCCAGAAGATGGAGTGGTGACCAGGTTCATTCTATGATGATCGTCATCGGCGGGGACGGCTTTCAGACGAGCCAAGAAAGCGTCTTCGAGATCGGGGATATCAGTATCGCGAGATATCGTCTGCAAGGGTACACATCACCTCGTCCGTTTTTGCGGCTTTCTTCCAATGCAAGACGTCTACGTTCTATCTCGTCCCTTTGTTGCCTCGCTTCCCGTTCTGTCTCTTCCGTTTGTCGTTTTTCGAGAGCCTCCTGATCACGTTGCCGCTGCCTTTCCTCCTCCGCTTCCCTCCGAGCGGCTTCTTCTTCTTTGCGCTTCTTTTCGTGTTCGCGTTGTTGGTCCTGGTTCAATCGATCCACGTGTTCAACCTCAATCTTCAGCTCCTGGCCATGCTGGTCGAATTGCTTGACACAATCATCCATCTCAGGATTTAATGCATTTCGGACGAGAATGCACAATACGTCTATGATAGATCAGCTCACGGCGTACGACGACGGCGAGCATGGTCTCACTTCGATTCTTTCCTTTTTTAGTCACGAAAATGCGACGAACGGTGATACATAGACGGAAAACGTCGACATAAACATCAACGAGTGCCTGTAGCAGAGTACAAGATCATGCAATTGAAGAAGAGAGAACAGTGCAAGAAGTACAAACCTCGCGCACGTGGGTGTTCCCCGAGTAAATCTTGACGTAGTCACTGATATGTCGCATGCGACGACTGACGTGCGCGAGGGCGGTGGTGACTTTCTCGAAGGATCCCACGAGCTTCTGTGCTAGCTAAAGCAACGTCCACTGTCAGGATCATTTGACAGAGAGATGGTTGCAGAACGAACATTAATGGTAAGCTTGATCGCGCCCCATGCCAACGCAATCCCTCCAGAGCTTGGCACGAAGGTATCTATCGTGGAGATGCACGACTGCACAACGTTGATGGCATTCCGGAGTACTATCAAACATTTCTGCTTCCTCGATGAACGCAAGCGTTGCTCCAGATCCTTGATTTCATGCGACAGCGCCTGCGGATCCCCCTGCAGATTACACAGTAGGTGTCTTTCAGGGGAGGAGAGACCATGGAAATCCTCCAGCTTTCCCAGAGCATCTTGCAAGAGAGAACCTGCTGTTGGCAACGAGCCCGTTGTCATTGAGGAGTGGATGAAGGAGTGGCAAGTGGAGCACGCTGCTTGTCGTCCACTATAACGTATCGCCATTGATATTTACTGTTTCCCGGGACATATGATCAGCGCTCCACGAGGAAAACGTGTGTTGTGACTTACGCCAATTCGGTCCCACCAACGTCGGGGAAGCTGCCGAGAAACACCTGTTCGAGACCGAGGAGATGGATTTCGCAGGAAGTCCGCAATATATGCAACGCTCTGTATCAGGTCCGCATCCAATGAACTCGAAGCGGGTGCGGAAGAATCTCGCGGGATGTGACGAAGAAATATATCACACGTCCATCGAGTCGGCGTCGCAGGTCACTTCGAGATGAGGTGTTTGAGCGGGGGGCACCTTAAACTGGCCTGGTCATCTCAGAGTACGTATGAGCATACAGAGCAGACCTACGCATGCATTCCAAAGCTGAAGTTCGATGTCGTCCCAAAGTCTGAAATGTGAACAACTGAATACATGATCGTCAAGTTCGTGATTACGCAAGAATGGCGTCCAAATTCCACGCTGGCTCGGTTCCTCTGGAAATTTGTAACGTTTACACCCGCCATTGCACGGCCACATTCGCAGCGTATTGGGCGCCTAAGTATTTCGGGTAAAGGAAGTTCTGTACGGGCGATCAATCAAGGTCCAAGGTCAAGCAGTTTGACGATATTGTACCTACGGCGGTTCCCAAAGACCAACGAATTAAGTATATTTTGTAGCATGATCGATGCTGCCTTGCAATTGGCGGAATCCACCGCACTCGGATTTATTGCGTTAGTAAACCGCGATGGATTTCATCGCCGACTTGCGTAATAATATGCCCGGAGACGCAATCGCCATTCATTCACCGCCTTGCGGTTGCAGTGAAGCTCCGGAAACTCCTGCAGGCGGACAGCGTGCGAGTGCTGGAGGATGATACAGATAGATCGAACAAGGTATTTGCGCAATGCGCATTGCTCCAATCACCCTGGACTTTCAGTTTCCATTGTGCCTTAAGACAAGTAATTTGCAAATGACGGCATGGTGCATGTACATGTGTAAAACATAATTGTCTTCGACGTTGTATTCGGTCATAATGTATGGGGCATGCCTGCATGTGGTTCTCCTCGGAGCCGGTTTTATGACTAACCGCGCTTCTTCCCGCGCACGTTCTGGCGTCTCAAAGGCGGTGGCGGCGACGTAGACGGGGCCTTGGATGTTGCCAATGGCGCCGTTGGCGGCGTCGGAGGGCTACTCTGGCGCGAGCGAGAGGACGAACCCGAAGAAGCCGGAATGGCCGTCGTTACCGGCATACTTGGCGGCGGAGGCGAGCGACCCCTCCGGAGGTCACCTCTTTGATTAGCAAGGCGCGCTGTGGACGTATTCACTTGCAGATGAGGTGTGGACCTGCCGGAGCGATCAGCGGAGGGAGGACGGGGAGGCGCAGGAGATATTCTGCCGGGAACGTTGAGTCGGGAAGAGGTCGAGGAGAACTGGATGGAAGTAGCGCGAGGAGCCAGTCTCATGTCGTCCTGAACCACGGCGCGCGGATGGACCGTTGATGCGGTATCGCTGGCTCGAGCACCTGAATCTTCAACGTCCTCCCGAACCTTCACGATGCGCGGCATCGGCGCGATCAATTGAGCGATGAAGTCGCCGGCGTTGGTGAGCCCGGTATCTCCGAACTGGTACTTGTAGATGCTCGGAGACCCGAACTTCCAAACACCCTTTAACATCTCTCGGAGCTTCTCGCAGACGTCGGACATGTCCACAACCACGGGCAATTTCTCCGCCAGCATATCGGATGGATCGATGGGTGCGATACCCTCCACTGACTCCGAGCGGATATCAGTAGGCTTCGTCGTGGACGAGTCAACGTGGAGGCCAACGTCGTCTGAAACAATGGAAATGGTCGACTCCCATGATGCCTTCGAGTGAGCCCTAAAGGATATGTGAGGTCGTGCATTGGCGCTTGATCGATCGTTGTGTCTCACCTCCACGTTGCGTTGTCGACATGTCCGAACGCATGCAGCATAGACGTTCCGCGCACTATGATCTCCAGTGCCGACGAGGAACCGGTGGTGACCAACAGCTCATTCCGAGTCATGCCTACATACGAGCAATGTAAGTCGTCACAACAAGGACATATGAACACAATCAGAGCAGCTTACACCTAAGGTTGATCTCTCCCTCGCCAGCGTGACCGCCGGTAAAGCGATCTTCTTGTCGCAGGAGACCATCGTAACTCCATGCATATTTGAGGTATTCAGCTTCCTCCGTGGGATCGGGCATCCACTTCTTCTTGCCCATTCTACCGAGTTTCTCCCAAGTTGTGAGCGGTCCCAACGCCCACTCGTCCACCGAATCTTCTGGGGAAACGGGCACAATGGTTGTCTGAGCGCCGATGCCCTCGAATGCACGAAGGACTATCGGAAGGATGTACGCTTCGCGGAAGACAACGTTGTCGACCATGAGCATGCTGGTGCTGCTTTCGTGCTTGCCGCGCAAGGGCCAAACAGCGACCCAATCTTCGGGTGGATCCGGCATCTGGCGATGACCGCACATGCCAAATACGAGGAGGACGGGACTCTCGTAATCTTCGCCCGAGCAGGTGGAGGCGGTAACGATCTCCGGGGACGTGACGTTGAAGTCGATGCTGGTGATTCCCACTGCCTCAGGATTAGTGAAGATCGGGGTTGAATGAAGGACGTGATGCCCCTCGAGGGCAAGTTGGTGCAAGTACGACCGTATATGCTTCACCGCAGTCTTCAAAGCGAAGGCGCGAGTTCTCGTCGACATATCCGTAGCACCTCTCAAACGGGACAATTCCTCGCAGAACGTAGCGCCTGGACAGGATTGAGTCTATGGCCAGGAACATACGCTGGTATCCACTCACCCTCTAAGTCGAGCAGGAGATGGTGGAAGACGCAATCCTCGTCTTCGCCATAAGACGCGTACAAACTCGAAGACTCGAACCTCTGATTCCAAGCCGTGGATTTATAAAGCTCATCGTGTTGAGCTATCTTGATAGACACCTCAAATGCTAGCTTCCAGCCGCTGCAGTTAGTTGCGGACCTGATCGAGGAAGGTATGAGCGGTGTTATGTAGCACGTGGAAAGGATCACTTACGTGTCGCCGGCATTGAAGAATCCCTCCTTAACCTCCACGATAACGACCGCACGCTTTCCAGACAGCAACTTGACGCGAAGTGGGCGGAAGGAAGCAGAGAAAGTATCATGAGACCATTCGCTCAAAGCCCCTCCGGAGGCGTCCCGACAATGGCGGTAGAATGCGTTGATCGACTTTTCGGTCAACGCGACAGTTTGGTCGTATTCGAGCGTAATATCCGGGATTATGTCTCTGGGAAGCTCTGCGCTCGGTTCTGATGAGGTCGTCTCGTCCGATATGTCGGTGTCAGGCGAGATAGGCTCTTCTTCTTCGTCCTTGGGCGGGGTCGCGTCGAGTGGTATCCTCGGAAAGAGAGCGATGTAATAGTCAACGAGGAAACTGTGGACGCGATCTACGTGCTCCTGATCAAGGCCGTTAGGTTCAGCACCAAATCCTGGATGGGCTCGAGCGGCTAGAGTGACCGGATGAGTCAGAAGCATACAGCAAGAAAAAATGCTTACATTGAGCGTCGACACATAAGTGTGCATCTTCTTCGTTCATGTCCACAATTACAGCGAACTCCCATTGGCCCTGCGAATCTGCCGACCATTCAGCCACAGGTCTCCTGTTTCAAACGACCAGCATTAACGATATAGAGCTGAACGGGGCCAAATCACGCACCCCGAGGCATCCTTGGCCGAGCGCAACACTACTCGCTCCAAGGATAAATTAATGCAGACCTCCTGAGAGCAGATGACGTTGACCGTGGGTGCGCCAAACGTAATATGGATCTGGAAGCCACTGCCCGCGCTGGCCGGGATTTGGTCACTCTTGATCTCCGCGACGATCAGCTCCAGTGGAGTGGCAACTATACGTTCGTACACGCCCTCAAGGTTCTTCACCGCCTTCTCGTGAAGGTTTTGCAAGAAATGATCGATCGTACGAGCGTCAAGGCCGCTGATGGTAAGGTTCGGCGGACAGAATCTCCTGAAAGTGTCGGTGGTGAGGGTTAATGCATGATCGATGTGAGGAGTGTGGCCGCCGATGACAGGAAGGTCATAGATGTCGCAACGGCCTGCGAGGCGAAGGAAGTCGACGTATTGGCGCATGTACATTCCGAATGTTTCTCGGAATTCATCAGAGGGTGTCTGGTGCTCTTGCAATCTGACGGACATGACATCGAGGCCTGGAAACGAGTGAGTGAGCGCCATAAAATCAGCGAGCGAGCGCACTTACTCTCGTGATTGAGCATAACATAGTGCACAAATGAACCGTGACCTATAGGTTCGGTAACGTTCTTCCGTTCAAACGTTATCCGCAGAGCGACCTCCGTTCCGTCCAATTTGACGTTATGTGCCCTAGTTAATCCAACTCGGTGAGCAGTACGACGAGCGTTGATGACTACTCACCTATCGGGAGGATGTGCGGCATCGACCGTGTGGTAGGCCATATTCATATGACCCGTTTGGATCTTGAGGTGCAAGATAGCTTCATGGTTGCAAACAAAATCCAGGGTGGGCTCTGCAAAGGACGCCGCGAAGAGTAAGTCTCGCTTGGACACAGGCCCCTTGACCGATGGGGCGGGCAAGTACCACTCTGCCAAGATACGAACGGATCGGTACTTGACATAGTTAGGAGAGGAGAAGTCGACGACATCGCTCCCTTGGCGATCGCCGTACTCGGCGCATTCCCTCGCGTTCTCCCAGAGAGCGCGGAGTTGTGCAGCGATGAACCGCTTGGACAACGTCGAGCTATTGCCGTGTTGGCACATGTCGACCGGGTTCAGGATGGGCGTAGGCGATAGGAGAGGACAAAAGCTGCTGATTTACGCAGAAATGATGAGCTGGTTATAAGCCAACGTAGGCAATGCTCTCACTGGCAATCCGACGCAATTGGAGCACCACGGGGGAAATGACAAACGCCTTGCTTCAAACACGATGCCTCAGACAGTCCTCGGGAGGCATCTGAGAAACGACGATGCAGCGCAGTCTTCCGGTATGAGGGTTTCCACTCGCTGAATACAATGCACACTGCAGGCAGCCAAAACCTAGATGATGAGAACCAATCAGCGACTATGGAAGTTTATTCAATATGCGTTTCAGAACTACCTCGTTCACTCTGCACCGGAGGGTTGTGATCGGATGGCTGTAACCTCCCTCTGAGCTCAATCACAGCGCACGAAACGCCAACAACCGCGCTGGCAAGATCTGACAGAATGAGTTGAATCCCCGCAGGCATATGTGTGCCAATTTTGATGTCCTCGACTTGTTGGCTCATCTGCAGCGCGGTAGTCGCATTGTTCCTGTTGAAGCAGGAAAGGAGAGTCCATAGTGTGGGGTTGGAAGAAACGACAACCTCGTTCCTCCGACGTTGACGAAGGTTCGACGTTCAGCAAGCTCTGAGGCGCCGGCGAGATGAACTGAGACCAAGAGGCTGTGTACGTGCGTAACGCGACTGTAACGCGCCCCTCCAAGAGAGCCACGAGGCGGCTGACCGGCCCGAATACTGACACCTTCCAAGCTCCTTCAAGCTTCAAGGTTCATCTACATCTCGATCCCGTACGCTCAGTTTCTACTTGCCTTTTGATGCTTAGACCTACGAAAACTGAGTCTTATTGGTACTGCACCTCAGCGAGGAGAGGACCGAGTAACCTGGAATTACCTGGCAATATTCGCTGTACGCTCTTGCGCGTGACAGGGCAAGCCGTTCAGGCTGGATTCTGTGCTTATCATGCCTCACCGCGGCTGCATGTAGCATACAGCTGCAGTTGGTATGAGAGCTGTCAACTCGGAAGTGGACGTGGACGGTGAATGAGCGTGGCTGTACAATGGCATGCGCCCGGTATGCTGAAGCCGAGCATCCGGGTGTTCCTTCGATATCACGGACTTGGTTGTCCTCCGACGTCTCCAGCTCTGTGTTTTTAGCTTGCAGCACCTACGACGCTTGATCATGAAGATCGAGGAGGGATTCAAACAGGTCTGTTTCCCACTTCTATCTCGTGTCGCAGTCGCGCAATCAGCGCCACATCGCAGGCTGTCCCATCTCACGGCATCAATATGTACGACCGGCGGAGCTGAATTGTTTTACTATCGCAGCCCGAGCAGCCCACGGAGCACCCTTTCGTGCAAGATCCCGTCCTCCCTGCACTTGTTCAGCGGCTTTTCCCGGATGAACAGTAAGCGACCCTTCACTGAAACTGTTTGTCCCGATGATCGATGACTGCCGCCTCTCCGCAGGAAGTCGGAAGTTGGTCGAGCCCTCGCCAACTTAGGCGACCATCTCGTTGCGGACGTTCGCCCCTTGACACCCCTCGTTCATGCCCCAGTATTGGTGCAGTATGATGCGTGGGGTCGTCGTGTCGATGAGCTTCGAGCCTCAGAAGGCTGGAAGCTGCTGAAACAGCGCGCAATAGCTGCTGGACACATGAAAGAAGCGTATTCAAGAGACTCGGGAGAATACTCCCGTATACGGATGTTCATGAAACTCATGATGTCTGCAGGGGACTACAACGTTGTAAGTGGCTCGAGTAAGTAGTTTGTCATTCAAGGTTCACGGCCCTCATTCCAGGTGTTATGCCCATTTGCGATGACGGACGGCGCTGCTCGCGGTGAGTGTTTGATAAGCTGACACGCGCTATTGGACCGTTAGGCCAGTGGGGTCGTCGTACTTCAGCCCGCCCCTCAGATGCGCTCTGCTTGTAGCGATTGCTACTGGCACTGCCAACTGCCGTTTATCCTTCCGCCGAGCGCATTTCGCGAACGCTCGGGCGGATCTCGCATTTCCACGTCTACCCTGCACGTTAGAATCCGCAGTGCGAGACACATAGCACGATGCGACGGCGTGTTCCGAGTGCTGCACTAAGGGCGTCTTTAAGCGCCCAAATGCTCCAATACTTCAGAGTATCGGAGATGGTCAATTCGGGACAATCCCTGTCCCTCTTTCCCTCGTGCCTAGCCTCCCGATCTTTTCGCATGTGCCCGGAGTTACTGAAATGGTGCTTATGTTACACAGTGATAGAACTGTATGGCTCTCCCGAGATGAAACGAGTTCTGTTCCCCTGCCTTATCAGGTGAGCAGCACTGCCCATCCGCGTCATGCGCACGGGGTTCTGTTTCCTTGTCCCCCTTCAACATTTCCCCACACCACTCCGTGTCAACGTGCATCTTCATACGTATCGCGGGAGGCTTAATCTGAACTTTGCAGCGATGACCCGGAGAGAGCCTATCTTTCAGGGCAGTGGATGACAGAGGTGTGTAACCACGTTGTGCTCCCGCCTCCCGTCTCGCATGAGTTGTTCATGGGCAGCACACACCTGGGCATACTTACCGACATGTCCATTGGTTGGCAGCGGCCCGGAGGCTCCGACGTATCACAAACAGAGACGGTGGCGATTCCAACCTCACGCGTATCATCTGATCTCGGTGAGCCTTACATCTTGAATGGTTTCAAGTGGTATGTCGTATATCATGCCGCACACGCGAAGCGTGGATATCTCAATGCCTGGGGCATGTAGGTTCTCCAGTGCCGCAGAAGGCCATATGACCATCGCTCTGGCTCGTACCGGAGATTCGGCACTTGGCGCTCGTTCGCTGTCAGCTTTCGTCATTCCTCTGCGAACAGCAGACTTCCCTTCTCCCCTATCGAACGGTATTCGAATGCATCGCCTCAAGAATAAATCCGGAACGCACGGTCTTCCGACTGCAGAGCTCGAGCTTAACGGCACTCGGGGATGGTTGATCGGTCCCCTGAACGGAGGGATCAAGACGATTTCGACTATGCTGAACATCACGAGAGTATACTCCGCCATCACTTCTGTCGGCGCATTGCAGCGGGCGTTGTCGATCGCCCGCTCGTATGCAACCGTGCGGACGATTTATTCCCCCGGGATTCCGGGAGCCAAGGATGCCCTTCTCAAGGACCTTCCCATCCACACCGCCACGCTTGCGAAGATCAGCCTACTCTACCGTGCCTTGGCACACTTGACGTTCGGTGTAGTACAGCTTCTTGGTAAAAATGAAGCGGGGACGGCCACAGCAGGTGAGATGGGCCGCTTGAGGCTCCTCACCCCTGTCATCAAGGCCTGGGCTGCGGACAAGTGTCCAGAAGCTATGATGGAATGTATGTGCGCATTGGGTGGACAAGGTTATATGGAAGAAGTGGGGATCGGGCGGTGCGTACTGTCCCTAAATCAAGGGATTCCGCTCATTATGCGTGCAGGCTGATCCGTGACGCGATGGTGGAGAAAATATGGGAAGGGACCATCAATGTCCTGTCTTTGGATCTACTCCGCGCTAGCAAGGATGCTTCCGCGGTCCGGAGCTATATCCAGGTTGGTGTATCATCTCGATATAACGTCTTCCCGCTGTTCTCTGAGTTCCTCGCAGTGGGCAGAATTACTTCTCTCGCAGGTGCCTTCTGCGCTTGACAGCGCCTTGTCTGATGTCAAGTCGAGCCTTACGGCCTACCTGAAGGCATTGCCCCCAATGTTCGACGCGGCTCGCCAAGACTCCACGCTGGCTCGGCCGGTACTTAATTTCCTCGGTTGCCTATCGGCCTCGTTCTATTTGCTCGAGCATGCGATCTGGTCTTACACCAACAATCGTCCGGAGAAGGATATTGATGTCGACGCCGTCCGCCGCTGGATAATGCAAGGCGAATTGCCTCAGTCATTCAGCGAAGTTGAGAACTCCGTTGGGAACGGCACATCACCCGACGCCGTAGAGAAGGATTATCAGCTGGTATACGGGATGGCGCACGGGAAAGCGAAGGCGATGTTGTAGTCAACGATAATGGCAACTTCCCGTTTTCTCCGAATAGCATCTACCTTCGTCAAGCTCAACTCGTGGTCGTAGTTAGTTTCCCTATGTACGATAGCCGGTGGTGGATGTTGCTATTTTGGCTACCGATGGATATGATCCCGATAAGTTCAACAAACCCATTCACCACGTTCGTCCACATTCGCCCCATGTATCCACTTCAGAGGCAAAAACGCAAGCTGCGAAGTTTGCGTCATGACGAGGTTGAGTCAAAAATATGTATTCTTGTATATGGGAGGGTAGGCGGGTACCTAAGAGCCATCGGTTCAAATGATTCGTCGTGTGCTCGCGACAGGTATGTCAAGACGGTTCTCCATCGGACCGGCAGACTACTGCCGTAGATCAAGCCCCCGTGGCGTTTGCGTGTTCGTTCCCTTTTAGTACGTCTCCGCGTCCTGCGACATCTCGTCGTGCACGGTCTGATAATTCGTACACATGAAAATCCATCTTCATCTGAGAATCGTTGTAGCGGCCGCATTGGGTGCATTGGCAGTGGTGCAAAATGTGGCTCGTTATATACTGTAGGTGGTCTCTTGGCTATTCTGGCTGGATAGGCGCCACGGTCTTTAGGTCATGGGGAACCGTTCGATGTGACGGGGGACATCTTCCCGAGAGACATTCGATATAGGACATGGTCATGGGATAGACCTTGGAACGGCGTCGACAGCACGGCAAGTTGACCATGCATATCCACCGAGGAAGGACGCTTTCGGTTCCCAATCAGACACAAGACTTGTGCCCGGGAGCAACTAGTGGAACCCCTTGCGCTGCTCTTACTCGACCGGATGGGCACCCTGGCTATCGTTCTTGCAATCGCAAGGGTACGCCGCATTGCTTGTCCAGCGATCTCTGCATCATGTGGCTTTACCACCGTGGCGGGTCGTTCTTCGCGTCTGACGTCGCATGCGAGCTCGCAAAAATATTCTTCATTTATAACAGCTGAGAATGCATCAGTCGTCGGTGAGTCGTAGTGGGATTGATACTTATACGCACAGATAATGCTGTCGCTCTGCGTGCAAGGCTCCAAGGATCGCGGTGCCCATCTGTGATCTCGGTAAGCGATGATGAGAAATGTCGAGCATACAATGAGAGCGTGATAAACGTTCATGAGATTATGGTCTAAAATGGGCACACTACGCTCCGGAAACTCGTCCTTATGGGTATGAGGAGTCAGTGACGAGAAAATCTCTGCCGGTCCAAGGGGGAACTCGGCAACGTTGGGACTTGGTTGGGACAGTACCATGTGTGCCCAGGAAGTTCTCGGCTTTCAGGCGGAAACAGTAGGTGGTTTGATGCCGAATGCTCTGAGTATGGCTCGGGGGCAGAGATGCATGGAACGTCTCATGATGTGATGGCGCGTCCATATGGGGACATTCTCCGGGTCTCGCGCCGAGGGCTAAGACTGCGACAACATTATCGAAGCGTCGACGAGGATTTATTGTGCAGATTTCAGTGTAACGGAAAGTCAAGAACGGGTCGTTCAGACGATGAAGCGCTCGTAGTCAAGGCGCGGAGCAGCATAATTAACGGAAAGGTAGTGCTCAAGCCGTGGGAACCAGGGACACCGGAACGGGGTGCCTGCTTACGTGATGCGCGGAGGCCTCCCGCTACGACCGCGTCGCGCGTCGATCGAGCCGCTCTCATCCACTCGCCCACGACGCGCTCCTCGTCGTCGCCGTCGCCCTCCTCGCGTCCGCTACTGCTAGCTCCGTCTCGACACGCAACTCGCTCGGTATCGACACCACGAACGAACGCCATGACGACCCCCTCGTCGTCCGCGACGACCCCATCGCCCCCTTTGGGCTACATCCAAGTCTCCGGGTCAGGACAAGATCAAGGCAATGCCGAGGAGAGACAAAGAGCCGTTCAGAAGTTTCTTGCAAGAGCCGAGTTATCGAAGGTGAGCACGAGCGCATCCAGGTGCATACGACGCGCCTTCCACGACGCGTGGGAGGCACGGCGCGCGCAGCAGCATACACGGTGGAGGAGTCTCTTGAGTGTGTATTCGACTGCGTTAGGGAGTTGGTGGTCCAGCTCGTAGGCTTCGACGCGTATCGGACCCTTCTTACTCGAGTGCGGGCTGCTGGTCCTTGCGGCGCGCGCCGGGGCATGTTCGAATTCGGCCCGAACCCCTTATTCATCCCTCGCCCTATTCATGCGACTTGCTTGTTTGCCTCTCCCTTGAAGCAGTTCAGCTAACCCACTGTCGTCTCATTTTTAGCTCGCTCGTAGTCTTCGGACGCGTCTATCATACGCCTCATACAAGGCTACCAACCAGTTGTCGAATGTGCCATTGAGCGAACTGGAACAAAGAACACCTCAACCCGCCCCGCGAACGGTTCCCTCAAAGCGTAAAGCGGGAGGCGTCAACAATTATTACGACAACCCGGCGACACAGGGCAACAGCGCGATGGTACGTGCAGGTCCATCGGGATCTGCAGCGCCCTTGTCGCGGATAGGCTCGGGTTCGATGGGCCCTCCTGCCCCTGTTGCAGCATCGAGCTCGCGATATTACCCCAATGCCGCCGCCGCCGCCGAAGCAGCTCCTCAGCAGAGCCTGTTCGCCTCCATCCTGGCACAACCTCCTGACAAACGAGGTCGGACGATCCACAACCCGTCTGCACCGCCCGTGGCCGCGCCATCACGCACGGAGAGTCTCCCGCGGTACTCTTCTCGGCGGTCCGACGACATGCGCTCGCCGCGGACGCGCCCACGCGGAAATTCCCACAGTGGCGTCGCCGAGCCGTCGACGTCGGGGCGCCACAGTCACGCGCGCACAAGAAGCGACAAGGGCAAGCGAAAGGAGCGGCAGCTGACCGTGCCGAACGACGATGTCGACATGAAGGCGGCGGCGACGCTCACGTCACTCCTCCTCTCCGCGCGCCCGTCCGTATCGTCCATTCCCACTTCGCCGAGATCCACGTTCTCCGGCGCTGACGGGTCTGACGCGGGTTCCGCCCATTCGTTGCACTTCGCGCAAAGCTCGGCGCGCTCGACCGGGCGCGCTTCAACGCCCCCACGCAGTCGGACACAAAGCGAGCGCGGAAGCGTGGGCGGTGCTTCTTCCGGCGGCGACCGGGAGGTGACGCCGACCAATACGGCCTCGACGGACGTGCGCCAGGGGACGCCACAGCGGACGGACCCCGACACGGAGGCGGCGGATCTGATGCTCTACCTTGCAACGTCGCCATCCCCCGCCCGCCCGAATGCCAATCGCGAACGCGGCCTGCGTGATGCGGCTACCCTAGGGTCGCTCGGCAGTGGCGAGGGCTTGCGCGCCAAACCGCGGGTGCTGTTTCCAGGTGCTTCCGAAGAATTCGATGACCCTGAACAGTTCTCGTTAAGGCTACCTGATCTTGGAGACGGCACGGGAGAGCCCGTAGCCAAGGATTACGCTACGGTCGCGCCTCGTCTCACGAACATGGTGCCGAAGTCGCCTGTCTCCACGAGCTCGAATTCTAGTTACGCGTCGATGTCGTCTGCCATGCCGACGCTCACTGCCCAATCGTCCTTGACCTCTGTGGGCACCGCCAACTCCTCATTCTCCTCTTCGGGCGTGGCCAATTCTTCTTTCACCTCCGCGGGCATGTCGGGCTCGTACTCATCATCGCATCCCTTCGCGGCGGCTCCCTCCACCCCGGGCGACTTTTCGTTCAACTTCAACGACTTCATCAATGTGTCTCCATCTCCCGCTACGTTTGGCAAACCTCGGGAAGAAGGCGCTGTGCAACACAAGCCCGCGTTGACTGGCCTTAGGCCAGAACTCGGGAGAAAACTGTTTGAGGAGGAGCAAAGTCGGGTTGCGGCGCAACAGGCCCAGGGTATGTCGGGTGGCAGCAGAAACGCGCTTGGTGCAGGCATCGACCTTGTCGGAACGTGAAGTGAAGGCCATGTTCAAGACAACCTTTCGCGTGGCGCTGTCTAGATTCCGCGGCAAGGCGTGCCTCGGCGTTTCAACCTATCTTTGCCCAAACGTCTGCGACCCCTATGCTCGTAATCGTCACCAGGCTCCATACACAGCAATGTTCGATATCCGCAATTGACTTATGGTAACGAAACAGCAATCATTGGCTAGTGTAGCAACGAATCACAAGCAAGCCTCCTATGTATCACCTACTCGCCCCTCGCGCTATTTCTGTGAACTCCACGCCGTCTCAACAAGCAAATCCTAGCTTGCATATCTATCCAACGAACTCTCTTGGTATAGCGATTGATCCGTGTACTTGCTCCTCCACCAGAGCGACGACACTACCTTATTTATTCGCGCGTTTGGACCGTTCTACTCTCCTTCGAAAGACCTCTTTGCCCCTTTTCTCTTTTCTCAGTTCATACACGTTGCTTCCGAACGAAGTACGAGTTCCATTGATTTATCCTTTTCCTCGTGCCAAGTCCTTTCACGTTCCATTGTCTATATCCTGTCGTTGCTTTCTTCCAGCTCTCTCAGTCGGTGCTTCCCGCAGAGAACCGTGTATAATATGCAATCTGATCGGCCAACTAGAGCCATGCTCATGATGTCCTGACGCAAGTTCAAATAGATGCGAGTTGGCGACCATAGTGTTGGTAGGGTCGTTACGATCGGTGCGTGTCTATATCCCATGCGAAGCTCTCCTCGCATTCCTTCAGCCTCCGACAAACCATCAGCACCTTCTCATCATCCCCGTTGGCCACAGAGAACCGTATCCATCTGCGCCACTCCTGGTCGGTTTCGCCTCTCATCGCTTCCTCCTCCGTGAAGAACTGCACAGGGAGGGATACGATGCCGCCTTCTTCCGCGAGGCGCTTGCACACCTCCTCGGCCGTCTTTTCCGCGAACGGGTGCCGTACGAAGGCGTAGTACCCGCCCTGGCTGCCGATGTGCCACGTATTGGGCAGGTGCGCCTTGAACAGCGCGTGTCGGTGCGCAAGGTTCTCCGCGGTCGTGAGGAGGAAGGGTCGGAGGCTGGAGAGTAGATCCGGCGTGCCGAGCGCGCGCTGGGCGGCTGTCGGCGCGCAGATCTGCAGGCAGTCGAGGACTTTGGTCGTCTCGCGCAGGAGGTCAGGCGAGCCGACGATCGCGCCGAGGCGGTAGCCGGGGATAAAGTAGCTCTTGGAGAAGGAAAAGAGGTGGATGAGGGTCGAGCGCCAGTACCAGTCGGCTGGGATTTGCTTGGTGGAGGGTCGATGGAAGAGCATATGTGGGGGTCCCGATGCGATGAAGTCGCGGTAGGTTTCATCCAGGATGAGCGCGATTTTGTGTTTCTTGGCGAGCTGCGCGAAGGACAGAATCAGGGATGGCGTATAGATGCAGCCGGTCTGATGGTCGTGAGTCAGTGAAGACCGTATCGGAATGTGATGGATAAGAAACGCTTACTGGATTGTTTGGCGTGACGAGAGCAATAGCTCGTGTCTTTGGGGTGATCAGGGATGCACAACGTTCTACTGAGGGCATGAAGCCGTTTTCTGGCTCAGTAGGTAATGGGACCGTCTTGATGCCGAGAAGATTGTTAGTCATCCTAGCGCGCGTCTACCGTCAGTGAGAGACGACGAAAGCCGCAAGGTGCTGACGAGTTCTCACTGATGGTTGAAGTACCTGGTATGAAATCCATGAGCATTTATCCAGTGGGAATCGGTGTTACAAGCGCACCATGGAATCGGAAGAATAATCTCGTCTCCTGCATCGGCAAGAGTTTTCACTACGGATGCATACGCGAGGTTACACCCTGCGGTGATCGCAACATCTGCGTCGTTCACGTCAATCCCTTCTCCGTACACTGTTTTCATCTCGCCGACGAGTGCCTTCGCGAGCTGGCGATTTCCCTCGGCAGTGTCATACCGCGAGCTTGTCGGATTTGAGACAGCCTCCTTCATCACATCCAACACAACCGCCGGTGGAGGGCCTGACGGACTGCCCTGCGCCATGTCGAGCAGGGGTCGCGACGGCGAAGCAACATATCGTGAACCCCAGCTGTAGGCCGCGGGTATGCTATAGCAGTGCACGCGTCAGCTCAAGTTTTTGCGCTATATCATTCATTCGACAGGCTTACGGTGCCGCTACGGTAGTCAAAACATTCTTCGCCAAACGGAATTGCAATGGAGATGCCATGGGGAGCTGAGTCCATCGTGTGCTAACACAATCTTGGAATCTTTGGGGGATCGTGTGAAACTGCGGTCAGATAAGCTGCTAGGCCTTGCTATATCCCCGTTTGATTTGCTGTCTGACCTGGTCTCACTCTCAGTCGGACTCATTTATGAGTGCAAGTTGCGCCCGTGCCTCTATCCCTAACCTTTCTTCGCTACTTCACTCAGCTCATCATCGTGGTAGTCGATATCATGGTCAAGAAGCGTTGAGGACCATGCATCAACACGATGTTCTACTCACCTGGACCTTCTTGCATAGGCACGAGCAAGAGATCGGAGCTGAGCAACGTGCAACGGACTACCAGCGCGTTGAAGGACTTCCTGACGACTATTGAACGCCATCTTTGCGTACGCGACAGCCTACGACGATTCGCCGCATTGGACCTTGTGCTTTCCGGTTGTTCGTGGTCCCCGCGACGCGTTCCACCATGAGGGACTGGAGGAAACCGCGACAAGGCACAACAGTTGTCTTGTCAGTCGGTAATTGAACGTGAGTCATCTCTGACGTGTTCCTAACGATTGATTTTAAACTAACAGGCCGACTTTCTACAAATAGTCCATCGGCAGACGGTACTTCTGTACGTTGCCATCCGCATCGTACATTCAGACCTTATGCAAGATACCTTCAAGTTGCGTTTCGAGGATTGCCTTGTTGGCCTCCATTCGGCCGCTAGGAAGGATGACCGGCTGCTCTCGCGGACTCGCTCGTTGGTCCTCGAAGAATGGGCGCCCTAGGGACAACGCACGTTCTTAACATCCGCATGTTGCCGAATTCTTTCTCATGTCGCCCTCGAGCGGTTCGCAGCCAGCTTGGCTGCCTCTCCTCTGCCAGGGCAGCGCCCAGACCTTGATCCACCTGAGCGTTCAACTCAATCCTTGCCAATTTCCAGAAGGCAAATTTTACAACCGAATTTTCACTGGTGAACCTTGTATGGTTGCGTATAGAAGATAAGAGCGACACGGACACACGGGGGAACCCACGGACCCCCGCTCCCTCGAGGACCTCGTCGTGCTCCGACTCCTCAAGCTCGAAACGCTGGAATCCTTCTCCGAAGTATAACATGAATGCATGCATCATCGAGGCTCGATCGCATTTGCGATCGCCAGTCAGGCGGAATTGCCGTCCCTTCGTATAGTGCGGATACTAGAAGACCTGGTAGTGGTCCGCCACACCACGCTTCGACAGCTGACGAATGCACGTCTCAAGCATCTACGGGATGTGCACATCCGGATATCTTCCTTTAACGACAGCCTTGAGGATATCCTCAGTAACACACCACTGTTGACCGACATTACCTGTGTCACCCTCAAACGTCCGGGGCTCCCAGACGTACAGTGACGTACTCGGTCATCTCCCATTCTTCGATGTCTCGCGCTGTCCGGCGGGAAGTCAGGTCTCCTGGAGACTCTTCTCGCCAACGATCCTTCCAGGTTGGAGCATATCAAGCTCGCTGAGACATCCTGGGATAGCCTTGACGTGGAGGTAGACCAGTGGGGGGAAATGAGCTGGTCCTTAGCTTCGGACCTGGAGCTCGCTATTAACTTGAAGCTGGCAGCTGAAAATATCCCCGTGCTGGACAAAGACGGAAAGGCGTTTGAGCGTATGGTCGAGGTTAAAAGCCCTTCATAAGCTCTCGCTCCGAATCACCCATATCCTCAGGTAGGTCATGATTACCAACACGTCATAATTCATCGTGAAGAGCCCTCCAAGCAGATGATGCGAGTGTTTTCGCGCTCAAAAGCTCAGTCAACCGCCATTGATTTGTTACGAACTTCGTCAATTGCTGCCAACGTACCAATCCGTGATTATTTCGTCATACTTATCGTAGGCTATATCCATTCGTACACTACTCGATGTCAATGAATATTCGTTTCATTATTGTCCAGGCGCATTGGCGATAAACGTAGAAGTCCACATATACTGGAATATACGGATCCTTCGACATGTAAGAGTAACTTATCGAATCAATCGGCGCTAGAGCCAATTGTCGCCCCAACTCCTGCTCTTCATGACCGCGAGCCTGGTATGCATTCCTCCCGTATCCACTCTATCTACACTTCGACTGTCCAAGATGGGTCTCGGCACAAGGATCGGGCTTGGAAGTTGGGAACCACCTTTCCGACCGTCATCATCGCTCCCCCTTCTCCTGCGTTCCCAAAGGAGGTCTTTCCTCTCCGCCTCAGTCAGCTCCTTATTGAGCATCTGTCTGCGCGTTGTGCGAGGGATCGCAAGTTGAGCAGGGAATGGAACTTCTTGTGTCCGAGCGCGCGTGGAAGTCAACTGTTTCGCGCCTCCAATCGCGCTGTCCGAAGTTCTTCGAGGAGAAATCCTTGTAGAGGACTGGATGGGATGAATCGGGTACAGTCCTGACCCTGCCAAACTTGGATTTCTGCGCTGAAACCTCAAAGATGTAGCAGAGTCGGAATTGGCGGTATATGGTCTCTTGTGGTGTATTGTGTCCGGCTTGACGTCTTCAGATCGTTGGGGCTCAGCGCTCCCTAGAGGCACTACGGGTATTTGTGGAGTGAACAGGTCACTGAGTAAGCTTCTCTTGGGCTGGTTTATACTAGCGTATCTCTCCTTCGGGAGCTTGGTGAACAGATCCTGCAGCGACTGCGTCTGTCCAGACGCTCCGGCACCCGGGGAGGACAATATGGTGACCAATTGATGAGATGGCACGCTATGTCCTGGTACTTTGATGCACATCAATCAACCTTGGCGTGGCGAAGCTCTACCGAGGACATACCTGGAAATCCATCTTTATCAACCGATAATGCCGCGGCTGGAAACCAGGGTTGAATCAGGCATCGTATACCAGAACGAGTGGAGAAGACTCACAGCCGTTACGGACGAACGTACGCGGTTCAGCTTGCCGAAAATATGTCGTAAGATCAACATCGGACACTCCCTGAAGGGCTTTCAGGCAACACAAACACATTGACGACTGAGAGTTACCTTCACTGTATGGTAGAACTCATCGTCGCAAGCGACGGCAGCTCGGGCCGATGGTTGGGACTGCCGTCGAATTAAATACTGTGATCGGTTTTGATCGACGTGCGCACCTCGAGAAGGTGATCGAGCAGCACATGTAGGCCATAATGCGTCTGAACACATTTCTCAGTGCTTCGAGCCTGGGATTTGAGGGTCTGGCTCACCGGCCCTATATCAGATTCTCGCGCTACTTCTACGGAAGATGAACACTGGGTCGATGACTGAATGCTCTGTAGACTTGAATCCGAATCATCGCCACTTGAGTCCACGTTCTTCGGATCCGCAGCACCTCGCATGACCTTAGGAGTACGGAACATCCGAGGTTTGACCACGTAATGGCGAAGAAAGATTGTTTGATCAAAATTCCAGTCTTCATCCAGGGGCCTCTTACCGGCGGACACCTCGTTCTGCAGTGATAATCCTCAATCAGCGTACGGGGAGCCTACGGCAAAAGATATTTACACGACTGAGACTATCCGCCGGCGTACGCAGAGACACAGGCGGAGAGGGTAAACTCCAAGGGATGTGGGCCTCGGCAGATGGTCGCTTGTGAGATTTCGTTGGAGGACCGGACCTGTGCTCCACCGAACTTCTTTCATCCCATGCACGATACAAGCTAATGCCCGCCCCAGCAAATGACGCGGTATCCAGAGAGACACCTGCGCCCATCTTCGTGTCGTTCTCTGTGAATGCAGCGAGAGCCCATGTTGCCGTTCGGACAACACCATAAACGAGTATGATCTCGCCGGGATCAAGCGCAAATCCTTGCGATTTGGCAAAGTCGTACCAGCTTTCGCCATACTTGAGACAGTAATTCTTGATGGTCTCGTGCTGGAGGGAGTGATAGAAGTTCGCCCAAGGTTTTAGAACAAGGACGGCAGCACGGTGCACTTGAGAAGAGAAACTGAAGTTGAACCCGGCCGTGATCGGTGCCAACGATGAACTAAGGGCGCAAAGTGGAATCAATGTTGACGGCAGGGTGTAACACAATCTAACGCACATTCCAGCGTGCGCTTGGTCCTGACGTTCGGCGTTACTGGTGCACACATATGCGCCCGCCTTCAGGTTGTTTTCGACTGTCTTGACATGACGATCGTCCAATACTAGCGGCTCGAAGTCTTGGGGCGCCAGATCATCGTTCCACGGATGATCGCGCGTTTTGCAGGCATTGAACAGCCGGTAGAACACACCGTCATCCCGACTCACGAACCCGACATCGCCGATCTGGGCCTGCAGTGGTCCGGCGCGCTGTTCAACGGACTCGCTGCGAAATAGATGCTTGTTGAGTCACATGCGATATCACCGTCGCGGCGTTACGTTGAGAACGATGCGTACGGAAACCAAAGCGGCAGCCCCAGACCCTTCTTGTGCAGCTCCTCAACGTAAACTTGGCGAACGGGTTTAAGAGGCATGATGGCATTTGTGAAGCGATTGTATACTGGCGTTCCTATCGTGCTTGTGCAGCTGCGCATGACACGCCTGTGCAACTTGTAACCGTGTGGGATTCACATGAAGTTTACGGCATGAGTTGGGCGCTTGATGCTATTTGTGAAGGCTGCGGTAACTTAATACTGGTGCATGACAATCAGTAAACAAAACTCACATACAGGAACACATGCGACCATCCGGGCGACGTCTGAGCATGCCAGCCATTTTAGTGCCGAGACATTTGGGTGATATCCATGACTGCCAGTGAGCTTTGAGTTTGGTCGGGAATATCGCTGCTTTCTAGTAAGGGATATAGTACGGGAGAACTGGGGTTCATGTGGACGGACCACACTGCGCACGACTCGGAGGCTGACAGTGATACATTGAAGGGGAAGGGCTGTGTGGTGCCGTAACGCGTGGGAGAAACACCCGGCCACTTAGTATGACGGGTACTACTAAAATTTAAATTATCCTTGGGTCGGGCATTGGCGTATGCAGCGTATATTCCAGAGAACTTCATGTTACTTGTAGCCAAATGTTAGCGAGACACAGCGTTATAATGGATGATTTCAGTGCCGGCAGAATGAACTTTATGTTCCATTCGACAGAATCCAACGCGGCAAGTGAGAAAGATAATCTCACGAAGTCCGTCGGGTACGTATCCTTTCGGACCTCCAGTGGTGTGACGGATTAATTTGCATCAACAAGCGCGACATGCTGACCACTACCATGACTTGTTTCAGCGAAGTGTCGATTACTGAGCAGAGCCTCCCTTCGAAACCGCATTACATCTCCATCGTTCCAACGGAGGGTAAATACAAGCAACCCAGTTGCTCTCCGCATGTGCATCACAAAAGCTCGCACACGCAGTAACGAGACGATCGCTGGCACAACCTAGGAACAGTTTACTCGCTCACTCCATTCGGAAGGAGGTGGGTGCGTGCTGATAGAGAAGCAGGTGCAGGAATATCTGACACTGGTCATTCTCCGTGGATCGCAAGTTCACCGCCAAGACATTGGTTCCCTGCACGGCAGTGCACGAGCGCTGCCATGTGCCCAACAGCCTTTCCGCGGCCGGAGCTGAGATAGTAAGTCAAGGAGAGAAGAAGCATTACGGCTGAATATTTCGCGCGCATGAAGTGAACTGTCTTCAGGCGATCTCCAGGGTCAGGAAATACCCTTGAGGATATCTTGGACGATTGTATTGCGACCCCTCGGCAACTGCTGTGCGATTACGTGATCTCTCAGATAAATGGGATGAAACGGTTGATGTCACGAACTCAGAACAGCACCCATCAGTGCGTGGAATGATTCCTAAAAATCCGAAGGTCTTACCAGCACCGTCGTAATGCCGTGGATCCCAATCAACCGCAGAGTTTGACGTGCTTTGTATTGTGTTCATAGGGAGCATCCCGACAATGTCGACGGATTCGAAGTCGCCGTAATTTTGGTTGGCTCGTGGAAGGATTGGAGTCATTTACTCCGTGGTAGCAGCAACAATTGTGGAGTATTCAGCTTACTCACAAGGTCTTTATCTCACCTCGTCTTGGCTTCGATTGCCCAGAATATGACCCAATAGAATCACCGTGGTACCTGAGGTGCGACATTTCTTGCGACTTCGGGTAGTAATGCTCCGTTTCTCCGACATCGACGAGGAAGACGAGGCCAGCGTACACATTGGAAAGTTTCACGTCGACAGCATCTTCCGCTTCAGAATAGCTCTGAGTGGGTACAGTGCCAGCGTCAGAGCCTTTCAGCTTAAGTCGACACCGCGATATTGGAACGACAGACGAACCGGAACCGCCGTGTCGCCTCGGCGTCGGTATCACAAACTTTCTCTTACGGTGAAGGAGATGGATGCTCGAGATAGACTTGGCTACGGTCAAAGAGATTGTGTGATTCTATCTTGAGGGCGAGAATCAACCGACATTTATGCCGCAGTCGACGCTATAAACCGTCTAATCCCGGTGAACAAGCAATACCCTTGAGCATCGGAGGCCGCGATCTAGGGTCCATTTGTTTTGGAAGGTGACCGTGTAATCGGGAACCAATTCAGATCGTGCGATCCTTCCAGAGGAACACGCTTCTCGTAGCTGGAGAACCAAGCACAGGCATGGGATGGTGAGTACAATCGGAGACTACCATTGAATACGGTCACTATTTTCAAATCAAGGGTTTCATCGCGCTGACATTGATCAAGATTTGGAAACGGAGACTCACCGAGGGCATCTGCTATCGTGCGGAACCAATTGTTTAAAGGTTGGATCGATATGGATTACACAAACCGCTTCCTCAACCCCTTGGCACGACTCCAGAGGTTCGCGGCCTGATGGAGCATAGAGAAGTCTACGTACAACCGTATAAGGCGATGACGGGATCCTCGTTAGGATGGCAGTGTCGTCTTCCCTGACAGAGATAGAATGCAATGCCAGCTCATCGCGTTACACAGCAAACACGATCCGGTTCCGAATTGGCCGATTCAGGTAACCAGAGGATGCGTCACGGGCACCCGGGCTCCAGAAAGGATACCAACAGAGTGCCCTCGGGCCGCGTCGCACGAGAAGCATCTTCCCGTATCTCTGCTGCGAGCCACATGCATCCAGGGGGGGGTGCGCCCTCATCAGCGGCTCCAAAACACGCCAACTGCCATGATCATGCCACGTAACTCGTCGCCGCGGCGCTCGATCGGCTTCTTCCAGAACGCAACCTCGAGCTCGCGACGGTCCGGGAACGAGTGTATTAGAGGCCTTGATGGATGATGTGCCCTCATCACGGAGTTGCCTCGAACGCGCCTGCGCGCCCCGCGAATGCTATAGACTGATACCCTAGCCGCAGTTTGTGTCCCGATGCGGCCATCTGGCGGACCGTATGAGTTGGCGTTGATGGGTGGAGTGGCAGCATAGCGACGGAGGGAATGTGCGCGAGGGCGATAGCGGTAGGCCCATACGTAGATAATCGGCCGGAGAGGGGTTAGGATGCCGAGAGGATGCCATTTTGTTGAGGGACCATGCCAGCGAGCACCGTGCACCATGGTGGCTCTTCATTGGTCAGTTCCCCATTCTTGGTAGTGGGTGGCTGGCTAGAACACTTGATAGCATTTGAAGTCGAGGAATAAATAATTGCATCCAGCAAGCAACATGGTCGATGGCCCCGGAAAGACACGTTCTGTCACGGAGCTACGCGGACATAGCCTAAAAAGGTGTACGCGCAATCAATTTTCCGTGGCGCGGACGGACGATGGTGTACCACATCTCCTTCGAGGTCGTCGGCATCGTTCATGGTTACGCACTCCGTGCTGGCCGAATTAATATACATTCCCAGATGTCTACGAGACGAGAGGAAAAGCTAAGCTACACTGTGTAGAAAATCTCGGAGGGGAGCCAAGCCATTAAGCACTATGTATATATGCGCACTGCGAGCAAGGGTAGGGTCATAAATTGGTGGGTGCATCGGGACGTTGATCTGAACAGAGGATGGAGGCGGGATTCGTGATGCAGAAATAGGCAGAGGCAAGCAAGGCGGAGAGATTGGAAAGCAGCACAGGCAGTGTGAGAGGTTTGGTATGAGATTTAGGGGAGGAACTGCGATGTTCCGTCGTCAGTCACGATGAAAAGAAGAGCAGGTGAGCGAACTGGGACCAAAAGGATAGCTTAAAGTGGCCCTCGGAACCGAACGAAATTGTATAGGTAGTAGTCATAAGTCCAAGAGGAAATATTGTCCGATATCAAGACCAAAGGTTCCATTCAATGGTTCATGGAAGGATCGCAGGGACCGGAATTCAGACAGGAAGGATAGGCATACAAAGAAAATCAATAACACAATTAACGAGTGTGTCCGTTGTCACAATTTGGCCATCAAATTCAGAAGTCCACGAAAGGCAGAAAAAAAAGGGGGGGATGAGGAACGGAACACGCACAGCGGGAGAAAAGCAAGGATAGCCAACGCCTAGCGTGGGATGACTGCGGCCGAAGCGCAGGGGCCAATTACATCAGGACCCCCGAGCCCCAGTCCGGCTCGGTCTTCGTGAGGATAGGCCCAGAGGACGACGCCGAGGATGGATCCATGACGTCCGCGATGTTCGGGAACCCAAGCCCGTTCACGCTGTCCGCCGACGTGAGCTCCTTCTGGTGCGCCTGGCAATCTGCGCCGCCTTCCGAACGCACTACGTAAGACGAAGGACTATGAACAGGCTGCGCGAAAGGAAGAGCAGAACACGCACAGTGTCGATTGAGGGCGTCCATCCTCGCAAACGTTTTCTTGCACCCCTCACACGTGAACGGCCGGATGTTGAGATGCAAATTCTCGTGACGCTTGCAGTCGTGCTGACGCGCGAAGCTCTTCTGGCACCCGGGCCACTTGCACTTGAACGGCTTCTCCTCGTTATGGGATCGCATGTGTCCTACAACAACAGCATCAGCTCTCAGTCACGACCGCCGAGTGCAAAAAAAAAGACGCACCCTTCAAGTTGAAGTGCCGGGTGAACGTGCTTCCGCATCCAACCACCGGGCATATGAACGCAGCGTCCACCTTCCTCCTCTTCTCGCTCGCGTCCTTCGTCGCGTGCGTCGTGACGTTCACCTTGCTCACCGCCATTGAGCCCTGCACGCCGCCCTGCACGCCGCCCTGCTGGCCACCCGCCTGATGCTGCGGCTGCGACTGCGCCATCCCCATGCCGGGGTTCATGCCCACACCTATGCCCATCCCCGACATCAGCCCCATCTCGTTCAGATCGGCGCTGTCCGCCAACCGCATGTCCCCGAGCTTCATATAATCCTGCTGCGCCCCGCCCGCCGAATACCGCCGTCCAGCGATCGGCGCCATACCACCGCCGCCCATGTCGAGCTCGTACCCCGCCCCGACGTCGGGCGCGAGCTGCATCGAATCGTACGCCCTCGGACTCGCGTTCGGGCTCGGATACGGCGACCCTCGCCTGCTCCCCCCAGACGACCCCGCCCCGCCGGAGCTCCCCCGACGGTGATGCGTCCGGTTGATGTTCGGCACGATCT